>NW_024070212.1:14611870-14781190 GCF_014754425.2 Oryx dammah
AAGTATTAACCTTTAAACATATAGGAGAAATAAGTATTAACCTTTAAGATTAATCCTGTTAACCTTGGGTTAAATAAATTCCTTTCTTGATTGTAACTCACTACACCCTCACCCTATAGGAATGCAACTTTATCTGGAGGGTGGTGCCTGGTTTAAGAAAAACCACTCTTGGAAGAAATAAGGTTTTTGGTTATCAGAAAGAAAGGACCATAGAATGTCAGCAGGTCTCACTCATGGCCAGAAGATGATAAGACCTTTTTTCATTATACATTTATGTGAAGCACCTGATTTTGATAAAGGTCAGGACTGCTGACCCCCGTGTGACTCTGTATTCATCCCTATGTGTAACAAAAGGTATATAAGCAAACCCAAAAATAAAGAAATCGGATCAGTTTCCGCAAAGACTGATTCCACCATGTCGCTTCTTTCTTGCTCCCGTTTCTCTGGCTGAATTCAGCCTCTTTTCTCCACTAATTCTCCTACTACACTATCCATTTCTAATCTCTCTATATATCTGTAATTAAATATGTATTTTTCCAAAGACGCCGACACCGTCCCCCCACCTTCGAATCACCCTGGATCCACCGGGGCTGGACCCCGGCACTGATCATTTAGATAAGGACTGAAAGAGAGTTTGCTTTAGCAGATTATCTTCTGTAATCTAAGAGCAATTTCCATAGTGGCAATTGTTAGATTTCTGGAGGTTAAGGAATGAATGGGAGATAATAGGGAAATGTGGGCAGTCAAAATTCTTACAGCTTTAAACATTGTAGCATTCCTGATTGGTTTATTATTTACTCTTTCCTTATAATTTTGTATTCTCTAAAGGAAATAACTGCATCTTCTCGATCTGTAATTGTCTCTGTCAAATAGTTTTCCTTCTTAAAGTGTAAAAAGAGCATAACTAAACTGCACGTTACCTTAAATTGATATTCTCAGTCGTCAGTTGATAATTTTTCCATTCATAACTTGGAGATAGATTCATTATACATAAATTGCTTTCCTGTTAAAATGTCCAAAAACTATTTACCATGTATTCCAAAGTGCTCAGTTAGCTTTGGGACATTATTATCCTGAAACAGCTGTCCAGTGCCCAAAGCTGGAACAGTTTAAGCAACTAAATAATGACATTATGCAGTTATAACCTAAGGATTAAGGTAAATGTTCATGAATCCATGCTGATACAAATGATTAAATAAATAAATAGAAAGTGAAAGTGAATTTGCTCAGTCGTGTCTGACTCTTTGGGACCCCAGGGACTGTAGACCATCCAGGCTCCTCTGTCCATGGGGATTTTCCAAGCAAGAATGCTGGAGTGGGTCATCATTACAGAAGTATTCCAAATAATGTATGTAGAATATTCCCCTCAAGAAGGTGAAAGTTAACTCCTGAATATGGACTGAATTTAGTGACTTAATTCCCAAGAACAAATTATGGAAAGGGGAAAGTAGTACAGACCCCTAGCAGACAGCACTTTAAACCAAGTGAAAGTATAATTTCACCAATGATAAATCATGATAGTAACATGTATCCTCTGATATAATGTGATAGAAGGGAACTTCATTCTTGTGTTACTCTATACAAAAACCCTTAATGCCAGAGTAAACATACAAAAACATGAAAAAAATAGGAGCAGGGGCATGAGTGGAGGACCTTGTACAAAATAGTTGGCCAGTACTTCTCAAGAGTATCAAAGACCTGGAAAAACAAGGAAAGATTGAGGCAGCCGTCACAGATCAGAGAAAATTAAGGAGACTTGGTAACTAAATACAGTGATACCCAGATTAAAATCTGGAACATGAAAAGAACATGAGTGGAAAAATTAAGCCAATGTCCATTTCATAGTTTTGACAAATATGCCATAATTAAGTAAAACATTAAGGAAAGCTGAATGTAAAAGACTTATGATAACTGACTTTATAACTTTTCTGTAAGCTTAAATTTATTCCAAAACAATCAGTTTAGTTTGTTTGTTTTTTTTTTAAGTACTGACTGTCAAATGAAACCAATCTCTAAGAAAAAAATAAAAAATATTCTTTACTATTTGTGTTGAGTAGATTTATCATAAGGGTTAATTAAAATAAAACAGGCATATTTGATCATTTATGTTGAATAAATCAGATCAGGGCACAGGCAGAAATGACAGATACAGTCTGGAACAAGGCATTTAACCTTTCTCTCCTTGTTTTCATTGTAGGGAATCAAACAGATTTAATCACTTCAGCAGTTTTGAACTAAACAAATCTCAGAAAGCTTTGAAAAGAAAACGTTATTTTATAAATGATATCTTATTTTTTAATTTTTATACTGTTCTATTAATACACTGTTATATATTAAAAGTCTAAAATCAGCTTGATGCAAATAAACTTGTAGTAAAATTATACTCTTAAATGTGGCCAGGTTTCTGATTTCACCCAGTTCTTGATAACTAATTCTGTAGTTAAGTGTCTTTGTTAAGTAGACATGAAATAGGACTGGTGAGGGAGAGTTTCTGACTGGAGTGTCAGACACAATCACTGCTTTTCAGCATTTTCAATTCATAGCTAACTAACTGCACATGCTAGAACCTGCAACCTATTCAGTTCAGTTGCTCAGTCGTGTCCGACTCTGCGACCCCATTAACCGCAGCACGCCAGGCCTCCCTGTCCATCACCAACTCCCGGAGTTCACCCAAACTCACATCCATTGAGTCAGTGATGCCATCCAGCCATCTCATCCTCTGTCGTCCCCTTCTCCTCCTGCCTTCAATCCTTCCCAACGTCAGGGTCTTTTCAAATCTTCTTTTTGTTTGGAAAAAGCTTATTTACTGTAGTAGAAGCATAATGGTTGAAGCACAGTATATTGAGTCTTATTTTCTTTTTAACTGAATGTGACGTTGATCAGAATTTTCTGATTTCTGACAGTTTCTCTAGGGTAATATATAAGATACACTCATAAGTGAGTGTGAACATGTGGCGATGAAATCAGAAAATTTATTGCAGTGATTAGTACAGTTCTGGGAATTTCCAGAGGAATTCCATTTCAGTGAATTATCTGATTTGGACACTGAGAAATAACCTAATTAGAAGGAGAAAAACACGGACTTTTTAGCATAAAAATCGCCAGCACAGACTCTGAATCATTCTTGTAGTGCGTTTAATTGGTGAGTCAGATGAAATGTATTGCTTTCAGTAAATAAATTTCCCACAATTGGAAACAGCTGTTTTTATTGTAGAACCAGTTCTTATCTCAGCATTCAGCTCATTCAGAAGAAGCTTCCGGGAATCTTATGGTCTGTGAACCATAGCGAAGGATTCAGAACCTGAATCTGGAAACAAGAAGACTTGATCAGAGATTTCCACATAGTTGATATTTTATGTTCATATTCTTGTTCTATGGAGTCCATTTTAGTTATAACCAGTTTTGATTCAGTCACCGTTTAATGAACATTAGCAGTAGTCTTGACTTATAAGTAATAGAAGAAGAGGAATTTTTTAAAATTAGAATTTTGGGACATGCTTTAGTTTTGGTGGGAAGGAGCAATTTAAATTTTAGAAATTACTTTTAAATGTGTCATTTTAAAATAAATTTATAGTCTGTGAACTGATTACTGCACAGTGTCCAAGTCTAGCGTGGTTAATCTATTTTTCCATAGTTTACCCAAAGATAAGTATAGCATTAGAAACCTGAAACAGTTTGCTCATTCAAACCGTTCCCTAGTTACTTGGGATTTTAGTGTTGAACTCTCAACAGAGTATAACCAAAACTCATACTATGTTGTTGTTAAAGTTTTAATAGTAGATTTAGACTAAAGAAATGCCTGTTTTATCCAACCAGCTGTCAGTTTCATTCACTGTGTTCTTTTGCTAGCTTCCATTTAGAAGTTCCTTGTTTTTTAGCCTAGGACACTCAAGGCTTCAGTGAGGTAATTACGTTGAATCTTTATTCCAGTGTTTTGTGATGCCTTCCACCTCTCCTGCACACTCTTATCAGTAGGAATTTTTTGTATTTATGCAGGTATCTTTGCCTGTATGACTCTATCCTCACACCCAGGCATCTGTAAATGTAGTTATTTCTTTTTTTATCTTAGATTTGTTTCCATTTCTCCTCTGTAGACATCAGTCAAGATCTCTTGTGACCAGTCAACTTCAGAACAGCTTTTTGGTTTCCACGTGTTTTTGTGTATAATATAAAGATTTCCAGATTCTTAATCCCTTTTAAATGTAGGTATGTTCTTTTTTGCCTTCTTAAGTTTCGACATTCTTATCCATGGTTTCTTCTTATGACTTTGCTATAAAAGTACCATCTCTTCTCCTTTTTTGTCTAATTTGGCACAGATGTTTCCCCCAAACCTGTCTCTGTCTTTAAAAGTTCATCCAATAATGGTCAAATAAAAACCCAGAGATTCCACAGTCAAAACCGCTTGCAAGGCTCCCTCACATTTCCAGGATTTTTTTTTTTAATTCTTAATTTCCTTATTATTATCCCAATTAATAGTATTGTCTCTCTTCAGTTTCCCTCCTTAGTAGTAGTCCACCTTCTTTTTTACATGAATGTCTCAACTGAAGGAAAATAATTTACTTGTAGTTTTCACCTTACGTTTATGTTAAGTTCCAGTTTTATTTACATACTGCTTTTGTGATTTATCTTTAATTTCTCTTTCCTTCATTTATATGTATAGAATTCCTAAATATATTTCTGAAGCTGTTATCTGAGTGATGAGACACTCAGTATGGTTTCTACCAAATAGTGAATTGAATAATTCCCATTAATATTCTCTGCTTGTGTCTGAAGTAATGAGAAGTGAGAACTCATTTCCATGAGAATTCTCCGATATTTTAGAAGTATATGTGTTCTCCATGTATATTCTTTGAGGAAGTATCAGATTTTCATGAATTGGAATACAAACATACCTCCTGTCTTGTGAGGAGTGGAAAGTCTTCACTTATCCCTCCAGGCAGATCTAAAATGACTGCTGATGCTACGGCCATACCACCCTGAATGTGCCCAATCTCATCTCATCATAAAATGACCACTGATGACACATGAACAAATATTCATCACAGGATGGAGATGATAACAGAGCAGTAATTCCTTTAAGGAATCATCCATGATTTAGAAGAACCAAAGAGCCAAACAATAGAAGCAGAAAACTATTTTCTCCACTGGTACAGAGCTGAACAGAGAACCAAACACTTTCTGGTTCTGACTCATCTTTTGATCACTTTGTATTTTATTGATATAATCCCAAACCTGGAGAAGCTATGATGAAGAGTCAGTGAATTAGGAGATATACTTCAGAGGAGCTTTTTCCAACCTTACGATTACCTACCAGCCATGGAGTTACCTGTCTTAATAGTACTTCTTAATTAGAGGTACTTATTTTACAAGTACTTCTTTATGTTTAAGATAGATGCTTGATATTCATGAATAGTTCTGGTTCTTAATTGGATGCAAGGCTCTGTCCCTCTTTAATTTTAATATTGAGTGGTTGTCTATGCATATCAATGACATTATTAAGTATTTACAGTCTAAAAGTTCTATGATAAACCAAAGGAGCCAATTAATATAACATCTGTTAAAGCCTTCTGAATTTTTTACATTATCTCATTTTGGAACTCAAAACAACCATGTCAGTTAAGAATGCTTTATTAAATGCACATTCCAGTATGTTTACTTGCCTAGATCTTATTATTCAATTCATAGCGGTGCCAGGGGGCCAACTCAGGATACTGTGCTCCATAGTTCATGTACTTAACACTGCTACACTCTGCATTGCATTCTGAAACGTAAATATGTTGGTCTCTTGAAATGAGCATACTCATTCTCTGGGCATTGTCTTGTTCTCCCCTATCCACCCAATTGCATAATGGCACTTATAAAACAATGTGTTTCTCGTAGTATTAGATAACATGTTTTATGATTTCTGTTATTAGGCCAGTTTTAACATGCTTTTGAAAGTCTTTAACAGGTTATTTAGCTCTTTCATATAAGTTTATATCATCATTTTCTAGTCTTAAACTTGATTGCTTTACATGATTAGTTAATGTTTTTTTCCCTCAGGTATCCATACCCTCCTCCTCTTACTCCTCCTGTAAGCAATGTTTTTAAGTGAAATAAAGGTCTAGATCAGCTGATTATCAAGCCCTAGAGATCTGTATCTTCAGGGATACAACTTTATTCCCCCTTAAATATGAAAAATTGTGAAGAACAGCTCTATTCTGTATGCACAGGGAATTCAGACTTTTTAAAATGAAAAATGAGGATCTTCCTGAATGAAGTTTTATTCGTTTCCTATTACATCCTAAGAATAGGCTGCTGGCCTCCATTACTTTCAGGAAATGAAAAATGGCTCCGAAGCTAAGTGAGCTAAGCCATCTCTCTCTCAATTGTTTCAGTTTCTCAGGAATTGCTGTACAAAGCTGCCAATAACGGTCTCCGGGGATCTGACCCCCATTCCACCTCCCACTGCCTCCTCTGCAGCTCCAGATGCCACCAAAAGAAGGAGCTTTGAAGAAAGTGCCTGTACCCTCTTTTACCCTGAGGTGGGTGAGGCCAGGCAGGGTGATTCTCAGGATATCCTGATGATCAAAGGTATAGTTGAAGCCTTCATCAAGACTTTCTTGAAGATGACCAAGAAATTTGGGAAACGTTGCCAGATAGCCTAAAACTGAAGACGGAGCTCAAGAATGGATGGCTCAGATGCCACCTGAAGCGTCATACATGCTAACATACAAGACCCTAAATAAGCTCCTTGAGGGCAGAAACTGTTACACTGTTTTTACTCTCGCTCCCTCACCCACCTCCACAATGTCTAGCACAGTGCCAAACATAAACCATACTCAATAAATGTAAGTTTATAACTGAGAGAGAAGACTTTATAAAAAGTGCTCTCCAATCCCTTCTTTCCCTAGTGCTTAATCTAAGATTGCCCATTCATCAGGAGAATAATGATAGAGTTCAGTGATGTCTCAAGCTTCTTGGCCACTGTTGTCTTCTGTCTTGGCTGTGTGTCTGAGTAGGAAATATTTATCTGTCCTGTCCAGTATAGGAATTTTTCAGTATTATTCCTTAAACTTATGTCTTTGCTGACACCTGGGCTTTTACTTTATTGTGATAGTTTAGCTCTTTAATGGAAATCTTAATCTGAACCACACTCTAGGGGGATTTATTGTATTGTTGGTTTTTAAAAATCCCTTTGTATCTGTTTTTAAGATTCAACAATAAACAGTCTTGCTCCTTAATTATAGCTTACAGTAGTCATCACTGTGTTTCCAATGTAGGATATTCTATCATAACATCAATTTTCCCCAAATGTAACCTGTTGTTCTTGAATGGCAGCACATATCTCACCAGAGCAATGCTAAAAAAGCCTGCTTGAAAGAATATTTAAACAAAGTTCATGGTTTACTGTTTGTTTTTCTTCCAGAAACAGAAATATTAGAAACTTAGCTCCATTGAGTTCTTCTATTCCCAAGTTGTCCTGTTTGTCAGTCAGTCATTTAGTTATTTCAGTAAGGAGTTAACTCTGATTTAGAAACAGATCTTTAAAAAAAAAATCTCATCTTAAGATATTTAATTTCTTGTACATTTTGAGCCTCCAGTTATGTGTAAGACTTTGTTTTTTCAAGTAAAAAGTGAACATTTCAGACTGCTACTAGTTTTTTGACAGTTGGTCATTATGTATTCTCAACAGGTGGCTTTTTTAGGATATAAGAAGTCCAGTATCAGAACCAGGTATATTTTATTCAGGAAAATAATCTTTCCTGAATGACATACTTTCTCTTGAGTAAGAGTTTTGTAAATTATGCTGCATTTATTTGAGGTTTTTGAGAAGAGTATGAGACTTTTTTTTTTTTAAGGAAATGGAGTTTCTTATCTTCATGAACTTGTATGTGTATAACCAAGGAACCTTAACTGTAAGTGATAAAGGAGGTTTAGTCTGTTTCATAGATAATCACAAATTCCTTCTGAATGATCTCTGTGGATTATATGGCGTGTGTGGATTTGAGGTTCAGCTTTTAATTTTTATCTCTGATTCTCTTAAGTAAAATGCTCAGGTTGGACCTGCTTTTCTTGCATCAATTGTTCCTAATTAATTGCATTGTAGTTTTGTCAGTTTATATGATGAATTTCAATCAATAATCAGGAACAGAGTTGATCAGATTATTGCTAGTGATTTTTATCGATAGATATCTTAATAATATGTTTGATAGTGGTAATACATAAACTAAATCATATATTTTTTCATCCTTCCACTATAACTAGTTTTTCCTCTGTTAATGTAAATTATGTATATGAGACCTGTGAAATTCTTTGCGCAACATCCAGTGTGATTTCTCCTTCGAGTAATGTACTCTTACTGCCAGCTTAAAAGTCATATTATTACAGAGAATTGCAGTGGCAACAGCTAAAATATTACAGTTCTAACACAGAATGGTTTCACATTATTTCTGGACTTGGATTTTCCTATGATTTCTGTCTTTTCCTATCTCTCCAGGTTCCCAGCCAGCCTCAGATAAGTCTTCCCAGCGACCATCAGAGAGCACAAACTGTAGCCCTACACGAAAGAGGTCTTCATCTGAGAGTACTTCTTCAACAGGTAAGGGCTATTGTTTTAATAGACTCTTAAGATAATTTCCCCATCTGTTACTTGTGAACAAACTTGCAAAATATATATTTTTTTTTCTTTTTTGGCCTCACCTTGCTATGTAGCTTGAGAGATCTCAGTTTCCTGACCAGGGATTGAACCTCTAAGCCAAATCATAACCGCTAGACCACTAGGGAACTCCCTTACCATAGATTTACACTATAGATTACAATTTTAAATGGCTTGCAGTATAATACTATAGAAAAAAACAAGTAAATGGTCCTGCAATACGAGAATAATAATGTATAATGAAAAAATAGGGCTTCCCTGGTGGCTCAGATGGTAAAGAATCCGCTTGCAATGCAGGAGACCCATGTTCGATCCCTTGGTTGGGAAGATCCCTTTGAGAAGGGAATGGTTACCCAGTCCACTATTCTTGCCTGAAGAATCCCATGAGAGGGAGCCTGTCTGGCTAGTCCAGGGGACCACAAAGAGTCAGATACAGCTCAGCAACTTAGCACCCACACATTGAAACAATAAAACAGTAGTCCCTTTTACCCCTTTTATGACCAATTAAGCCTACTCCATGAGGTATAGTGATTTTATTTTTTTCTTTCAGTTTTATTGAAATATAGTATGCACTGTATAAGGTGTACAACCTAATGATTTTACTTACTTATATCATGAAAGAGTCACCGCAGTAAGTTTAGTGAACATCCATCATCTCATACAGATACAAAATAAGAGACACATTTTTTCCTTGTGATGATAACTCTTAGGATTTACTCTCTTAACAACTTTAATATATAACATACCGCAGTGCTAATTTTACTTATGTTGTATATTGCATCCTTAGTATTTAACTGAAAGTTTGTAGAAGTATAGTGATTTTGATGTAGTTTAGAAGGGATAATTCAAAGTGAATGGTTACAAAGATAGGCACAAAAATGGAGATTTTGAAAGCTGAATTGAGATAATGGGGTATATAATGCAATGGGGACTGTAGATTGGAGCTATCTAATAAAGACTTAGATATATATAAAGTTGTTTAGTAAAGTGATAGTTTCCAGTAGCTTTACACATCTTTGAGATTTGTGAAGCAATTTGAGGTTGTAAGAAGAACCTCTGTTAATGTTTATTTCAAATCAACTGTTAAAAGTTGTCATTTATGTATTTTAATATATATAACCTCTTCATGGGGCTTCACTAGTGGCTCAGACGGTGAAGAATCTGCCTGTAATGGGAGACCCGAGTTCAGTCCCTGGGTTAGGAAGATCCGCTGGAGAAGGGCATGGCAGCCCACTCCATTATTCTTGACTGGAGAATTCCACAGACAGAGGAGCCTGGCAGGCTATAGTCTGTGGGATCTCAGAGAGTCGGACATGACTGAGCAACTAACACTACACTAACCTCTTCATACAGTATAACATATCTGTATGCTTTATACAATATACAGATTGTGCTCTCAGTTTTCTTCTTACTGATGGTATGTGTGTTTACAAAAAAAAAATAGAGAATGATACATGTCTTCTACCTTCTTAGAGGATTAGAGAGTAGGAAATCGTGGAGTTTTTTTTTTTTAATTAATTTTTAAGTCGGATGATAATTGCCTTACTATGTTGTGTTAGTTTCTGCTGTACAATGACATGAATCAACTGTAAGTATACATATATCCCCTCTCTGTTGAGCTTCCCTCCTACTCATCCCCCATCTCACCCCTTTAGGTCATCTCGAGCACCATGCTGAGCTCCCTGTGCTATACAGCAGCTTCCCACTATTTTACGCATGATAGTATATATACGTCAGTGCTACTCTCTGTCCCACTTTCTGTCACCAGCTCTGTCCACAAGTCCATTCTCTACATTAGCATCTCTATTAGTAGCAAATCATTTTTAATTTATCAGTATTATCAGGCAAAATGGGAGAAGGCAGTGGCATCCCACTCCAGTACTCTTGCCTGGAAAATCCCATGGATGGAGGAGCCTGGTAGGCTGCTGTCCAAGAGTCGGACACGAATGAGTGACTTCACTTTCACTTTTCACTTTCATGCATTGGAGAAGGAAATGGCAACCCACTCCAGTGTTCTTGCCTGGAGAATCCCAGGGACAGGGGAGCCTGGTGGGCTGCTGTCTATGGGGGTCGCAGAGAGTCGGACACGACTGAAGTGACTTAGCAGCAGCAGCAGCAGGCAAAATGGGGAGTGATAGTTTCATTCCCAGCAATGGGAGTTATATATGTAAAGGGGAGAGCAGCTTACTAAGTTTAAAAAATTAAGGAGCCAGTGTGGTTGGAGTAAAGACAGCAACTCAATATGAAGCTGGAAAGGTATGTGAGGACCAGTCATGTAGAGTCTTATTGATAACACTTAGAAGGCTTTGAAAGTTTTAGCAAGGAAGTGACATATTATTTCTTAGCTTTCTGTCCATGTGGTTTTGCTTAGCAGATCATTTAATGACGTATGGTTGTGGTACATGGTCGTGTCCGACTCTTTACGACCCTTTGGACTGTAGCCCGCCAGGCTTTTCTGTCCATGGCACTCTCCAGGGAGGAATACTGGAGTGGGTTGCCATTTCCTTCTCCAGGGATCTTCCCAACCCAGGGATTGAACCTGCATCTCCTCTGTCTCTTGCACTGGCAGGCGGGTTCTTTACCACTAGCGCCAACATCAGAAAATTTCATTTCTTCATCAGCATAAGGCTCACGGTCAAATTATATCAATATGGTATTTAATTTTTATTTGATTATTATCTTCACCATATTTGAAGTTTTTATTAGTACCATAGTGCCAGAGATACAGTGGAGTTGAAATAGCAATGATAGTTTTGTCTCATAGTACTTTCTGGTTTATACTACTTTGGGGAGACTTTTAAACTCTTTCACAATGAGTGACTGCTTTTGATGGTATCAGCCTAGATCAGGGTTCAGCAAACCACAGCCAATGGACAAGTGTTGTCCAAAGAATCTTTATTGTTCAGTCTTCAAGCTAAGAATTGATTTTACATTTTTAAAGGATTTTTTTGTTTGTTTTCTTAAAGGGAAAGAAAAAAGTATAATATGTGCGAGAAATTGTATGTGTCCTCAAAAGTCTTAAAACATTTACTATCTTTTTAAAGAAGAGGTTTGCCAACTCCCAAAGAAAAATGAATTAGATTTCAATAAGAGACACACCTATGAAGAAAATCACCAAAATGTTTTATTTTAGTAAATAATACTTGTTTAGGGTTACTATATGTACAGAGGACTGGGGATACAAGCATGAATAAAATAAGGTTCCTGCCCTTAAAGATTCAGACATATTCACCAATTAAAAAGTGTTAAATTTTATAACAGGCCAGTATACAAAATGTTATGACAGACAGAGCTATTCAACTACTAACCACTGATGTACTGAAAATGTGACCTATATGCTACTATAATTTGAGTAGACGAGTGGGACAAGGACATGAAGTTGTGAAAGTAATAATGGATTTTATTAGATTAGGTGTATTTCCTTTTTTGACAGAATTGAGATTTTATTATAGATGCAGTTGGGAGCTATCAAAGGATTTTGAACAAGGAAGATGAAAAGTATTTGATGTCTTGTATCAACCAAAATAAGCTAACTTTTGCAGTGCTAAAAAAAAAAATCCCAAAATTTCAGTGACTTAAAACAACAAAGACATTTTTTGTTCATGCTATATGACCATGATGGTTCTGCTCCATGTTATCTTCTCTAGTATCGCATCTGATGGAGCAGCTTCTATCTGGAGTGTTACTTGTCTTATGAAAGAGAGTGAAGGACCATAGTAATGCACTAACTAGCTCTTAAAAGTTCTGTCCAGAGGTAACATACATTACTTCTCACATTTTAGTGCCAAAGCAAATCGCTTGATTAAGTCTTATGTCAAAGAAGTATGGGAACTATAATCCTACCAAGGGAGGAGCAAGCAGATATTTATGAATAATAATGTAGTGTGCCACATGAGCATTTTAGAAAAATGCATAACATTACAGTATAGAGAATGGACTGTTGCATGAGAAATGTGTAGAGATAGCAGATAATGGCTTTAGGTTTAGATATATTAAACTGTCTTTGGGTTATTGAGATAGTAATGTTAGCCATTTGGAAGGTGTAGTTTATAGTTTATGATGCCTGTGGTAGAGAAACAGATATAGCAGTGTGTATATAAACTTGAATCTGGCAGTGAATGAAGTTGCCCAGAGAGAAAGTGTAATTTGAAAAGATGACAGAGTTGGAGATTTAAGATACGTTAGATTTGAGAAGAAGGTGGATTAAAAGATGTCAGTGAATGCCATAAAATTTTAAATAGTTTTTTTTAATATAAAAAGTAAAGAGTACATGTCATAGAAGCCTCTTAATGTCAGATGTCATACGGAAGTCAAGAAAGGTGTAGACAGAAAGTGTAAAATGATTGGGAAAAAAATTTTTTGAAAAACAAGTGTAAAGTTATAGCGGTTTGGAGGCTTTAGGTGAGGAAAGGAGACTATTAGAATTCAGGTTACACTGAAATAAATTAGAGCTCTTTATTTCCACCAGTGTGGTAGATTAGATGTGCAAAGTAAACAATCTTCTTGATGCCTGAACTAAGTACAATGTGGGAAACATTTCTGAATACCTTGCTGAACTTTGACATAAGTAAATAGAAAACCAGAAATGTCCAGAAAACTTGGTTCAACGAAAACAAATAGCGTTAGAGGTCTTTGACACCTACTTGAGTCCTGGTGATATTGAGCCTGCTTATTGGAACACATCCAGTTAATAAGAGACAAAGTACAAAGCCTAGGACTCTAGCAGACAGAGGTTTCCATCAGATTTCCCTTCATGAATGTGTAACACCCTAATGGTGATGCCAGTGTAAGAGCAGACAGAAACAAATCTATCACAGAAGCTGTATCCTTATTTCAGTTTTAGCTTTGGGTGAAGCAGAAAAAAGAGTTCCTGAACACAAGCTCACACTCACCTTCTGTGTCTCATGCAGATGTATATTGCCTGTGAGACAAAGAAAAAGATGAATAAAATTTTGTTGTATATTGGTAGCGCCTCTAGTTGCCTTGCAGAGCCAAAGGAAAGTTTAATTTCTCTTCATTGTAAAGCTGAGTTTCTTTTTTGATTAGGGTATCCTTGATCTTGGTTTACCTGGCATTCAGATTTACTCTAGCAACACAGGAATGCCAGCCTTTATCTTGCAATTGAAAGGCAGATGAATCAACCAGAACTCTGTAAATTCAGTTTGTCCAACTTAACATTTTAAAAAGGAAGACAGCAAAATCGAAATACTTAACAATGTATCATTACAGCATTTGGCATCAAAAATTAATAGACATGCCAAGAAGCAAGAAAATATGACTAAATGGAATATGGAATAATAGTGGGAACTGGCACAGAAATAGTATGTGATGGAATTAACAGACAAGTACATTAAAATAGCTATCTTTGAAGATATAAAGGAAAACATGAATATAGTGAATAGTGAAAATGGAAACTATTTTTAAAATCCAAGGTTAACTTATTTAGATGATAAATATCTGAAATGAAAATTTCACTGAATGGGACAACAGTAGATTAGACACTCCAGAAGAAAAATTCTTTGAACTTGCAGCAATACTATTAAAATCTATCTAAAATGAAGTGTAGGGACTTCCCTGGCTGTCCAGTAGTTAAGAACACACCCTCCCAATGCAGGGGACGCAGGTTGGATCCCTGGTCGGGGAACTAAGATTTCACATGCCTTGTGGCAACTAAGCCCATGCATTACAATTAGAGAAAGCCCACATGCCATGACAAAGACCCAGCACAGCCAAAAAATTTTTTTAAATAATAAAAATGAAGTGTAAATGTGGGGTAAGAAGACTGGTATAAAATGAACACGGTTTTATTAACTTGTGGTACAATATCAGGAAGGCCAACATACATAGGATCTGAGTCTTACAAGGAGGGAGTTAGGAATAAAAAAACATTTGAAAAATAATCTTCCATAAAATTAATAGTTTAATGAACTTTATAAATCCATAGGTCCATGAAGTTCCCCAAATCCTAACCAGGAAGACAGTAAAATGATGTCTTTAAAATGCTGACAGGAAAAAAAAAAGTATCAGTTTAAAATTCTTGAACCAGAAAAATGCCCTTCACAGATGAAGGCAAAAAAACATAATCAGAAAAACAAAGGATTTGTTGTCAGCAGGTTTACAGTACTAGAAATGTTCTTCACACAGAAAAATCATGCTAGTTGGAAACATGGCTTTACCAAAGAATTGAAGCATTCCAGGAATTTTCAATAAGTAAATAGACAACACCCTTTTCTCATATTCTTTTGATGTTCATGTGAAATTATACCAAGATATTATCATATTCTGGGCCGTAAAACTTCTTAATAAACTTTAAAAGATTGAAATCATATAGAATATATTTTAAGAACACAGTGAAATTGAATTAGAATTCAGTAACACAAGGTATCTTGACATTCCCCCCAAAAAGTGAAAATTTAGCAACACACCTCTTTTTTTAAAAAATTATTTATTTACTTATGACTGTGCTGTGTCTTTGTTGCTTCGTGAGCTTTTTCTGTAGTTGCATCAGCTGGGGCTACTCTCTGGTTGCAGTGCACAGGTTCCTCATCACTCGTCTTGTTGTGGAGAATGGGTTCTAGGAGCACAGGCTTCAGTAGTTGTGGTTCATAGCTCGGTATATGTGACACATGTTACTCTGCATCCTGTGGGACTGGGGATCCCCTGGACTGGGGATCAGACCCATGTCTCTTGCGTTGTCAGGTGGATTATTTACCAGTGAGGCGCAGGGAAGCCCAGCATCACACTTCTAAATACCGCATAAGTCAAAGAGGAAATCACAGAATTTTTTTTAATTTGTTTAAATATTTTGTTTGTTTGACTATGATTGGTCTTTGTTGCTGCCCAAAGGTTTCTCTAGTTTTAGTGAGCAGGGACTACTCTTCATTGTGCTGCATGGGCTTCTCCTTGTGGTGACTTCTCTTGTAGAACACAGGCTGTACGTGGGTAAGTTTCAGTAGTTCAGCTCATAGGCTTAGTTGCCCCTCGCCATGTGAAATCTTTCCAGACCAAGGATCAAACCTGTGTCTTCTGCATTCAGGGGCAGATTCTTATCTACTGTACCACCAGGGAAGTCCAGAAATATTTTTTAAATTGAATAAAAATGATAATACATAAAAATTTATGGGGTATAGCTAAGTCTGTGTTCTTAGCGTTATAGAATTACATTATAAAATAATAAAGATCTAAGACAGTAGCCTAGACTCTGACCTGAAGGAAGCTAAAGTCAGTACAGCAAGTTAAACCCAAATTAGGCAGAAGAAAATTTGACAAATACAAGAGTAAAAATAAACAGCATAGAAAAATTGCTGAAAGCTTATACTGGTTTCCTGAAAAAATTCTTTTTTAATTTATTTTTTTATTGAAGGATAATTGCTTTACAGAATTTTGCTGTTTTTTGTCAAACTTCAACATGAATCAGCCATAGGTATGCATATATCCACTCCCTTTTGAACTGCCCTCCCATCTCCACGTGCTGGTCTGTGAGGAGAGGCTATGGTGATGGCTCCACCCCCTACACATGACTCAGCAGTATTGCCTTGCTTCCATGGCTGCCGGCTTTCCTCCACAGGCATTTCCCACCACAGTCTCCTTGCTCACATCCCCTCGACCATCTCTCCGTTTCTCCATCCCTCCACAGTCAACAGCAGCCCTCGCCCTGGGATTGCTCCGGAATCCCTAAACTCTAGCTCCCAGCTGCTACGCTTTCCAGGGGACCTGCTTCCCTGTCCAGGGTAGGTATGGCTGCAGCAAAGACTGTCTTGAGTCTCATTCTACAGGTGTGAATGAGAACAGCCACAGATCAGCTGATTCACTCCCGACCTTAAATGTTTATCCTCTGACTCGGACAGTTGCCCTGATGTGGGGATCAGACCCCTGATTCAGTTCCCCCACACACCATGGGCACCTCCAGTCCTACCAACATTCCCCCTCATTCCTTCCTCCTACTGAGTTTTGCGTGGTTCTATATATTCTTTTCCTTTGGTCACGTACTCTTGTAGCTGGTGTTCTGCATGCACTTCTATGTCTGAAGGTGTATTCCTTATCTGAAAATTTTTTTTTAAGATGTGAACTCTAGGGACTTCCCTGATGGTCCAGTGGTGAGACTCTGCACTCTCAGTGCAGGGGCTCTGGGTTTGATCCCTGGTTGGGGAACTAGATCCCACATACAAAACAACTAATAGTTTGCATGCCAAGAACCCACAGGCCAAAACTAAGAGCTGATGCAGCCAGATAAATAAATAAATATTAAAAAAATATATATGTGAACTCTAGCCAAAAGGATTAAGAAAAAAGAAACTGAGTTAACAGTATCAAGAATGAAAGAAAGGCTATCACTGCAATTGCTACATACCACAGGAGGATGATAAGGGAGCATGATGAACAGGTTTTTTGCCAATAAATTTGATAAAAAGAGAAAAACCGTTACAGACTCAAGAACAGATAGCCTAAATAGCCTCATATCTGTTTAATAAACTCAACCTATAGTTTAAAACTTTTCTACAATGAAAATTCAGTACCCAAATAGTTTTAATCATGAACATTCAAAGAAAAGAAGAATACTAATTATACAAAAACTATTCCAGAAAGTAGAAACATTTTCCCAATGCATTTTATGAGGCCACCATTACCCTGATTCTGAGAGCAAGCAGCACACACATTACCAGAAAACTACAGACTAGTATTATTCCTGTGCATGAATGCAAATGATATAAAATGTTATCAAACTGAATCCAGTATGTTGAATGTTTAGCATACCACGTCCACGTGAGTTTATTCCAGAAACGCAAGATTGGATTAACATTAGAAAATCGCTTATGAAATTAACAGTAAGTGATGAAATCACAATTGCTAAGTACCCAAAGAGTAAACATTTGACAGAATCTGACATCCACTTTAAAAGAAAAGCACCAATTCTTTCACATATTAATCAGACTAACAAAAATTAACACAAAGAAAAGCTATTAAAAGCAGCAAGGGAAAAGCAACAAGTAATATACAGGGGAAACCCCATACAGTTAATAGCTGATCTTTCAACAGAAACTCTACAGGCCAGATGGGAATGGCAGGATATATTTAAAGTAATGGAAAGGAAAAATCTACAACCAAGATTACTCTGTTCCAGCAAGGATCTCATTCAAAGCTGATGGAGAAATCAAAAGCTTTACAGACAAACAAAAGTAAGGAGAATTTAGCACCACAAAACCAGCTGTGCAACAAATGTTTCTCTAAACAGGAAACACAAGAGAAGGAAAAGGCCTACAAAAACAAACTCAAAACAATTAAGAAAATGCCAGTAGGGACATATATAGCAATAATTACTTCAAGAAAAAATCATAAACAAGATGAAAAGACAGCGGTAAGAATGGGAGAAAATAATTGCAAATGAAGCAACTGACATAGAATTAATCTCGAGAGTATACAAGTAGCTCAACATCATGAAAACAACCCAATCAAAAAGTGGACAAAAGACCTAAACAGACATTTCTCCAAAGAAGACATTCAGATGGCTAATAAACTCATGAAAAAACAACATCTTGCATTAGAGAGATGCAAATCGAAACTACAATGAGGTATCCCCTCACACCAGTCAGAATGGCTGGCCATCACCAAAAAATCTACGAACGATAAATGCTAGAGAGGATGTAGAGCAAAGGGAACCCTCTTGCACTGTTGGTGGAAATGTAGATTGATACAGACAGTACGGAGAACATTATGAAGATTTCTTACAAACTAGGAACAAAACTACCATATGACCAACTACTGGGCATATACGCTAAAACAGGTTATATATATAAACAGATATGCCCACAATGTCCATTTCAGCACTGTTTACAATAACCAGGACATGGAAACAACCTAGATGCCCATCAAGAGATGAATGGATAAACAAGATGTGGTACATGTATACAATGGAATATTACTCAGACAAAAAGCAATGAATTTGAGTCAGTTCTAGTGAGGGGAATAAACCGAGAGCCTGTTATACACAGTGAATTCAGAGAAAAATAAATATCATTTATTAATGCATATATATGGAATCTAGAAAAATGGTACTGATGAGCCTATTTACCAGACAAGAATAGAGACTTAAACATAAAGAACATACTTATGGACACAGAGGGGGAAGGAGAGTGGGACGAATTGAAAAAGAGTATCACTGAAATATATAGAATACCATATATAAAATAGATAGCTAATGGGAAGTTGCAGTATAGCGTAGGGAGATCATCCTGATGCTCTGTGACAATCTAGTAAGGTGAGATGTGGCAGAAGGTAGGAGGGAGTTTTAAGAGGGAAGGGACATGTGTATACCTATGGCTGATTCATGTTGAAGTGTGGCAGAAACCAACACAACATTGTACAGCAATTATTCTCCAATTAAAAATAAATTTTTAAAAATTCCCCCCAAAAAAAACCCAATTCTTAGAAATAAAAGGCATATAGGTAAGACAGGAAGAAGAAAAAAATTCTATTTACAGATGATTTGATCCATAGGAAAATTTCTAAGAAGTCTATCAGAAAAAAGCTACTGCACCTAGAAAATGAGTTTAAGAAAGATATATAAGCTGAACATAAAATGTATTTCTCTATACCAGCAATGACTAATTAGTAATTGAAATGTAAGCAAAATACCATTTACAATTGTATTAAAAGTTATAAATATACAAGATCTATATGATAAAAAGTATGATGCATTATTGACAATGGCTAAAAGATTAAACATATTCTAGATTAATCATTTTGGAGGAATCAGTATTGTTAAAATGTCACCTCTGTCAAAATTAATTGATAGATTTAATGGGATCTCAATCAGAATTCCAGCTGGCTTTTTAAAATACAAAGTTCCAAACTCTATAATTTATATAGATATATAAAATATCTTGAAAAGTAAAACATGTATGCTCTTTTTGAGAACAAAATTAGAAGACTTCTACTAACTGTTACAAAGACATACTATAAATTATGCAAGACTGTTTTTGGTGAAAGGATATATAGATCTTTCAATGCAACAGAATAGACAACTAGAAAAATAGACACTCCCATAGATTTTTTAAGTTGATTTTCTGCACATATACTATATTTTTGTGGAGCAGGGACAATCTTTTGTACCAAATGGTGTTGGAACTGCTGGATATACTTACGGAAAAAAAAGATCATTGACCTTATACCATATGTAGAATTTAACTTGAAATAGAATATATAACTGTATGTAGTTTCCCCAACTATAGAACTTTCAGAAGTACACTTAGTAGGAAATATTTATGACCTTGGGATATTCAAAGATTTCTTAAGTAGGATAAAAAGCACGAACTGTTAAAGTAAAAAAAAAAAAAAATTAGATAAATTGAACTTCATCAACTTTTTAAACTTTTGCTCTTCTAAAGACATTAAGAAAATGAAAAAACACACAGAAGTAAAAAGAATTTGTAACTATGCATGGTAATGGTGATCATTTTGCAGTATATACAAATACCAAATCATTATTACTGTTGTACATGTGGAACTAATATATGTCCTATGTCAATTATATCTCAGTAAATTTTTTTAATAAATAAATAAGAACAAACCAGTGAAGGTACCCTATAAAAATAATGGGGAAATTTTTTGGATAGCATCATTTCAAAAGACTGCTTATGAGTTGCAGTGAAGTACATGAAAATACTTCATGAGCCACAAGGCTCTGCTCATGACTCAGATGGTAAAGAATCTGCCTGCAATGTGGGAGACCTGGGTTTGATCCCTGGGTTGGGAAGATCACCTGGAGCAGGGCATGGCAACCCATTCATAATAGATTGACTAAAGTTAAAAGGAGCTTCCCTGGTACCTCAGTTGGTAACGAATCTGCCTGCAGTACAGGAGACCCAGGTTCGATCCCAAGGTTGGCAAGACCCCTGGAGAAGGGAATGGCAACCCACTCCAGTATTCTTGCCTGGAGAATTCCATGGACAGAGGCGCCTAGTGGGCTACAGTCCATGGGGTCAGAAAGAAAAAGATCCTTACGATCCAGTTAACCACGATGGTTTACAACCACCCTTGTAGAACTATGATTCTGCATGTCATGCAGTGTGGCCAGAAGTAAAATGTAGCATGCCCAGCATAATGTCCTCGATGGAGCAGACTGCAAAAACCAAGAAACAAACAAAGAGGATTTCCCTGAATCCATCTGTAAATGCGGGAAACAAAGGTTCAATTCCTGATCTAGGAAGATTCCACATTTCACAAGGTATTTAAACCCATGCACTCACGCTCTGGAACCCACAAGTCACAAGTACTGAGTTCACATGCTGCAACTTCTGAAGCCCCGCTTCTAAAGGTTGTGTCCTGTGATAAGAGAAACCATGGCAATGAGAAGGCTGAGCACTGTAACGAAGAGTAGCTCCCCCTCGCCACAACTAGAGAAAGCCCTTGAAAAGTAACTAAGACTCAGCACAACCAAAAATAAATTAAGAAAAATTAAGGGGAAAAAAAAACAACAACAACAGAGATTTGGCAGACTATAATTTGGTAAGATGGAATCAGTTTAGAAAGTAAGGTGTGAGGTAGCCCTAGGTGAGTGGCTCAGGAATGAAATTCCAAACAGTATACCCATTTTAAGATTCTGTTTTAAATTTATTCTTAAGAATTAAAAACCTTTGGTATTTCTGGGCAGTTGATGATAGGAAAGAGGAGACAAAAATAATTTTCAGGATTTTAAACCTAGGATTTATTCTTACACTTTCTTGCAGTGTGGAAGCTGGGTTCCAAAGGCATGTGTCCTGAGAGAAACCCAGATGAAAGCTGTGTTTCCTTTTCTAGCATAACCTTAGAAATCACCACATTCATATTTCCATCAGATTCTTTTTGCTAGAAGCAACTCACTAAGGGTAGCTCATATTCATGGCAGGGGAATTAGATACTCTCACTTGGTATGAGAAGCATCAGAGGAGTTGTATACATGTTTTAATTAGCCCTGCAAGCAGTTTAGGGCAGGGAGATAAGATTAGCTTGATCTTGAGTTGTAGTAGTATTAAGAAAAGTAGATAGGGCCAAGAAATCAAACTAACATAAGACAAAAGTTTATGGCTTGTGGGGAGAATTAATTAGATGATTTTGTGTGAGCATAGATCAAATGATTCCAGCCACATGATTGGTTCTCAGCATATATAATCTTGAATAGTTGGCTTTATGGTATCATTTACTGAGAAAAGTAATCAGGATTACTTTGAAGCTATAAGAATAAGCATTTTCCGGGAAAGTAGGTCTAAAAGGTAAATGACAAGTATTAGGGATTGAGGGTCTCTAAAGTTAATTCAGTCACAGGTAATTGGAAGGTAATCAAAGTATATTATCATAAAAACAGTGGAGGCAAGATTTTAAAGAGTGGTGATATAAAATATAGCTGAAAGTAGGAAGCTTCCCCACCCAAAGCTCTTAGATAGTCTCATCCACCAGATAGAGGGCAGTCAGACGAAGCAAGAAGAACTGAATCCGGCAACCTCCAAAACAAAAACCACAATTACAGAAAGTTAAAATGAAAAGGCATAGAATTTTGTCCCAGACGAAGGACCATGATAAAACCCTAGAAAAACAGCTAAATGAAGTGAAGATAGGCAACCCTTCCAGAAAAGGAGTCAGAATAATGATAATGGAGATAATCCAGGACCTCGGAGGGGAAAAAAAGGAGAAGAAATGTTTAACAGAGACCTAGAAGAACTATACAACAAACAAACAGAGATGAACAATACACAGGAAGGAATCAATAACAGAATAATTGAAGCAGAAGAACCTGAAGCAGAAGTGACCTGGAAGACAGAATAATAGAAATCAGTGCCACAAAACAGAATATAAGAAAAGGAATAAAGAGAAATGAAGATAGCCTAAGAGACCTCTGTGACAAAATGAAGTTCACCAACATTTGCATTATAGGGGTTCTTGAAGAAGAGAGAAAGGACCCAAGAGAATATTTAAAGAGACGTAAATAGACATTTTTTTAAAAGAAGACATACACATGGCCAAGAGGCACATGGAAAGGTGCTCAACATCCCTAAGTATTAGAGAAATACAAATCAAAACTACAGCAGTCAGAATGACCATGATCAAAAAAATCTATAAACAACAAATGCTGGAGACAGTCTGGAGAGAAGGGAACCCGCCTGTAATGTTGCTAGAAGTGAAAATTGGTACAGCCACTGTGGAGAATGGTATGGAGGTTCCTTAAGAAACTAAAAATAGAACTACACTAAGACCCTGGAATCCCTCTTCATATACCCAGAAAAAAACATTGTCCAAAAGGATACACACACTCCAGTGTTCATTGCAGCACTGTTTACAGTAGCCAAGACATGGAAGCAATCTAAATGTCCACCAACAGAGAAATGGATAAAGAAGATGTATTTATATACAATGGAATATCACTCAACCATTACAGAGAATGAAATAATGTCATTTGCAGCAACATGGATGAACCTAGAGGGTGTCTTATAGAGAGAAGTTAGGTCAGAAGGAGAATTATCATATGACATTCTTTATATATGAAGTCTTAAAAGAAATGATTGTAAGAAATGAACTTAACAGAACTCACAGACAGAGAGAAGGAACTTATGGTTGGGGGACTTACAACTGGGGAAAGAGGTAGTTTGGGAGTTGAGAATGGACCCACACGGCTGTGTTTTAAATGAATGACCAACAAGGACCTACTGTATAGTGAACAAGTGACTGAGTCAGTGAGTGTCAGTTGCTCAGTCGTGTCCAGCTCTTTGCAACCCCATGGACTTGCTTGCCAGGCTTCTCTGTCCATGGCATTCTCCAGGCAAGAATACTGGAATGAGTTGCCATGTCTTTCTCCAAGGAATCTTCCCAACCCAGGGATCAAACTTGGGTCTCCTGTTTTGCAAGCAGATTCTTGACCATCTGAGCCACGAGGGAGGCCAGTGTAGCACATGGAACTCTGCTTAAAGTTATGTGGGTGTGTGGATGGGTGGGGAGTTTGGAGGAGAATGGATACACGTATATGTATGACTGTGTCCCTTTACCGTTTAGCTAAAACTGTCACAATGTTAATCAGCTGTAACCCAATAGAAAATAAAAAATTTTCTAAAAAAGAAAAAATACAGCTGAAAGTTTGAAATTTTAAAAATACTGAATTTAAACAAGACAATTGGATATATTTGAAGGAAGATGTTGGTAATTTGAGAAAAAATTCCTTGTAGTCTGATGAGATTGTAATCTAGAGTGGCTAGAATTTGTAAAGGAATAACTAAAATGGTATCACATTTTAAAGTCATACAGATTAGGAATCCATTGATTAACTTTGAAGAAGTATAACCGGTGATCACTTATAGTAAACTAGGCATCTTGGGAAGTGACTTCTTATTTTTATAACATTGTAAAACTAATATAGCTTGCCAGAGGAAGTTGAAAATGTCCCACATTATTTATAGTCTTAAAAAGTTACTATAGGCACCAAACAAATACCAAATCATTGGGGTCACTAAGGTAAGGTTTATCTAACACTATTTGTTTTTTGTTTTTGCTTTTTATTGAAGTATATTTGATTTACCATGTTCCGTTAGTTTCAGACGTACAACAAAGTGATTCAGTTAATCTGGTAATCCCAAACTCCTAATTTATTCCTCCTCCCTACTTTGGTACCCATAAGCTTATTTTATACGTAAGACAGCTTGTTTTCAAATCTTAACATCAACATGTATTCTTTCTGAAATAGTTTATAACCTCAGTGCATGTCTGAGGTTATTAACATTTCTCCTGGTAATCTTGATTCCAGCTTCTGCTTCATCCAACCTTGCATTTCACATGATCTACTCTACGTATAAGTTAAATAAGCAGGGTAACATTATACAGCCTTGATGGAATTTTAAAACTTTTCCCAAGAAGACGATTTCTTTTATTCCTTTGCGCTTTTAAAACATTGTCAGAAAGAGCACTGAACTACCTAGGTGGCGCTAATGGTAAAGAATCCACCTGCCAATGCAAGAGGCACAAGAGTCTCGGGTTCAATCCCTGGGTGGAAAAGATCCATCCTCTCGATGAGTAATTGACAACCCACTCCAGTATTCTTGCCTGGAAAATCCCATGGACAGAGGAGCCTGATGGGCTATAGTCCATGGGGTCGCAAAGAGTTTGGACACAATTGAGCACACACTGTTATATTATGGAAACATCATGTGTAAAGTTTAGTTCTTTATTTAATATTTAGTTGTCAAATCTCTTAACTGAACTTTCATTTTTAAAGAAATAAATTCTAGGGACTTCCCTGGTGGTCCAGAGGTTAGGAATCCACCTTCCAATGCAGGGGACCTGGGTTCAATCCCTGGTTGGGGAACTAAGATCCCACATGCCATGGGGATCTAACTAAACCTGTGTACCACAACTAGTAAAATGCCTGAGTACCGCAGCAAAGACTCAGTGCAGCCAAAATAGTAGTAATAAAGAAAGAAACTCTGCTCCTCATCTCAGAGTAAGAATTGTTTTTTTACCCATGTATTATTAGGGAACCATGGGCCAACTTTGAATTTACTGTGGTTATTGTAATGTTCCTTATTCAGGAAACAACTTGCCCGTGAAAGACAAATGCATATGGTATTATGATTCTTAATCTTGCTGTGAATAATACGGTGGTATTCCTTACCTTTTATCTTCCATAAAGTTATTTGAGTAACTAGTTGTGTTCAGTTTTTATCACGTGTGATTTGTTGTCTTATTTAGTGAATGGAGTTCCCTCTCGAAGTCCAAGATTGGTTTCTTCTGGGGATGACTCTGTGGATAGTCTGCTGCAGCGAATGGTACAACATGAGGACCAAGAGCCCCTGGAGAAAAATATTGATGCTGTGATTGCATCTGCTTCTGTGCCACCTTCCTCCAGTCCAGTCCACAGCCTCAGCAAGGAGCGAACCCTAGGAAAACCAGACAGCCTTCTAGTGCCTGCAGTCCCCAGTGACTCTTGCAGTAGTAGTATCTCACTCCTTTCTGAAAAGTTGCCAAGCAGCCATTCCCCCCATCATATTAAGAGAAGTGTAGTAGAAGCTATGCAGCGCCAAGCTCGGAAAATGTGCAATTATGACAAAATCTTGGCCACCAAGAAAAACCTGGACCATGTCAATAAAATTTTAAAAGCCAAAAAACTTCAAAGACAGGCCAGGACAGGGAATAACTTCGTTAAACGCAGACCAGGTCGACCTCGGAAATGTCCTCTCCAGGCTGTGGTATCAATGCAAGCATTCCAAGCTGCCCAGTTTGTTGGTTCAGAATTAAATGAAGGCGAGGAAGGAACAGCACTGCACCTTGGTCCTGATACAGTTACGGATGTTATTGAAGCTGTTGTTCAGAGTGTAAACCTGAATCCAGACCATAAAAAGGGACTGAAGAGGAAGAGTTGGCTATTGGAAGAACAGACCAAGAAAAAGCAGAAGCCATTCCCAGAGGAAGAAGAGGAAGAGGAGAATGCTAAAAGGTAATTTCTCATTTCACATTTTGTTTGTGTCGAGGAAACTAGCTTATGTGCAAACGTAACATATCTTTGCAGCTGAGTTGTTCAGTTGATCTAGTAATCTTTCACTACGTAACTACGTAAGACCTGTTCTGTTCTAAGTGTTCCTACTTCTGGTTGTCAAAATTATGAATAATTAATAAGAAAGGGGAAATGTAACAATCTAGCCAAGGCCCTCACTATACATGGGGAAATCAAGACCCAGAAAGATTATGTTGTATAACTATGTGAGCGGAATTATTTTTACTTGCAGGCTATTTTATCTCCTCTGTGCTCTAAACTTGTCGTCCCTGTCATCAAATACATTTTTTAAGTCTTCGTGCATGTTAGATTGTTTTTTAATGGCTTCTTTTTTATATTTTATTTTTTCCCAAAAGGTATAGGGCAGAAAGTCAGAATCACCCCCTGGAAAGATCATTTAATCCTTTTGTTATATATCCAATCAGATTCTTTCCCTGAAGATTATTTGTTTTGTTTTTTGGTCTTGCCATGTAGCGTATCAGAGAAGACAATGGCACCCAACTCCAGTACTCTTGCCTGGAAAATCCCATAGACAGAGGAGCCTGGTGGGCCGCAGTCCATGGGGTTGCTAAGAGTCAGACACAGCTGTGCGACTTCACTTTCACTTTTCGCTTTCATGCATTGGAGAAGGAAATGGCAACCCACTCCAGTGTTCTTGCCTGGAGCCTCATGGGCTGCTGTCTGTGGGGTCGCACGGAGTCGGACAAGACTGAAGCGACTTAGCAGCAGGAGCATGTAGGGGGCACAAACCTGTGCCCCTTGCAGTGAAAGGGCAGAGTTTTAACCACCGGACCACTGTTTACAGAGGTTTTTTTGTAGCTCTCTATGCATATATCTATAAAAAATACTTTCTTATAGAGATTTAAATTTTTTTTCCTGAGAGAATATGTAGTTATAAATAAATCTGTGAAACTAGAAGTATACTGATTTAAGAGTTTAAATTATCTTTTCACATAATCTCATTTCTTCTCAAATCCTGTTCTTTCCATGGATAGGCTATTAACAGTATATTGTGTATTTTTTTACTCTTCTTGATGCATTTACAAATATGTACATATACAAGGGTTTTCTGTGTAAATGATAACTATATATCTTGAAGATCTTGTAATTTAGTATATATAGTATGTTACTGCATGCTAAGAATATATAATAATTTAATTATTCTCCTTCAAAGGATTATATATTACTTTTTTACATACAGGTCTTAAATCAGTTGAAATTTACTCTTGTATAAGGTATGAGTTAGTGCTGTGTTTATTACCAGTTATTTATCAAGATTGCATATAATATGTAGTTTCTATAAGTTATATTCCCAGTGGATTTGTGTAGTTTTTTTTAATTAAAATATTAAAAATATTTAGAACTGAATGAATACTGTGCTACATATTGAAACTTTGAAATGTAGCAGAAGAGGTACCTAGATGGATATTTATAGCCAGTAATGCTTAGTTATTTTCAAGAATGCTGAAGATTTATGAATGAAGATATTAGTAAACAAAACTGGTGTCTGATTACCTTTACACAGTAAAGCCAAACTACTGACAGTGGGTTGTGGTGAAGGAAAGTGTAGCATTTATTGTAGGGTGCTAAGCAAGAAGTTAGGACAACTAGTGCTTAAAAAGCCTGAACTCCCTGATGGGTTTTAGGAGAACATTTTTAAAGATAAGGTGAGGAAAGAGCATCCCAGGTATATGATCAGCTCATGCACAAATCTCTGAATGGTTGATGATGAGGTAACAGGGTGATGTCACAGAGGTTACATCATCAGTCCTTAGGTGCCAGGAGGTCTGTGGTGTTCAGGATCATCAAGTAGTTAATTTTCATTTGCTGGTCGTTTTACCATCTGTAAAACAACTTTAGGAAATATGCATCAGATGCTATTTTCGACGTTAAGTTTAGAGAAAACTAAAGCAGAGGATATAAGGGAGCGGTCTGTCCTGGGAAAGCCCCACAAGCTCCTGCTTGATTACAAAGAGTCCAGTTAAGAAATCAGAAAAATGAGAATAATTCCCAAAATGTGATGGACAGAGATAAAACATATACATTAAATTAACAAAATAAAACTAAGTTATAGCAGAGTGAATCACTGAAGACCAACATTAGTAATACTAATGATAATTAATAAACTATATAAACTTCTGGTAAGGTTGATCACTAAGGAAAGAAAAAGGGAATAATAAAATTAGGAAGTAAAAAGGAGTTAACTATATATGAGAGATTAAAATATGACTACTGTAAGAACTTTATATCTAGAAAATTATAAAACTCAGTTTTAGATATAGAATGGGTGAATATATAGGAAGAACATTGGTAATATTCCATGTTCTTTCCCAGTCATACACCACTTCCTTGCCAGTAGCTATAATCAGTCTCCTGATTTATACCTTTTTTTTATACCATTTAAGTATTCAATGCTAGACAATACATTGATAGTTCAGTTTATCCTTCCTGAACTTCACTGAAATGGAATTGCATAGAATATGTGCTTTTGTGCCACACCTTTTTTGTTCAACATATAAATGTAAAACCATCTCTGTTTTTGCATGTAGTTGTAGTTACCTCTTTGTTGTTGTTATGTGTTATCCATTGTTTGTGTATAATACATGTTTTCTTTAAATTATGAAAATATAGATGATCCATCAATTTCTGCTGTACAGCAAAGTGACTCAGTTATACATGTATATGTGTGTGGGGGTGTGTGTATATATATATATATATATATGTATGTATGTATTCTTTTTCGTCTTCTTTTCCATATTGTTTTATCACAGGATATTGAATATAGTGGTATATAGTAGGACCTTGTTATTTATCCATGCTATATATACTAGTTTGTATTTGCTAATCCCAGACTCCCAGTCCTTCCCTTCTCCACCCCTCCTCCCTCTTGGCAACCGCAAATCTGTTCTCTATGTCTGTGAATCTTTCTGTTTCGTAGATAGGTTCATTTGTGTCATATTTTAGATTCCATGTATAAGTGATATCATGGTATTTGTCTTTCTCTTTATGACTTACTTCATTGAGTATGATAATCTCTAGGTCTATCCATGTTGATGCAAAACAAAAGGTAGGGTTTTCTGTTTTACTGTTGGGTTATTTTCAGCTTGACACTATTATCCAAAAATATTGCTCTTAACATTCCTCTAATGTTCACTGCTGGATAGGATGCTGATTTCTCTAGGGTATATACCTAGGAGTGAAATAAAACACCTGATTTTCCCTAAGACTTAATTTTAAGCTATGGTTTATTGAGCCAGGGGCATCCCTGGTTGCTCAGTGGTAAAGAATCTGCCTGCAAAGCAGGAGATGCAGGTAACTCTGGTTCAGTCTTTGAGTTGAGAAGATCCACTGGAGAAGGAAATGCCAACCCACTCCAATATTCTTGACTGGGAAATCCCATGGTCAGAAGAGCCTGGTGGGCTACATCCATGGGGTCACAAAGAGTCGGACACAGCTTAGCAACTAAACAATAGTGTTGAGCTAGCATGGAACTTAGTATAGAACTAGGTAAGAGAAACAAGATCCATGCATGCAAGCTTGCTCATATGACAGAGGTAACCCTACATATCAATAAAGAAAACAATATTCAATAAATGGTGCCCTGAAAGTTTTTATTTTTATTATTTATTCTTTTTCATTGGAGTATAGTTCCTTGACAGTGTTGTGTGCCCCCAAATTTTATATTGCATAAGAATGGGAATGAAATTGGATTCTGGCCTTTTTTTTAGGTAATTGTTTAATTTTGGATGTTGCTGCGCGTGGGTTTTCTGTAGTTGTGATGAGCGGCAGCTACTCTCCAGTGCAGTGTGCAGGCTTCTCATTCCATTGGCTTCTCTTGTTGCAGAGCACAGGCTCGAGGGCAAGCAGGATTCAGTAGTTGCAGCATGTGGGCTCTTTACCGCGTGCTCAGTAGTTGTGTTGCATGGACTTAAGTTGTCTTGGGGCGTGTGGAATCATCCTGGATCAGGGATTGAACCCATGTCCCCTGTATTGGCAGGTGGATTCTCAACAACTGGACCACCAGGAAATCCTGGATTCTGTCTTAATCCATGTGTAAAAATCAGTTCCCAGTTGGTTAAATAAATACATAGCATAAAATAAAAGATAAACCTTCTAATTTTTAAAGTTAATACAGAATGAAGAAAACTTAATGACCTTTGTTTGAAAGGATTTCATAAACAAGATATCAAAAGCAGTAAGCATACAGGTAAACACTTATAATACTGTATTATATTAAAATTAAGAATTCGTTTATCGGACATCATCCACATTAATGTATGAATACTTTCTACAGACTTGGAGAGGAAATTTATAACATAATTTAAAAGTTTTGGTATCCAGAATATGTAACGAAAAGAGTGTTTCAAATCAACCCAGTATAATCTAGCAATTACCTTTCATATAACTTAGAAAAACTCTTGCCCAGCTATCACCAGAATGCATTTTTTGTAAAGGTTTAGCAAGATTTATTAGAATATATAGAAACTGGATATATCCCTGGTTGACAGGAAAAGAAATAAGTATATAGTAGTTTTTTATGCAATGGACTATGATATGGTAATAAAAATTAATGAATTATAACTGAAGTGTAATGATAATAAATGAGTCTTAGAAACAAGATTTTAAGTGAAACAAGACCCTGAATATTATATACTAACTGATACTGTTTTTATAAAGCAAAAACCCCATGAAAAATAAATAACATATTGTGTTACTGTAGATAAATATAATAAAACCATATTTTATTTTATTTTAATTTTTTGGCCATGCCATGCTGCTTGTGTGATCTTAGTTTCCCCATTAAGGGTTAAACCTTAACCAGACCAAGGGAGCCTCAGTGCCAAGTCCAGAGCCTCACTGGACTGCCAAGGAATTCCCATAAAGCCATATTTTCAAATACGTTACCTGTCTTCTTTCTCTTTTCTTTCCTGAAGAATTCAGTCTTAAAGCCATTAAGTAAGTATCCATCTGGGATGTGGAAACCATGATGATCCTGAGCTGGATGTTGGAGCCTTAATGATGTGAAGACTTGGGTTATGGGATGAGGGAAAGAGAATATCAACCCAACCTAAGTTGTCAAAGCCCTCATGGAATGAGAAGGGCACTAATGAGAGTGCCCAGTGTGAGGTATTAGGGACCAGGAAGGTTAGGAGGTATTTATCCTAGAACTCCTTAATAAGAATTTTTAAAAGGTCTATTAGTATGTATTTTCATTTCCATCATAAGCCCCCCAAAGTGATTCTGATATATTTGGTCTATAGATAGAACTTGGAGAAACATGGCACTTGAAGAATTTATATATATAGAATGTATATTGGAGAAGGCAATGACACTCCACTCCAGTCCTCTTGCCTGGAAAATCCCATGGATGGAGGAGCCTGGTAGGCTGTTGTCCATTGGGTCGCGAAGAGTCGGACATGACTGAGCGACTTCACTTTCACATGCATTGGAGACGGAAATGGCAGCCCATTCCAGTGTTCTTGCCTGGAGAATCCCAGGGACAGCGGAGCCTGGTGGGCTGCTGTCTATGGGGTCGCACAGAGTCGGACACAACTGAAGCGACTTAGCAGCAGCAGCAGAACGTATATAGACACATGTAAGCAAGGAAGCAGATAACATTTTTGAATGAAGGAAGAAGCATAAGGTAAGATGAAAGAAGTAAAAATGAATCTGTCTGATAAGGAGAATAGGAAAACATAAATAATAAAATATGAAATCTGTCCATCTGTCTCATGACCAAGTAAGATTTCTCCCAGATATATAAAACTTGTTCAACATTCAAAAATCAATTAATGTGATTCGTTACATTAATAAGTAAAGAAGAAACATCACATGGTCATAGCAATAAATGCATAAAGTTTTTTTTACAAAAATCTAACATGTTCATGATTATAAACCTAGAAATCTAGGAATAAAAAGAAACTACCTCAACCTAACAAAAGCTGTATGTAAAAAACCCAAAGCTGACAACTTCGGTGGTAAAAGATAGAGCTTTCCACTGTTATCAATAACTAGGAAAGGAAGTGAAGTGAAAGTCACTCAATCATGTCCGACTCTTTGCCATCACATGGACTATACAGTCCATGGAATTCTCCAGGCCAGAATAGTGGAGTGGATAGCCTTTCCCTTCTCCAGGGGATCTTTGCAACCCAGGGATCAAACCCAGGTCTCCTCCATTGCAGGCAGCCTCTTTACCAGCTGAGCCACAAGGGAAACCGAAGAATACTGGAGTGGGTAGCCTATTCCTTCTCCAGCAGATCTTCACAACCCAGGAATGGAACTGGGGTCTCTTGCATTGCAGGTGGATTCTTTACCAACTGAACTATGTGGAAAGCCCCAAAGAAAGGAGGCCCACTTCAACATTGTGTTGAAATTCCTAATCAGAGCAGTTAGGCGAGAAAAAGAAAAGTCAGCCTGTGTTTGGGGGTTGAAAGACAAGATATCAGTGCTACCCAAAGCGATCTACAGATTCAGTGCAGTCTCTGTCAAAATCCCAATAATGTTTTGTGTGAAATAGAAAAATCCATCCTAAAATTCATGAGGAATCTCAAGGGAGTCCAAATAGCCAAAACAATCTTAAAGAAAAGAACAATGTTGGAGGACTCATACTTCTAGATGTTTTTCTTTTTATTGTCCATTTTCATCATCTAGGACCTTTAACTCTGATGTTATATTTAAGTGATGAGAGCAGACATTTGTCTTACCCTTTATATTATGGAAACTATTCAGCCTTGCACTAAGTGAGAGGCAAAAAGAAAATCTAGAAAGTTCCCTGATGTGTCGTTGCTTTGGTCCCAAGAGGCCCAGCCAGTCTGTATGCTTATGTTTATTTTATAATTTCCAAGGATTTTCGTTTTGCTTAGTGGGAGGATAGGTAGAAGTGTCTAATCATCCTTGCCTCGAACTGTATTCACCTTAATTTTTAAAGGTGTTTTTGATTAATTTAAAATTCTCTTTTGACAGGCTCCCCCCTTCCCCTCCTTTCAGCAATTATAGATGTTTTTTCATTGCCTTCTAGCTTGCATTATTTGAGACATGAAATCTGCGTTCATTCTTATTTTTGTACTCCTGTATATAGACTGTGTATTTTTTTCTCTTACTCCTTTTATTTTCTTTGTCAGTACTTTCCGACAAGTTTATTATGATACACCATACTTGTTTTAGCTTATATTGCTTATGGTTTGTTTAACTTCTTGGAACTTTGGGCTCTTTTTATCAAATTTAGAAAATTTCGGTCATTGCTCTTTTTTTTATGAATTTTTGAATATTATAAATGTCACATTATTGTGTGTCTGTTTTTGTTCTTTTTTATAGTTTTGATTTTATTTTAGCCATCAGTTAAATTACCTGTGGGTAGCTTTGGATTCTTTTGAAGATAATTTTTAAGCTTTATTAGGACTGGCTTTTACTCCAGAGATAGTTGTCGTACAAAGATGGAGAATGTTACCTTCTGGGATCTCTATTGAATGCCCACAGTGTTGGGCAGTGTCTTTCACTCTCCCTAGTGGATTCTGAATATCTGTCATCATGTGTGAGCTCTGGAAATTGTTTGGGTTGTAATATTCTGGTGGTTCTTTGTCCAGCCTTATGGAATTTCACCTTGCACATATACAAACCTAGTACTGATAGATAGTGTACTAAAGAAGACCCTTACACAGATTTCTAAAGTTGTTTTTCTCCTTTACTCTCTCCACTCCAGTACTCTGCCTCATGAATTCTAACTATCTCAGTCCCTCCATAGTCTGATCTCTCTTCTCAGCTCATTCAGTTGGCCATTCTCTGCTTTGGGTCTACTCCCTCTGCGTCAGTTGTTCTTATAAAAGCAGGTTATCTCTTTCTTTTTTTTTTTTCCCCAATTTTCTCAGGAATCACAGTGCTGCAGTACAAAATGTCTGATAATTGTTTCATAAACTTTCTCCAGGTTTATAGTAGTTTGCTGTGTTTCTGTTAATTTCTATCAGGAGGACAAATCTGGTATCTGTTACTCCTCCATGACCAGATAAGGAAGTCCCCATATCTCTTTTTTTTTTTTTAGTTGCTGTGATGTTTTTTTTAATAGATAATCATTTGTAGGGAAAAAAAATTCACCATAAAATTATCTTTAAACTTCTCTTTCTAGCTTTACTGAAGCAGCAGTTGAGATTCCCAGTCCTCCTGAAACCCCAGCCAAACCTCCCGAACCTGAAAGTACCTTGCAGCCTGTGCTTTCTCTCATCCCAAGAGAAAAGAAGGCCCCACGTCCCCCAAAGAAGAAGTATCAGAAAGCAGGGCTGTATTCTGATGTATACAAAACTACAGAGTAAGTAGTGGTACCTGTCAGCTGACATCCTTTAAAGACCTGTTATTCTTCTATGTTTTAAATAATACTTTGAATATCAAGGAAAAAAAACCCAATACAAATGTAATATACACAAATACAAATCTCATCACAAGTACCTCAGTGTTCACTGTACTCATGATATGTTTTGGGGGGCTAATTATTTTCCCTGATCTTTTATCCTCTCTCTGCCTTTCTAGATTATATTTCTATAGTTTGGATTCTAATGGTGCCTTTTTTGTTAATTGAAAATAAGAAAGGGAGCACTGTGCATGTATCCAAAAATAATCTGGATGATTTTCTACACTCATTCCTCATTTGATTCCTCACTTGTTAAATGCTTTCTGTGTTCCAAACTATTTGCCAGAGGAGTAAAGTACTCCTTACTTTTAAGAATTTCATATTCCCTTGGGAAAGTACAGCTTAATAAGTCCTCTGATTGAGAATTTTTAAAAACCCAAAGAGCTATCAACTAACTATATCATTGAGTAAGAAGTGATTCACAGGAGTATAGCAGAGTTTGGTTTTGGAGGTTCACAGTAGTCTGCAAGATGGAATAGGGCATTCCAGTTAGATAGAATATCATGTACCAAGGCACATACTAGGATACAGAAATTTTTCATATATTAGAACAACTTAGAAGTTCACTTTTTCTGAAATGTAATGGTGTGGAAAGTAAGCATTGTGTGATAGGGACCACAAAACCATGGACTTGACTTACTCAAGATACTTATGCCACTAACCTACATGAAATTTAAAATGCTATTTTTTTAAAAAAGGAAGTGAAAAGTGCAGCTTTGTGTTTTAAGATGATAACTCTGGCTACAGAGTAGAAAAATGAATGAGGGAGTTACTAATGGCAGAAATTGACAATAATCGTCAAAGGTCATGAGGTCTGAATTTAGTCAAAAAAGGAATGAAATTGAAAGAGGAACAGTTATGTTTTAGAGATGCATCTGACCTGATGTGGTTAAAATGATCAACATGAAAACCGTAGCACTTTATTTTGCATTGAAATGACCTTTCATTAATTTGTCATCAAGATAGATATCACATAAACTCTGAGTCCATTTCTGCTGCTTATGTTGTGAAATGTTTTATTAGTTAAGCTTAGTTTCAGCAGCTAATGATAGGAAATCCTCATAAATAATCAAGATTGTTTAAAGACAAACATTTATTTTCTTTTAATTTATAAGAAGTTGTGAAGTACACAGTTCAGAGTTAACATGCCATCTTCATACTATCTTCAGGGACCTAGACTCCTTTTATTCTGTTCTTCCATTTCAGCACCAAGCTTGTGTTCCTATGGTTACATTTTGTTCCAGGATAACTATCATAAAGTCTTCATTGCAGAAAATATAAAAGAGGAAGGGGAGTAAAAAACATGTATCTCCTTTGTAAGGAAGCATTGTGAATGGAATTTGTCTGCCTCAAATTTCATATATTGAAGTCCTAATCCCTAGTGTGGTGATATTTGGAGATGACAGCTTTGGGAAGTAATCAGATCATGTGGTAGAGCCCTCCTGAATGAGATTAACACCCTTATAAAGAGAGACACTGAGAGAGATGATTTCTTTCTCTACCATGTGAGAGTACAACAAGAAAGCAGTATCTGCAAGCCAGGAAGAAGGCTCTCACTTAGAACTGAACCCTGATCTTGGACTTCCCAGAACAGTGGAAATAACATTTTGTTATTTAGACCAGCAAGTCTATTGGTAATTCGATACAGCTGCTAATCTAAGAAAGGAAACTACAAAACCTCATAGCTTCTGACCAAAATACAGACATGTAAGCACACTTCAGCCACAGGGAAGGCAGAAAAGTAATGGTCATTGTTTCAGATGACAGTGCAAAAAAAAAATTATCATTCTGTCATTACAAATAAGAAAATGAATATATATTTTGGGAAGATCTTACATAGTTCTGATTTTAAAGCAGTGTTTTTGCTGAATAGAAAAGCAGATATGTGTGAAATTTTTTGCTAAAATTTAAGCCGTACTTTTTTTACTAATGTGCTTTTCCTGGATTAAATTCTGAAAAATGGGAGATTAATCATAAAATCAGTCTGTGCCTCAAAAGACCAGTATCATCAACTACATCAGTGTTTTAAAATGTCTCTAGTCAGGCAAAAGTCTTTCACTCTGGAAAGGACCTCGTTTATCCTAGAACTCGTTCTTCATCTCACAGAAATAAATAGTAAGAAAATGGTTTATTGGGGATTTTTCTTAAAACATTTATCAAATACATGTGTGCATTCTTAAAAGCTACAAAGCCAATATATTCTTGTGGGCTGGCTGCTTTTTATTGATAGCAGTTAGGGTGTAGGTTGTTTGTTTTGAAAAAAAATAATTATTTAGAACAGTTTTAGGTTCACAACAGAATTGTTGGAAAGTACAGAGATATTGCATATATTCCCTATCCTTATATACCACAGTGGTACCTTTTTGACAGTCAGTGAACCTGTATTGACACAGTATCACTTAAAGTTTGTAACAGACATCTGGGTTTGCTTTTGGTGTTGTGCATCCTATGGATTTGGGTAAATGTATAATGACAGGTGTCTACCATTGTAGTAGCACAGAATAGTTTTGCTGCCCTAGAAGTCCTCCATGCTTGAGAAATTTGTTTTTTTTGGTCACAGAATGGTACAAGACAATTCCAAGTTTATTCTTTTTTGTATAAATAATTATAGGTTTTAAACAGTTGTGAGGGGAGAGTGTGAGTCAATTAAAACTGAATAAGACCACACTATCAGTATGGAAGATGAATTAGATGAGCAAATATTAGAAGTAAGAAGACTATTAGGATGCAAGAAGGCTATTAGGAAGGTTATACTCTGTGGTTTTCCAAGATAGATCTAATGTGATAGCAGTGGCTAGATGTTGGAAAAGGTGGACTCTTGAAGTTTTTTGACATTAAAATTGAAATGAATTAAACACTGATTGGTTGGTAGGGAGTAAAGGACTGGACTAGAGTCAATGATGATCCCAATGTTTTGTTTTGTATTCCTGGGTGTGTGATGATGTCATTAACTAATATACTGGATAAAAGTGGTATGGCCAATATTCCTTAGATTAAGTGAGCCTCTATTACCATGAATATGACTATGTACATGTATGTAGATAGGCACCAAAAAATGTCTTTGCTTAAAGCAGGTCAAATTTATTTTATAGTCCCTGAGGTCAGAAGTCTGAATTGAATCTCTCTAGGCTAAAGTCAAGGTGTTAGCACAACTGTGTTTCTTTTAGCGGCTCTAGGGTAGAATTCTTTCTCTTCCCTTTGCAGAATCAGGAGGCTACTCGAATTCCTTGGCTTGCGGCCACTTCTCTGTTCAGAACCAGCAATAAAGACATTGAGATCATTGAGGCTGAGTCCTCACATTGAATCATTTCAACCTTGGTTCTGTTTTTACTTTTTTTTTTCCACTGACTCTGCCTCGTTTATATTCCTCTTTCGTTTATAAGGACTCTTGTGGTTAAGTTGGGCCTACACAGATAATCCAGAATAATCTCCCTATTTTAAAAAGTCAACAGATTAGAAACCTTAATTACGTCTACATATTCCAGCTTCTGGGAAGTTTTATTTGAGGAGGAGATTGTATATTTTTGTGCCTGCTATATACACGTCTACGGAGAAGGCAACGGCACCCCACTCCAGTACTCTTGCCTGGAAAATCCCATGGATGGAGGAGCCTGGTGGGCTGCAGTCCATGGGGTCGCTAAGGGTTGGACACGGCTGAGTGACTTCATTTTCACTTTGCAGTTTCATGCATTGGAGAAGGAAATGGCAACCTACTCCAGTGTTCTTGCCTGGAGAATCCCAGGGATGGGGGATCCTGGTGGGCTACTGTCTCTGGGGTCGCACAAAGTCGGACACAACTGAAATGACTTAGCAGCAGCATACACGTCTAGCTTGTAGGATTTGGAATGGGGTATGGGGTATTCACTTCTTATTTTTTATGTGTCTTTTATATATCTTGTAGTTGTAAAAATGCTGTATTACTTTTGGAATTTAAGTTTTATCTAATAGGGATTTTAAAGAATATGAAATACCAGATACACGTCAGGTGAATTGGAGAGTGAACTTTAAAGTGTACATTATGGTAAAATAGCATGATATCGAACATTAACACTACTTTGAAAGGGAGCTTTTGGTTCTTTTGTTGGGGGAGGTTTCTGCTTTTAGTTCAGTCACTGTCACATAATGTTTTCAGCAGACTGCTTAGTTTCCCTGGGAATGGTAAAAATGAAACTTGATAATATAAAGTGAAGCTATGGAACTACATACGATTCATGGGGTCACAAAGAGTCAAACATGACTGAGCGACTGAACTGAACTGATTGAACTACATACTTCATATCTTAAGACTATCCTGACTCAAAAATTGTGACTTCTATGTTTTATAAAAATAAAACACATGCTTTCTTTGATTTATAGGCTCCTTTTGAGTACTAAATCTGTTATAGGAAATAGGATAACTATAACTTTCAGGCTTACAGAACATTGCTTGTTTGCATAGGAATTAATATATGTGTAAAATTTATTATATATTAATATATGTGTAAAATTTATTATATATTAATATATGTGTAAAATTTATTATATATTAATACTATAATATTTATATTATGTGCATAATACATAATGTTTACACTTAGCTGTCATTTCCTCAAAATAAAACGTTTACCTTTGGAAATAAAATGAAAGCATGGTACCATTTTACATTTGATATATTATTTAAATTTTTAGAATGCTTTCATATTAAATCTGTGGGAAACAGTAAAGTAGATGGTTACTATCTACTGTTTAAGAAACTGACACAGAAAAGTTAAAAAACTTAAGTTTACAAAATTTATCATCAAAATAATTATTGGGGCTTTTAATGCCTAGAGGTTCCACCTGACTATGCCAAAGCCTTTGACTGTGTGGATCACAATAAACTGTGGAAAATTCTGAAAGAGATGGGAATACGAGACCACCTAACTTGCCTCTTGAGAAATCTGTATGCAGGTCAGGAAGCAACAGTTAGAACTGGACAGGGAACAACAGACTGGTTCCAAATAGGAAAAGGAGTACATCAAAGCTGTATATTGTCACCCTGCTTATTTAACTTCTATGCAGAGTACATCATGAGAAATGCTGGGCTGGAAGAAGCACAAGCTGGAATCGAGATTGCTGGGAGAAATCTCAATAACCTCATATATGCAGATGACACCACCCTTATGGCAGAAAGTGAAGAAGAACTAAAGAGCCTCTTGATGAAAGTGAAAGAGAAGAGTGGAAAAGTTGGCTTAAAGCTCAACATTCAGAAAACTAAGATGGCATCCGGTCCCATCACTTCATGGCAAATAGATAGGGAAACAGTGGAAACAGTGTCAGAGTTTATTTTTTGGAGCTCCGAAATCACTGCAGATGGTGACTGCAGCCATGAAATTAAAAGATGCTTACTCCTTGGAAGAAAAGTTATGACCAACCTAGATAGTATATTCAAATGCAGCGACATTACTGTACCGACTAAGGTCTGTCTAGTCAAGGCTATGGTTTTTCCTGTGGTCATGTATGGATGTGAGAGTTGGACTGTGAAGAAAGCTGAGCACCGAAGAATTGATGCTTTTGAACTGTGGTGTTGGAGAAGACTCTTGAGGGTCCCTTGGACTGCAAGGAGATCCAACCAGTCCATTCTGAAGGAGATCAACCCTGGGATTTCTTTGGAAGGAATGATGCTGAAGCTGAAGCTCCAGTACTTTGGCCACCTCATGTGAAGAGTTGACTCATTGGAAAAGACTCTGATGCTGGGAGAGATTGGGGGCAGGAGGAGAAGGGGACGACCCAGGATGAGATGGCTGGATGGCATCACTGACTCGATGGACGTGAGTCTGAGTGAACTCCAGGAGATGGTGATGGACAGGGAGGCCTGACGTGCTGCAATTCATGGGGTCGCAAAGAGTCGGACACGACTGAGCGACTGAACTGAACTGAACTGAGAGGTTCCACCACTCTTATTTCACCAGTAAATCATGCTGCTTTTCAGAAACTGAGGTTCAAGGGATACTGCATTAAAATTTCTTTGTTATAGATAATCTCATGGTTACGGTTGGATTAAATACCAGAATGTGGTTCATTTTCCCCTGAAATTCTTTAGAAACATTGTAGGTCTAAATTCAGCTTAAATAGGAGTGCGGACTGGATGAATGCAAACCTCACACCATTCCTATTTAGTATCAATAGAAAGGCGTGCCTGTGTGCTTAGTCGTGTCTGACTTTTTTGCTGCCTCATGGATTGTGGCCCACCAGGCTCCTCTGTCCGTGGAATTTTCCAACCAGCAGTACTGGAGTGGGTTGCCATTTCCTCCTCCAGGGGATCTTCCCGACCCAGGGATCAAACCTGTGGCTCCTGCATTGGCAGGCAAATACCCACGGAGACACCTGGGAAACCATGGAGTAGCAATAGTTTTGAATTTTTATTGTTAATTAATAAACTTTTTTAGAGCAGTTTTAGGCAAAACAGAGTGGAGTACAGTGATTCCCATATATCCCTTGTCCCCATTCACACTCAACTTCCCTCATTTCAGCTAGCCCTAATCCTTCATTTGACAGATTCGAAAACCGAAGCTAATAAAAGGCTAAATGACTTGCTGGAGTCCCACAGATCATTTTAACAAAACAAGGTAAAAATTTCAGTTTATCTGATTTTATCTTAATCACTAAGAAAGCAAAAATAATGGGTGTTTATTTATTGAGGTATAATTGAACCACAAAATTATATTGGCTTCAGCTGTACAACATGTTAGGTGTTTGTGAATCTGCAAAATAATCACATGTGAAGTGAAGTCGCTCAGTCATGTCCGACTCTTTTCGAACCCATGGACTGTAGCCTACCAGGCTCTTCCTTCCATGGGATTTTCCAGGCAAGAGTACTGGAGTGGGTTGCCATTTCCTTCTCCAGGGAATCTTCCCAACCCAGGGATCGAACCTGGTTCTCCCTCATTCCAAGCAGACGCTTTAACTTCTGAGCCACCAGGGAAGCCCTGCAAAATAATCACATAAGTGTAGTTAAATATCTGTCACCATTGTTGTGTCCAACTCTTTTCGACCCCATGGACTGAAGCACACCAGGCTTCCTCGTCCATCACCAACTCCCAGAGCTTGCTCAGACTCACGTCCATCAAGTTAGTGATGCCATCCAGCCTCTCATCCTCTTCATTCCCTTCTCCGTCTTTCCCAGCATCAGGGTCTTTTCTAATTAGTTCTTCACATCAGGTAGCCAGAGTATTGAATCTTCAGCTTCAGCAACTGTCCTTCCAATGAATATTCAGGACTGATTTATTTTAGGATTGACTGGTTTAATATCCTTGCAGACTGAATAATAGTCCATTATTTATTTGTGTGTGTCTATATATACATATCACATTCATCTCTCAGGAGACACTTAGGTTGTTTCCTTATCTTCGCTATTGTAAATAACACTGTAGTGAACATGAAGGTACGGTGATCTTTTCAAGATAGTTTTTTTTTTTTTTTTTTGCTTGCTTCAGATTAATACCCAGAAGTAGAATTGTTAGGTCATTGGTAGTTCTAGTCTTAATTTTTTGAAGAACATCCTTACTGCTTTCCATAGTGGCTGTGCCAGTTTACATTCTGACCAGCAGTACACAAGGATTCCCTTTTCTTCACATCCTCACTGACAATTGCTATTTCTTGTCTTTTTGATAATAACCATCCTGGCAGTTTGAAGGTGATAGCTCGTTGTTGTTTTGATTTGCATTTCCCAGCCAATGAACATACTTTAATGTACCTATTGGTCTTCTGTATGTCTTAGCTGGAAGAATGTCTATTCAGATCATCTGCCCATTTTTAAATAAGATTGTTTGTTTGTTTTTGCTCTTGAGTTGTATGAGTTCTTTATAAATTTTGTGTATTAACCAACCCCTTATCAGATATAATTTGCAAATATTTTCTACCATTAAATAGTTTGACTTTTAATCTTGCTTATGGTTTCCTGTGCTGTGCAAGAGCTTTTCAGTTTATCTTTGCTTTTGAAGAAGCCTTTGCTTTAGATATCGATTCCAAAAAAAAATGTTCCAAGTAGAAGTTTTTAACAAAAGTAGCTTCATGTTTTAAAATTTTTAATTAACTATATTGTGGTTGAATATACATCATAAAATTTACTATTCTAATCATTTTAAGTGCACCATTCACTACCATTAAGTTCATTACCTTGTTATGCAAACATCACCACTGTCCACCTGCAGAACTTTTTCATCATCTCAAACTGAATTGTTTTATTTCTAAAATATGAAACTAGTATGGTTTTCCAGATGGCTCAGTGGTAAAGAATCTGCCTGCCGATGCAGGAGCCACAGGAGATGCAGGTTCAAGCGCTCCGTCCGAAAGATTCTGTGGAGTACCTAAGTGTGATGATATATGCAAAATGACTGGCATACAGTAGACACTCAAGAGTAAATCTTAGCTGTTGCTTCTGCATCTCACTCTTCCAGACAGTTGTTTCATATCTCCTAGAGTATGTTTTCTATCCTCTTTTTTTAAGTAAACAGTTTTATTGAGATGTAATTCACGTATACAGTAACCTATTTCAATGGTACAAGTCATCAGTTTTTGATATATTACATTATTAATTTTTTAATTCTGAAATACTTAAAAAATTTGGCATTTTAGCCCTTCTTAAGGTTATATTTCAGTGGCATTAATTCACAGTGTAGTGTAACATAACCACTATTTCCAGAATTTTTTCATTACCCTAAATAGAATCTCTTTAATAGTTAAGCAAAAACTTCCACTCCTACTAAAACTCTCCTCAGCCCACCATAATGTCTCATGTACTTTCAGTCTCTATAATTTCCCTCATTTGGGTGCCCCATGTTAGTGGAAACATACACAATATTTGTGTTTTGGGGTCTGGATTATTTTATTTAACATAATGTCTCTGCTGCTGATGATGAAAATGTCTCTAACTTTCATTTATGTCGTAGCATATATCAGAACTTCATTCCTTTTTATGGTTAATACTCCATTGTACATACATAACACATTTTGTTTATTCATCTGTTGATGAGCACTTGGGTTATTTCTGTCTTTTGGCTATCATGAACAATGCTGCAGTGAACATTGGCATACATTTGTCTATTCAGGTTCCTGTTTTCAGTCCTTCATGTATAAACTTAGGGGTAAAATTGCTAGATCATATGGTGATTTTATATTTAGCTTTTTAAAAAACCACCAAACTTTTCCACAGTGGCTGCATTGCACCATTGAGTGTTCATCATACAGTTAATTTACTGAATTGCAATCTTTCTACTCTGTTAATTTGTTTTCACATATAAATTTTCCTCTTAGCACTACTTTTACTGCACCACATAAGTTTTGTTTTGTCCTATTTTTGTTTTCATTCATTTCAAAATATTTTCCAATTTACCTTTTGATTTTTTATTTGATCCAGTTGCTTACAAGTATGTTTAGTTTCTCATGTAAGTGAATTTTTCAGTTACGTTTCATATCTAGTTTCATTTCTTTGTGATCAGAAAAGATATTCCTTATGGTTTTAATAATTTTTGATTTATTGAGTTCTTTTGTAGCCTAACATGGTCTTCCTGAAAAATCTTCAGTGTGCACTTGAGAAAACTATGTAATCTTCTGTTGTTAGGTGGAATCTTGTTTCTGTTTTCGTTTGATCCTGTTGGTTTATAATGTTCTAATATTTATTGGTCTTATATGTGGTTGTTCTAACATTTATTGAAATTGGTAAGTTGAAATTTGCCAACTGTTATTGTACAAGTGTCCATTTCTCTCAAATTCTGTCCATGTTTCCGTCATATATTTTGGATCCTTCAATGTTTGGTGGATTTTTTTTATATATAATTGTTATAACTTCGTGGTGAATGGGCTCTCTTGTCAATATTTAATGTTCTTCTTTGTCCTTTGTAACTTTTTTTACTTAAAGTCTCTATTTTTTGTTCCTATCTTTGGATCTAAAGTGAATCACTTACATATAAGCTTGTATGTAGTTGGATCATGCTTTCTATCCATTTTGTTCCTCTGTACCTTTGATTGGAAAGTCTCATCTATTTACATTTAAAGTAGTTACTAATAAGGAAAGATTTATGCTTGCTATTTTGTTTTCCATATGTCTTATAGCTTTTTGTCCCTCATTTCCTCCATTACTGCCTTCTTTTGTACTTAGCTGATCTTGTAGTTACCTGTTTGATTCCCTTCTCAATCTGTTTTGTGTATATTCTATAGCTCTAGCTCTTTTGGGCTTCCCTGGTGGCTCAGATGGCAAAGAATCTGCCTACAATGCAGGTGACCCAGGTTCAGTCCCTGGGTTGAGAAGACCCCCTGGAGAAGGGAATGGCAACCCACGCCAGTATTCTTACCTGGAAAATTCCACCGACAGAGGAACCTGGTGAGTCCATGAGGTCTCAAAGAGTCGTACACGACTGAGCGACTAACACTTCACTTATCACTATTTTGTTTTTGGTTACCATGGAGATTACATATAACTTCCTAAAGATATAAACCTGTAATTTGGATTGATACCAACTTCAGTCACATGCAAAAACACGATTCCTATAAAGCTCTATGCCTCATTTTTATTATTGACATTACAGATTACATCTTTATTCATTTTGTGCCCTAAAACACATTTATAATAATTTTTTATGCATTTATCTTTTAAATCCTGTTTTCTATACTCTGTTTCTCTGCAGCCACCCATCATGATTAAACTATAAGAGGAGCCTCTAGCCTCTTTTGTCCTAGAAAAAATCTTTTTTCTTTTTTTTTTTTTGCGCCACAGCATGTGGTATCTTAGTTCCCCCACCAGGGATTGAACTTGTGCCCTCTGCATTGGATGTGCAGAGTCTTAACCACTGCACCATCAGGGAAGTCCTCAGAGTCTTTTTTTTTCCTTTGGCTGCACTGGGTCTTCGTTGCTGCGTGTGGACTTTCTCTAGTCAGGGGCTACTCTTTGTTGCAGTGCTCAGGCTTTGTTGCAGAGCATGGCTCTGGAGCACACAGGCTGTGTGGTGCACACAGTAGTTGTGCACGCAGTACAGTCTAGAGCACACGGTAGTTGTGGCGTACAGGCTGTGTTGCTCCCTGGGATATGAGATCCTTCTAGAGTAGGGATGGAACTCATGTCTCCTGCATTGGCAGGCAGTTTCTTAACCACTGTACCAGCAGGGAGGTCCCCCAAAAGTCATTTTATGATAATAATACTAATAATAAATACAGATTGCATTAACAGAACTGATAAAGAACTCTCCACATGTGATTGATTTAGCTCCTAATGTAGGGTAAAACATATCAGATCGTCGCTGTTTAGTCTCAGGAATTATGATGATTTATGAAAGTTCAGTCTGCCACGTAGAAATGGAGAAGCATTGGAAAGGAGTCCATAAGCACATTTACATTCTGTTCTGTTTTTTATAGAAGCTTGCATGTGTTTATGTGCTCAGTCGTGTCCTAACTCTTTGCAATCCCATGAACTGAAGCCATCAGGCTCCTCTGTCCATGGAATTTCCTAGGCAAGAATACTGGAGTGGGTTGCCATTTCCTGCTCTAGGGGTTCTTCCCACCCCAGGGATCGACCTCGAAATCCTGTATATCTTGCACTGGCAGGTGGATTCTTTACCACTTGAGCCACCTGGTTATGTACAAATACGTTTGTATCTGGCATTGAATAGGCAAGAGCTGTTGTTCTAGCTCCCTCAAGTGATAATATATTCCTGATGGACTTTTAATAACATGATTTACTATATTCTAATAAAAAATAAGATTTAAGATACTTCAAAAATTATATCCCGTTCATACAATGGAATATTATGTAGCCTTAAAAAAGAAGGAATTTTGACACCTCCTACAATATGGATGAATTTTTAAAGTGTTATTTCAGGTGAAGAGCCAGACATATTTGAGTACTCTAGGTACCTGTCATTCCACTTATGATAGGTACCTAGAGTAGTCAAATGCATGGAAACAGAATGGAGATTGGTGGTTACCAGGGGCTGGTGGCAGTTACTGTTCAGTGGGTACATAGATTCAGTCATACAAGATGGAGTGTCCTCTAGATAGATGCAGTGATGGTTGTATAAAGTATAACTGTGAATGTACTTAATACCCGGAGCTACACACTTAAGATTTGTTAAAATGGGAAATTTTACATTATATGTATTTTACCAGGAAAACTTTGCAAGAAATCCGTTATCTCAACTTGTGAGATATCCCTCCAGTCTGTTCTTTAGACTAGAAAATTATATAGCCTTCCCTTAGGAAATGTGTGTCTTAAGCTCTAAATGCCATCAGAATTCATGGGAGAGATAGGAAAACATAATTTTGTGATGAAAATTGGAAATTAACATGTCTTAAAGTGTAGAAATTACAAATTACATCATTGCTATAGCAATGATAGTATTATAAACTAGAAATTTGGAAAGTGAAGTAATATTTTTAATACACATGTAGTTATTTTTTTCTCTGTAAAAACACAATATTAGTATTTTCCAACCTGAGCATGTCTTAGAAATTACACACACTAATAAAGTAATGCTCAAAATTCTCCAAGCCAGGCTTCAGCAATACATGAACCGTGAACTTCCAGATGTTCAAGCTGGTTTTAGAAAAGGCAGAGAAACCAGAGATCAGATTGCCACCATCCGCTGGATCATCGAAAAAGCAAGAGAGTTCCAGAAAAACATCTATTTCTGCTTTATTGACTATGCCAAAGCCTTTGACTGTGTGGATCACAATAAACTGTGGAAAATTCTGAAAGAGATGGGAACATCAGACCACCTAACCTGCCTCTTGAGAAACCTATATGCAGGTCAGGAAGCAACAGTTAGAACTGGACATGGAACAACAGACTGGTTCCAAATAGGAAAAAGAGTATGTCAAGGCTGTGTATTGTCACCCTGCTTATTTAACTTGTATGCAGAATACATCATGAGAAACACTGGGCTGGAAGAAGCACAAGCTGGTATCAAGATTGCCGGGAGAAATCTCAATAACCTCAGATATGCAGATGACATATCTGCATATCCAAAGTATTGGAATTTCAGCTTCAGCATCAGTCCTTCCAATGAACACTCAGGACTGATCTCCTTTAGGATGGAATGGTTGGATCTTCTTGCAGTCCAAGGGACTCTCAAGAATCCTTTCCAACACCACAGTTCAAAAGCATCAATTCTTTGGCACTCAGCTTTCTTCACAGTCCAACTGTCACATCCATACATCACCACTGGAAAAACCATAGCCTTGACTAGACGGACCTTTGTTTGCAAAGTAATGTCTCTGCTTGTTACATGCTATCTAGGTTGGTCACAACTTTCCTTCCAAAGAGTAATTTCATGGCTGCATTCACCATCTGCAGTGATTTTGGAGCTCCAAAAAATAAACTCTGACCCTGTTTCCACTGTTTCCCCATCTGTTTATTTCCCATGAAGTGATGGGACCAGATGCCATGATCTTTGTTTTCTGAATGTTGAGCTTTAAGCCAACTTTTTCACTCTCCTCTTTCACTTTCATCAAGAGGCTCTTTAGTTCCTCTTCACTTTCTGCCATAAAGATGGTGTCATCTGCATATCCGAGGTTATTGATATTTCTCCCAGCAATCTATTTTTTTTCCCCAGCTGTCTTGATTCCAGCTTGTGCTTCTTCCAGCCCAGCCTTTCTCATGATGTACTCTGCATATAAGTTAAATAAGCAGGGTGACAGTATACAGCCTTGACGTACTCCTTTTCCTATTTGGAACCAATCTGTTGTTCTGTGTCCAGTTCTAACTGTTGCTTCCTGCCTGCATATAGGTTTCTCAAGAGGCAGGTCAGGTGGTCTGGTATTCCCATCTCTTTCAGAATTTTCCACAGTTTATTGTGATCCACACAGTCAAAGGCTTTGGCATAGTCAATAAAGCAGAAATAGATGTTTTTCTGGAACTCTTGCTTTTTCGATGATCCAGCAGATGTTGGCAATTTGATCTTTGGTTCCTCTGCCTTTTCTAAAACCAGCTTGAACATCTGGAAGTTCACGGTTCACGTATTGCTGAAGCCTGGCTTGGAGAATTTTGAGCATTACTTTACTAGTATGTGAGATGAGTGCAATCGTGTGGTAGTTTGAGAATTCTTTGGCATCGCCTTTCTTTGTGATTGAAATGAAAACTGACCTTTTCCAGTCCTGTGGCCACTGCTGAGTTTTCCAAATTTGCTGGCATATTGAGTGCAGCACTTTCACAGCATCATCTTTCAGGATTTGAAGGAGCTCAACTGGAATTCCATCACCTCCACTAGCTTTGTTCGTAGTGATGCTTTCTAAGGCCCACTTGGCATCACATTCCAGGATGTCTGGCTCTAGGTGAGTGATCACACCATCGTGATTTTCTGGGTCGTGAAGATCTTTTTTGTACAGTTCTTCTGTGTATTCTTGCCACCTCTTCTTAATATCTTCTGCTTCTGTTGGTCCATACCATTTCTGTCCTTTATCGAGCCCATCTTTGCATGAAATGTTCCTTTGGTATCTCTAATTTTCTTGAAGAGATCTCTAGTCTTTCCCATTCTGTTGTTTTCCTCTATTTCTTTGCATTGATCGCTGAAGAAGGCTCTCTTATCTCTCTTTGCTATTCTTTGAAACTCTGCATTCAGATGCTTATATCTTTCCTTTTCTCCTTTGCTTTTCGCTTCCCTTCTTTTCACAGCTATTTGTAAGGCCGCCTCATACAGCCATTTTGCTCTTTTGCATTTCTTTTCCATGGGGATGGTCTTGATCCCTGTCTCCTGTACAATGTCACGAACCTCCATCCATAGTTCATCAGGCACTCTATCTATCAGATCTAGTCCCTTAAATCTATTTCTCACTTCTACTGTATAGTCATAAGGGATTTGATTTAGGTCATACCTGAATGGTCTAGTGGTTTTCCCTACTTTCTTCAATTTCAGTCTGAATTTGGCAATAAGGAGTTCATGATCTGAGCCACAGTCAGCTCCTGGTCTTGTTTTTGTTGATTGTATAGAGCTTCTCCATCTTTGGCTGCAAAGAATATAATCAGTCTGATTTCAGTGTCCACCATCTGGTGATGTCCATGTGTAGAGTCTTCTCTTGTGGTGTTGGAAGAGAGTGTTGCTATGACCAGTGTGTTCTCTTGGCAAAACTCTATTAGCCTTTGCCCTGCTTCATTCCGTATTCCAAGGCCAAATTTGCCTGTTACTCCAGGTGTTTCTTGGCTTCCTACTTTTGCCATGAAAACGACATCTGTAATGAAAAGGACATCTTTTTTGGGTGTTAGTTCTAAAAGGTCTTGTAGGTCTTCATAGAACTGTTCAACTTCAGCTTCTTCAGCGTTACTGGTTGGGGCATAGGCTTGGACTACTGTGATATTGAATGGTTTGCCTTGGAAATAGAGATCATTCTGTCGTTTTTGAGATTGCATCCAAGTATCCAAGTACTGCATTTCGGATTCTTTTGTTGACCATGATGGCTACTCTATTTCTTCTGAGGGATTCCTGCCCACAGTAGTAGATATAATGGTCATCTGAGTTAAATTCACCCATTTGAGTCCATTTTAGTTCACTGATTCCTAGAATGTTGACGTTCACTCTTGCCATCTCCTGTTTGACCACTTCCAATTTGCCTTGATTCATGGCCCTAACATTCCAGGTTCCTATGCAGGATTGCTCTTTACAGCATCAGACCTTGCTTCTATCACCAGTCAAATCCACAACTTGGTATTGATTTTGCTTTGGCTCCATCCCTTCATTCTTTCTGGAGTTATTTCTCCACTGATCTCCAGTAGCATATTGGGCACCTACTGACCTGGGGATTTCCTCTTTCAGTATCCTGTCATTTTGCCTTTTCATACTGTTCATGGGGTTCTCAAGGCAAGAATGCTGAAGTGGTTTGCCATTCCCTTCTCCAGTGGACCACATTCTGTCAGACCTCTCGACCATGACCCGTCCATCTTGAGTGGCCCCACACGGCATGGCTTAGTTTCATTGAGTTAGACAAGGCTGTGGTCCATTTGATCAGATTGACTAGTTTTCTGTGATTACAGTTTAGTGTGTCTGCCCTCTGATGCCCTCTCACAACACCTACCATCTTACTTGGGTTTTTCTCACCTTGGACATAGGATATCTCTTCACGGCTGTTCCAGCAAAGCACAGCTGCTGCTCCTTACCTTGGATGAGGTCGCCCCTCCTGACCTTGAACATGGGGTAGCTCCTCTAGGCCCTCCTGTGCCCATGCAACCACCGCTTCTTGGATGTGGGTTTGCTCCTCTGGGCCACCACCCCTGACCTTGGACATGGGGTAGCTCGTCTCGGCTGCCGCCCCTGACTCGGTGGCTGCAGCGACGCTCTCTGTCTTGGTGACGTCCAGGATCACTATCTACAGCTTGTCTGACGTCTGGTTCCTCAGCTGCTTAGCTTCCTGCTCTGTCAGACATGCAGCCAGACCTGTATACCCTACCCAAATTTATCAACATTTTGCCACATTTGCTTTATGTCTCTTTTACACACTTAAATATTTTTGCAGGGGAAAAAATTTTTGTCCCTTGAAAATTCTGAAAGCAAGTTGCAGACATTCAGCCCTCTGCATTTTAGCAATTAACCCCTTCAACTAGGATACTTTCCTAACTGATCACAATACCATTATCATATGTTAGAAAATAAGCAGTATATCAATAATATTATTAATATACAAACCATATTTATATTTTCCCAGTTGTCCTAAAAGTCTTTTATTTCAGTTTATTTTGTTTTCTTTGAATCTAGAATCTAAACAGTTAACATTTATTACATGAGATTGCTATGTCTATTATTTTATTCTAGAATGTTCCCCATCTTTTGTTTTTTATTTATTTGATGCTTTTTGAGGAGCTTATTTCATAGAATGTACTGCATTCCACAGTTTTTAAATTATTTCTTCATAGTTAGACTTAGGTGAAATCTTGGTATGAATGTTACAGATGTGACATTCTTAGTACTGCCATATTGGATCATTTGGTTGAGGTGGTATCCACCAGATCTCTCCAACATAAAGACATATTTTTATTATTGTAAATTAGTAAGTAAACCGTGGGTGATATTTAAGGTTGTGGCTTGTTCTTTGGCAGTCTTTTTTTTTTAATCTAATATTTTTGCATCCATTATGATCATTGCCTAAAGTGGTGAGTTCATTTTTAGTTGCTAACTGGTAATTTTCTAACTCTGTCATTTCTTCAACACTTATTAGCTGATACTTTTCTCTGAACATGAGCTTTGACTTTTCCTCCCTTTGCACTCTCTCTGTTTTTCTTCTCTTTTGAATATCCTATGGATTCATAAAAATTTTAATGTATTACTATCATAATCCATTGCCATTATTTTGTGGAGGAATGCTGGAATTTCCCATATTTTTTCACAGGACACACTTTGGCTGGATCTTGTTTCTTTTAAACATAACCTCATTCATCTTTGAGCATTTCCCTACTTTCTGTGACAGAAAGGTATCATTCACTCAGGTCCTTTTGTTTATTTTGGTATTTGTTTTTTACTTCTTTGCAGCTGTTTTTCAGATTTACCTTATACTTTCCTTGCCTCTGATTCTGCATCAGTTATTTGACTCAAGAAGTTCTGGTTTCTTTTAATGAGAATTATTAGTTAGAAATCAAAATCTGGGTACTTGACATGCTGTTTGCTGCTAGGTTGTCATTGTTACTGAGGTGCAGCAATGCTTTTAGGCTTATTCAGAACCATGAAATAAATATATATTATGTATATATATACATGTATTAATTTTTTATTACCATGTAACAAATTGCTACAATCTTAGGAGCTCAGAACATTACCCATTTATTATCTCACAGATTCCCTGGAATTTCAGGAGTCTAGACATTTCTGCTCTGTCTCGCAAAGGGAATCAAGATAGCAACCAAATCTTTGATCTCATCTGAGACTTGAGATTCTTATCCAGGCTCTCTTTTATTTTATTGGACTTGTGGAATTCAGTAGTGGTTTGCTTCTTTTAAGCTACTAATAAAGAGACAGTCTGCTTCTTCAAGTCTCAGAGTTCAAGGAAAGGCTAAGCATTTATTGAGATATATTTCATTAACCATACAGTTCACCCATTTACAGCATCTGTTCAGTAACTTTTAGTATATCCACAGAGTCCATCACCACAGTCAGTTTCAGGACAGGAAAGAAACCCCACATTCCTTGTTGATTAACCCCTAATTTCCTCATTCCTCCCAAGTTTAGGCAACAACTATTCTTCATGTCCCTGTTGTTGTTGTTCAGTCACTAAGTCATGTTCTACTCTTTGCCACCCTATCAACTTCAGCACGCCAGGCTTTTCTGACCTTCACTATCTCCCTGAGTTTACTCATACTCATGTCCATTGAGATAGTGATGCTATCCAACCATCTTATCCTCTGTCGCCCCCTTCTCCTCTTGCCCTCAGTCTTTGCCAGGATCAGGGTCTTTTTCAGTGAGTTAGTTCTTCGCATAAGGCGGCCAAAGTATTGGAGCTTCAGCTTCAGCATCAGTCCTTCCAAGGACTATTCAGGACTGACTGATTTCCTTTGGGACTGACTGGTTTGATTTCCTTGTAGCCCACAGGACTCTCAAGAGTCTTCTCCAATACCACAGTTGAAAAGCATCAGTTCTCTGGTGCTCAACTTTCTTTATGGTCCCATTCTTACATCCATACATGATACTGGAAAAACCATAGCTTTGACTATACACACCTTTGTTGGCAAAGTGATATCTCTGCTTTTTTGATATTTGTCTTGGCTATTCTTCCAAGGAGCAAGTGTCTTTTAATTTCGTGGCTACAGTCGCAATCCACATTGATTTTGGAGCCCAAGAAATGAAATCTGACACAGTTTCCAATTTTCCCCATCTATTTGCCATGAAGTGATAGGACCAGTTGCCATGATCTTAGTTTTTTGAAGACTGAGTTTTAAGCTAACTTTTCACTCTCCTCTTTTACCTTCATCGAGAAGCTCTTTAGTTCCTTTTCACTTTCTGTCATTACAGTGGTATCATCTGCATATCTGAGAATATTGATACTTCTCCTTGAAATCTTGATTCCAGCTTGTGATTCATCCAGCCCAGTATTTTGCATGGTGTACTGTACATATAAGTTAAATAAGCAAGGTGACAATAGACAACCTTGATGTACTCCTTTCCCAATTTGGAACCAGACCGTTGGTCTATGTCCAGTTCTAACTGTTGTTTCTTGTCCCGCGTACCGGTTTCTCAGGAGACACGTAACGTGGTCTGGTATTCCCATCTCATTAAAAATATTCCGCAATTTGTTGTGATCCACACAATGAAGGGCTTTAGCATAGATTTTTTTGTCCCTATAGATTTGCCTATTCTGGACATTTCATATTGAAGTCATGCTTTGTGTGTTCCTTTGGAACAGTTTCACTTACCAAATCATTTCCAAGGTTTACATATGCCATACCATGTATCATTCCTTTTTTCTTTTTTTTTTTTTGCCTTTTTCTTTCCCCTTTTTTATATTTTGCCAGGTAATACTCAGTTGTGGATATACCATATACCATGTTTTATTTATTCTTTCATCATTGATAGACGTTTGGGTTATCTCCACTTTTGCCTATCATGATTAATGCTTCTGTGAACATTTTGTATACATCCGTATTGTCTTTCTTGATTTTATAGTATTTAAATATATAGATATATCATGGTTTAGCCAACGAGCCTCCTTTGGGAAAGGGCAATTTCAGTTGTTTCTAAGCTTTGTACGATACATAATGCTTTATCCATAACCTTGGCCATACGATGCTTGATACGATTGTGAGGGTAAGTTTATAGTAGAGTTACTTAGTAAAGTAGTAAGTAAATATATAATTTTATAAACATAGCTAAATTATCCTTCTGTTATGGTTATTCCTTTCGCAGTCCTTTTAGAAATGTCGGAGAGTTCTAGTTTCCCACAGCTGATTATATTGTCAAATGTGTAAATTTTTATCAGTTTGATAGGTGTGAAACTCACCATGGAGTTTTCATTTCCATTTTCATCATAAGCAAAATTGTTAAGCATCTTTTCATGTATATTTTCTTTTTCTGTTAAGTGTCCATACTTTCCCCCATTTTTCTATCAGATTGTTAGTCTTTTCCCCCCTTATTTTTAAGTGGTCCTTATATATTAAGGAGACTTGCCGTTTATAAATTGCAAACATTTTTTGTTGGTTTGTTAGTTTGTTATTTCTCTTTTGTACTTATTGACTTTATGTCAGTTGTTATCCCAGTAGCATACCGTGTTGAACACTGAAATACGATCCCTCTAAGTTTGGCTATTTTGGCTTCTTCCAACTGTTTGGCTAATTCTTAGTTCCATGCTTTTTCCATATGAATTTTAAGATTATCTTGTTGACTTCTGCAAAAAAGACAGCTGGAATTTTGACCCCTCCCCAAAAAAAAGTATAGATTAACTGGGGGAGGGTTATATCTTAACAATAGTAAGATTCTGATCCATGAACACAGGATGCCTTTCTAGTTATTCAATTCTTTTAAAATTTCTTTTAACAATGGTTTTCAATATGTAAGTTTTGTATTTCTTTTGTTAAACATATTCCTAGGCATTTTTATTCTTTCAGTTTTATTGTAAATGGAATTTTAAAATCCATATATGTATGTTTATTGCTCGTATATAGAAATACACTTGATTTTTGTATACTGATCTAATATGGTGCAAGTCTCACTGAACTCAGTAAACAGTCCTAATAGTCTTTTTTTTTAAATTACAATATTATCTTTATTAGTGGTTTGAACTGAACTAGCAATATCTTCAAGATATGCCTGTAGATTTTTTGTCAGATGCCTATTCATATCATTGCACATTTTTTAAAATGTATTTATTTTTTAATTGAAGAATAATTGCTTTACAGAATTTTGTTGTTTTCTCTCAAACCTCAGCGTGAATCAGCCATAGGTATACAGACATCCCTTCCCTTTTGAAACTCCCTCCCATCTCCCTCCCCATCCCACCCCTCTAAGTTGATGCAGGCCCTTGTTTGAGTTCCCTGACCCATAGAGCAAATTCCTGTTGGCTATCTGTTTTACATATGGTAATGTAAGTTTCCATGTTACTCTTTGCATATATCTCACCCTCTCCTCCTCTCTCCCCATGCCTGTAAGTCTATTCTCTGTGTCTATTTCTCCATTGCTGCCCTGTAAATAAATTCTTCAGTACTGTTTTTCTAGATTCCATGTATATGCATTAGAATATGATGTTTAACAGTCCTAATAGTGTTTTTATGGATTCTATAGTTTGACTCTGGACTTTGCATATGAAGATGACTTTTATTATGCCCTGTGCTCAGTCGCTCAGTTGTGTCTGACTCTGCAAGCCCATGGACTGTAGCCCGCCAGGCTCTTCTGTTCATGGAATTCTCCAGGCAAGAATACTGGAATGGGTTGCCATGCCCTCCTCCAGGGGATCTTCCCAACCGAGGGATCAAACCCAAGTCTCCTGCACTGCAGGCGGATTCTTTACCAGCCAAGATACCAGGAAAGCCCAACTTTATTCATACAAAGGTCCATATTTTCATGTAGTCAAATTTTTGTTTGTTTTTGTTTGTATTGTGCTTCTGGTTTGGGATCATTACTAGAAAAGCTTTCCCACATCCAGGTTTTAAACACAGTAAGAAATTCAGCCTTGTTTTCTTCTAGTAACTGTTGAATTTCGATTTTCGCATCTAATTCCCTGATTTATTCAGAATTTTTCTGGTATGCAGTATTAAGCTAGGCTATAATCATTGGCTATTTTGAGAAAGTTAATCCTTACCAAGTGCCCACTCTATACAAATCACTGTACTAAGCACTTTACATATATTATCTCTTTTAATCTGTTCAACTACCTTGTGAAAGACCGTATACAGTTATTGAAGAAGCCTCAAAGAGATTAAATAATTTCTCTAGTGTTACACAGCAGCTAGTAAGTGGCATGTTGTTGTTTCATTGCTAGGTCATGTCTGACTCTTTGCAACCTCATGGACTATAGCTTGCCTGGCTTCTCTGTCCATGGAATTTCCCAGGCAGGAATAGTGGAGAAGGTTGCTGTTTCCTTCTCCAGCAGATCCTCCCAACCCGGGGATTGAACCTGGGTCTCACTCACTGCGACGTCCCTGGTGGCTCAGAAGGTAAAGTGTCTGCCTAAGGTAAAGTGTCTGCCTACATAGCGGGAGACCCGGCTTCAATCCCTGGGTCAGGAAGATCTCCTGGAGATCTTATTTTTCGGACTTCACTCTGTATGACAGATTCTAGCTTCATCTACATCACCATTATGGACCAATTTTGTTCTTTTTATGGTTGAGTCATATTCCATTGTATATATGTACCACAGCTTCTTTATCCATTCACCTGTCACTGGACATGTAGGCTCCTCCCGTGTCCTAACTATTGCAAATATTGCTTCAGTGAACATTGAGGTACATGTATGTTTTTGAATTACAATTTTCTCAGGGTATATGGAATTGCCAGGTCATATGATAGTTTTATTCCTAGTTTCAAGAAATTTATTCTTATTAAACATTAAGCTTTTGCTACCAAAGTAGATTATTATAAAAATTGCTTAATATTTCCCAAGGCATAACATATATTTATTATTTATCTTATGCATGGTAGGTGATAACCTAAAGAAGATTGCAAGATTTTACAAAAGCACTAATATGGTTCACCCATGTTCATCAGATGTTGATTTCTGACACATTTCTTTCTCTGCCTCTCTCCCTGCCTCCTGTCTTTACCTCTTATATACACACAGACATATTTTTTTCTCAGTTTTTTGGTAAAAAGTTACATTTTAACCAATGACTCAAATATTTCAGAATGTATAGTTCCTATGAACCGGAAGTTTTCTTCAGAATCTTAACATCACTATAATACTTTTATCTAATACATAGTTCATAATCAAATTTTACTAATTGTGTCAATTACGTCCTTTATAACAGTTGTTTTCTGTTGTGATTCAGGCTCTGGTATATAATTGTGCATAGCATTTACTTGCCATATCTCTTTATTCTCCTTTAATTTGGAGTACTTCTCCAGCCTTTGTCTTTTATCATACTGATAAAGTACTGATCATGGCATCCAGTCCCACCACTTCATGGCAAAGAGATGGGGAAACAGTGGCTGACTTTATTTTTCTGGGCTCCAAAATCACTGCAAATGGTGATTGCAACCATGATATTAAGACGCTTACTCCTTGGAAGGAAAGATATGACCAACCTAGACAGCATGTTAAAAAGCAGAGACATTACTTTGCCAGAAAAGGTCCGTCTAGTCAAGGCTATGGTTTTTCCAGTGATTTTTCCATTCTCACATCCATGTATGGATGTGAGAGTTGGACTGTAAAGAAAGCTGAGCACCAAAGAATTGATGCTTTTGAACTGTGGTTTTGGAGAAGACTCTTGAGAGTCCCTTGGACTGCAAGAAGGTCCAACCAGTCCCTCCTAAAGGAGATCAGTCCTGGGTGTTTATTGGAAGGACTAATGTTGAAGCTGAAACTCCAGTACTTTGCCCACCTAATGTGAAGAGCTCACTCATTGGAAAAGACCCTGATGCTGGGAAAGATTGAGGGCAGGAGGAGAAGGGACGACAGAGGATGAGATGGTTGGATGGCATCACCAACTCAATGGACATGGGTTTGAGTGGACTCCGAGAGTTGGTGATGGACAGGGAGGCCTGGCGTGCTGTGGTTCATGGGGTCACAAAGAGTCGGACACGACTGAGTGACTGAACTGAACTGAACTCTCTGGGTCTCTTTCAAGAAACCAGATAAACAATGATGAGTGGGTAAAAGAAGAAAATGTTTTGAATGGAGACATGAGAAAGCAAAGTTCTAATTTTAGATTCTCGGTGATGGAGATAAGCTTTTTTGTTTTTTTTTTTTTTGGTACAATTATTTTAAACTCCATCTGTGTGTGGAAAGGCTTACCAAAAAAAAGTTGGCAGGGAATCAATAGAACTGGGAGGAACTATATCATGTGTCTTGTGTATTTGAACAAATGAGTAATTATGTTATTGATGCTATTGGAAACAGTAGATGTTCTTTTAAGAAAGATGAGAACTATAGAATGAGGGAAGATGAAGAATAGCCATATGGCATTGGCTTAGAATTATAGTATACATTTATATATTTCTAATTTCTAAATTTTATATACCAGTACTTTTTTATTGAGATATAGTTGACATATAACATTATATTAGTTTCAGATGTACACCATAATGATTTATGTGTACAGTGTAAAATAATCACAATAAGTCTAGTTATCATCTATAGTTACACCACGCATAGTTAACAGATTTTTTTCCTTGTGATGAGAACATTTAAGATCCACTCTTAGCAAAATTCAAATACGCAACACAGTATCATTAACTATAGTCACCATACTACATCACATCCACAGGAATTATTTATTTTATAATTAGGAGTTTGTACCTTTTGCCCAAGTTCACCATTTCATCCTTCCCCATCCTGCACTTCTAACAACCGCCAGTCTGTTCTCTGTGTCTGTAGTTTTTGTGTTGTTTTTATTTTGGTCTTTTTTTTTTTTTTTTTTTTTTTTTGATAGATTCCTCGGGTAAGTGAGATCATGTGATGTTTGTCTTTCTGACTTATTTCGTATAGTATAATGCCCTCGGGATGCATCTGTGTTGTCTCAGTGACGGAATTTCCTTCTTTTTAATGAATAAATAGTACTCTCTTCATCTATGTGTCTGTTTTTTGTGCCAGTACCATACTGTTCTGGTTAATTTAGCTTTGTAATATAGTTTGAAATCAGGAAGTGTGATGCCTTGAGTTTTGTTCTTCTTTCTCTGAATTATTTTAGCTGTTCAGGGCCTTTTGTGGTTCCATACAAATCCTGCAAATAGGATTGTTCTGTTTCTATGAAAAATGCCATTGGAATTTTTATTTTTATTGCATTGAATCTGTAGTATTTGGGTAGTTATGGGTATTTTAACAATATTAATTCTTCCAGTCCATGAGCATGAATAGCTTCTCATTTATTTGTATTTTTTTCTGTTTCTTTCATCAGCATCTTATAGTTTTCAGCATACAGGTCTTTCACCTCGGTTAAATTTATTCCTAGGTATTTCATTATTTTCAATGCTACTACAAATAATTTCTTAATTTCTCTTTCTGATAGTTATTAATATATAGATGCACAGCTGATTGTTGAATTTTGATTTTACTAAATTTATCATTTCTGGCTTTTTTTGATGGAATCTTTGGGGTTTTCTACATATCATCTGCAAATAGAGACAGTTCAATTTCTTCCTTTTTATATTTGGATGGCTTTTATTTCTTTTTCTTGCCTAACTACTCTGACTATAACCTCAAGTGTTATGTTGAATGAAAACAGTGAGTGAAGGCATTTTTGTCTTATTCCTGATCTTAGAGGAAAAGCTGTTTCATTCTTTCATAATTGAATATGATGCTAGTTGTGGACTTGTAGTCAATGTTCTTTATTATGTTGAGGTACTTTCCTTTACCCACTTTATTGAGTGTTTTTATTGTAAATAGATGTTGAACTTTTTCAAATGGTTTTTCTTCATCTGAAGAGACGATCATAGGCTTTTATCCTTTATATAGTTGTTCTGGTATATCACATTGATTTTACAGATGTTAGACCATTCTTGCATTGCTGGAATAAATTCAACTTGATCATAAAATACAGTCCTTTTAGTGTATTATTGAATTTAGTTTGTTAATGTTTTGTTAAGGATAGTTGCATCTCTTTTCATCAGAGTTGTTAGCCTGTAATATTCTTTTCTTGTAGTGTCCTTACATCATTTTGTAAGGGTATCAGGTTAATATTGACCTCATAAAATGTGTTGAGTACTTTCCTTCTCTTCTGTTTTTTGGAAGTGTTTCAGAAGGATTTGTATTCTTCTATGTTGTTTGGTAGAATTCACCAGTGAAGCCAACTGTTTCTGTGTTTTTTGTTGCTGTTGTTAGGAGAATTTAACTGATTCAATCTCCTTACTAGTAATCAGGCTGTTCAGATTTTCTGTTTTTTCATGATTCAGTCTTGGTAGTAGGATATATGTTTCCAGGAATTCATCTGTTTCTTTTAAGTTGTCCTATTTATTGGAATATAATTGTTTGTAGTAGTATCATACGATCTTTTGTGTTTCTGAGGTATCTTTGTAATGTCTCCTTTTTAATTTTATTTTATTTGAGTTTTCTCTTTTTTGGTTGAGTCTAGCTAAAGCTTTGTTCTGTTTATATTTTTTAAAAATCCATTCTTAGTTTCATTGACCTTTTCTTTTGTCATTTTAGTATGTATTTCACTTATTTCCAATCTGATCTTTGTTACTTTTTTCCTTCTTTGGCCTTAGTATTTATTTAATTCCTTCAGTTGTAAAGTTAGGGTATTTATTTGAGATTTTTCTTGGTTTGTTAATGTAGGCATTTAATTGCTCTGAACATCCCTCTTAGAACTGCTTTTGTGGCATCCCTTAAGTTTTGGTATGTTGCTTTTTGATTTGTTTCAAGATTTGTGTTTTTCTTTAATATTTATTATTTATTTAATTGGCTGCACTGGGTCTTAGTTGTGGCATACAGACCCTTAGTTGTGGCCTGTGGGGTCTAGTTTCCCAGGAATTGAACATGGACCCGCTGCTTTGGCAGTGCAGAGGCTTAGCCACTGGACTACCCAAGAAATCCTTCAAGATTTGTTTTACATATCTCTTTGATTTCTTCATTGACCCTTTGGTTGTTCAGTAACACTGTTGTTCAGTCTCCACATATTTGTAAATTTTCTAGTTTTCTTCTTCTGATTAACTTGTACTTCAGTACTGTTATGGTGGGAAAAATGCTTGATATTACTTCAGTCATCGTAAATTTTTTAAGACTTCTGTGGCCTAACATATGATCTGTCCTGGCGAATATTCCATGTACACTTGAGAATATCTTGTTGCTTTGGGGTGGAATATTTTGTATATATGTTAAGTCCACCTTGTGCTGTGCTTAGTCGCTCAGTAGTGTCTGACTCTCTGTTCCCCTTTGGACTCTAGCCCACCAGGATCCTCTGTCCATAGGGATTCTCCAGGCAAAAATACTGAATGGGTTGCCATGCCCTCCTCCCGGGAATCTTTCAAACCCAGCGATCAAACCCTGGTCTCCCATAATACAGGTGGATTCCTTTTCCATCTGAGCCATGAGGGAAGCCCTAGGTCCACCTTAGGTGTTTAATTAGAAGTCCACCCCTTGCCTGCAGAAGGAAATGGCACACACTCCAGTATTCTTGTATGGAAAATCCCATAGACGGAGGAACCTGGCAGGTTACAGTCCATGGGGTCGCAGAGTTGGACACAGCTGAGCGACTTCACTTCTTCTTCATGTGTGTAATCTTTAGGGTTTTCTACATGTAAAATCATGTTGTCAGTGAATAGGGATGACTTTACTTTTTCCTAATTTGAATGTCTATTTCTTTTTCTTGCTTACTTGCTCTGCCTAGAACCTCTAGTATAATATTTACTAGAAGTGGCAAAAGTGGACACTATTTGTAATTCTAGGGGAAAAACTTTTAGTCTTTCACCACGAAATATGTTGTTAGTTGTGGGTTTTTCATATATGGCTTTTATCATAGTGAGTTTCCTTCTATTTCTTGTTCATTAAGTGTTTTTATTATAAAAAGATGTGGAATTTTGTTATTCTTTTATTGCATCAATTGAGATGATTTGGAGTTTTTTTCCTTCATTCTATTAAGGTGACATACCACATTGATTAATTTTTGTCTATTGACCCATTCTAAAATTCCAGGAATAAATCCCACTTGGTCATAGTGTATAACCCGTTTAATGTACTACTTTGATTTGCTTGTATTTTGTTCAAGATTTCTATGTCAGTATTTGTAAAGGATATTTGTAATTTTCTTATAGTGTCTTTTTACCTGTCTTTGGTATCTGTGTAAAAGTTTACAAAATATGTTCTGAATGCCAAAAAAAAAAAAAAACACCAACCCCTTGAGGCTACAGCTATGATGATAATCAGAAAATAGGCCTTTTTCTTGGAAGGACTGAACATTTCTGTCTGCTGCCTCTTCTCTGTTCCCTTGGGGAGGGAGAGGGGTAGCTAGGTAAAAACTGTTTCTCTGTTTGTAACACTTCCCAACCCAGGATTCAAACCTGTGTCTCCTGCATTGATAGGCAGATTCTTTACCATTGCACCACCTGGGAAGCCCCTCAGTTTCCTCTTAGTCATGGCTTTCTCTGGCCGGCTTCTCCCCTGACAGGCATGACTTTCTAGGATGTGCTTGTGAGCATCCCCCACCTCCAGGCTCTGTCTGGTGCATCCCTCCATCCTTCCCTCCATGTCTTCACTTTGTTTTGGAGGAGTTTTTTCTTGTGAAGGGCTTCCCTGGTGGCTCAGAAGGTGAGGAGTCTGCCTGCAATGCAGGAGACCCAGATTCGATCCCTGGGTCGGAGGGATACCCTGGAGACAGGAATGGCAACCCACTCCAGTATTCTTGCCTCGAGAATCCCATGGGACAGAGCCTGGTGGGCTACAGTCCATGGGGTCGAAAAGAGTCAGACACGACTCACCGATCAACATTTCATTTTTTCATTTCAGGGGGCCTGTGATCAGGGGCTCTGCCGCCCATGAGAGCTAGGTGATTAACGGATGTTCCCTGGTTGGCAGTTGCCAAAACCAGGGCTCCAGTCATGTGCACAAGGTCCTTTGCAATGGATACAATTGACCTGGAGCAAAACAGAGGGATAACACAAAGAAGGCACTTAACAGTCTCTAGTCTTTGGAGAGTATTTTAGTCTGCCCCTCCCCGTGAAGACGTGTTACATTAGATGCCTGACCCTCAGTTCAGACATTTAAGATAATTAAATGGCCCCTTACACAGAAAGCTGGATTTAGAAAAGGCAGAGGAACCAGAGATCAAATTGCCACCATCCGTTGGATCATCAAAAAAGCAAGAGAGTTCCAGAAAAACATCTACTTCTGTTTATTGACTATGCCAAAGCCTTTGACTGTTGTGATCACAACACACTGTGGAAAATTCTTCAAGAGATGGGAATACCAGACCACCTGACCTACCTTTTAAGAAGTCTGTATGCAGTTCAGGAAGCAACAGTTAGAACTGGACATGGAACAACAGACAGGTTCCAAATAGAAGAAGGAGTATGTCAAGGCTGTATATTGTCCCCCTCCTTATTTAACTTACATGCAGAGTACATCATGAGAAACACTGGGCTGGATGTAGCACAAGGTGGAATCAAGATTGCTGGGAGAAATAGCAATAACCTCAGATAAAATGCAGACGACACCACCCTTGTGGCAGAAAGCTAAGAGGAACTAAAGAGCCTCTTGATGAAAGTGAAAGAGGAGAGTGAAAAAGTTGGCTTAAAACTCAACATTCAGAAAACTAAGATCATTGCATCTGGTCCCATTGCTTCTTGGCAAATAGATTGGGAAACAGTGGAAACAGTGACAGAGTTTATTTGGGGGGGTTTCTCCAAAATCACTGCAGATGGTGACTGCAGCCATGAAATTAAAAGACACTTGCTCCTTGGAAGAAAAGTTATGATCAACCTAGATAGCATGTTAAAAAGCAGAGACATTACTTTGCAACAAAGGCTGTCTAGTCAAGGCTATGGTTTTTCCAGTGGTCATTTATGGATGTGAGAGCTGGACTATAAAGAAGGCTGAGCGCCGAAAATTGATGCTTTTAAACTGCGGTGTTGGAGAAGACTCTCGAGAGTCCCTTGGACTGCAAGGAGATCCAACCGGTCCGTCCTAAAGGAAATCAGTCCTGAATATTCACTGAAAGGACTGATGCTGAAGCTGAAACTCCAGTACTTTAGTTTTAGTTTGGCTACCTGATGCAAAGAACTGACTCATTTGAGAAGACCCCCATGCTGGAAAAGATTGAAGGTGGAAGGAGAAGGGGATGAAAGAGGATGAGATGGTTGGATGGCATCACCAATTCGATGGACATGAGCCTGAGTAAACTCTGGGAGGGAGGCCTCGCATGCTGCAGTCCACGGGGCTGCAAAGAGTCGGACAGAACTGAGCGACTGAACTGAACCACACAGAAGAACTTGAATGTGCCCTGGGAGATTAGCCACAGTGAATTCATGCAAACATTTAATAAATGTTTCTCAGTTTGTGTCTCATGGACAAAAGCCCCATTGGCTTTCAGAACTAGATGTTTTGGGGGCCCATGTCTCACTCAGGTCCACGTCTTAATAGTTGGGTAGCCAGGTATGGCAGAGAAGGCGATGGCACCCCACTCTAGTACTCCTTCCTGGAAAATCCCACGGACAGAGGAGCCTGATGGGCTGCCGTCTATGTGGTCACACAGAGTCAGACACGACTGAAGCAACTTAGCAGCAGCAGCAGCCAGGTATGGAGTTCAAATCTTCTTCTCCCTGGGGAGAAGCTTATATTTGTGAGTGCCCTCCTAATTGTTGGTTGTTGTTCCATGAGTGAGATTTGCTGTAAAATGTGCAACCTCTCCTCATTTTGATGTGATTTTTTTTTTTATTGTCAGCCCAGTGTGTACGAGTTGCTGAGCTACTTTTAGGGTTCTTGCAGAGGGAATTTTTCTTCATGTAGCTGTAGGTTCCATGTGTATCTGGAAGGAGGTAAGTTCAGGATCTTCTTCATCTGCATCATGAACCAATATCCCTACATACATTGTTTGTTTTCTTGTCTGTTTATTATTGAATCATATGAAATTTCCATTTTTCTCCAACTCTGTTAGCTGAAAGAACCTAGAAAGTGATATCCCACCAGTCATGAACATACTTAGTGTATACAGTTTGGTTTCTAAATACCATTTCCTGCTAAGAGAAACTAAGCTATGGAGAAATGGCTGATTGAGGGATGGGTCAGGGAAAGCACAAGATGAGCCTGAAACATTGTGTTTATACCAGTTTTGCTGCAAGTTAGTGTGGAAATAATGTTTGACTGAAATGATAAATAGCCAAATTAACCTGTATTCTAGGAAAGGGCATCCCACTCCAGTATTCTTACCTGGAAAATTCCATGGACAGAGGAGCCTAGTGGGCTACCGTCCATGGGGTCACAAAGAGTTGGACATGCGCATGCATGTGCACACACATGCAAAAATGTAAACTTCACATGGCACTTCTCCCACATATAAAAATTAACCCAAAATGAATTAGACCTAATTGTGAAACTTAAAAGTATAAAAGTTTTAAATAAGACAAAGAAGAAAATATTTATGACCTTGAGTTAGGCAAAGATTTCTTACAACAGAAAAAGCACAGTCCATAAAAGAAAAAGATCGATAAATGGAACATTTTAAAAATTAAGAATTTTGGCTCTTTAAAAAACAGTTACAAGAATTAAAAGATAAGCCACAGACTGGGAAGAAGTACTTGCACATCTCCTATATGATAAAGGACTTGTACACAGAAATATTATAAGGTCTGAAAACTTTTCAGAAAAAAACTTTTAATCAATCAATTAAAAATGAGCAAGATTTAGATAGCACCTCACCAAAGATTTATGGGTAACAATAAGCACACTAAAAGAAGTTCAACATCATTAATCATTAGGAAAGTGAAAATTAAAGTCACAGTAAGATACTACTACATACCCGTCAGAATAACTAAAAAAAATTTAATCGCTAATGTCAGATACTGATAAGGATTCAGAATAACTTCAACTTTTATACCTTGCTGATGGAAGTGCAAAATGGTACAACCACTTTGGAAAACAAGTGGTGACTTATATTCTTAAATATATCTTACCGTAGGACACAGCAATCACACTCCATTTCATTTATCCATGTTAAATAAAAATACATGTTCACACAGAAACCTCTACTTTAATGGTTATAGCAGCTTTATTCATAATCTCTGGAAATTCAATTTCTAAATGGATAGACAAACTGATATATCATATAATGGGCTTCCCTGCTGGTAAAAATGGTAAAGAATCTGCCTGCAGTGCAGGAGACCTGGGTTCGGTCCCTAGATTGGGAAGATCCCCTGGAGAAGGAAATAGCAACCCACTCCAGTATTCTTACCTGGAGAATTCCATGGACAGAGGAACCTGGCGGGCTACAGTCAACGGAATTGTAAAGAGTCAGACACAACTGAGCAGCTAACACGTTCATGATGGAATATTACACAGCACTATAAAGTGAAGAACTACTGATAGACTCAGTAGCATGAATGACTCTCAAATGCAGTATGCTAAATGAAAGAAGGCTACCTACAGTGTAATTCCATTTATATGGTACTCTTGAAAAGGAAAGACCATGGGACTAAAGAACAGGGCCTGGAGTTGGGAGATGGGTTTGGCTATAAAGAGGCGTAAAGAAATTTTGTGGAATGATGAAACTGTTTTATATCTTGAATATAACATAACTTGTGCATTAGTCAAAACTTGTGGAACTCACTAAAGAGGGTGAGTTTTTTTTTCTTTTTTTACTGTTTGTAAATAATACATTAATTTAAAAAGTGTGCTGGGGATGGGGCAAAAAACATGTATACTGATTTTGCGGTATGCTAAGTTTCTTTTCTACCTTGAATCCAAGTGAAAGAATTTACAATGACAGTATTTTATTTCTTAAAGATCATCTATAAATCCTGGTAATTTTTTGCCTCCCAACTCTTTTGTTGCCTTTTTGTTCATCGTTCTCTTATATAAGTGATAGGTTCACAGTTTTCATGTATAAATGACTGTTCACACGGGTAGCTAAATTTGTAAACTGTGTTATGACAAATGGGGCTTCCCAGGTGGCATGATGGTAAAGGCTCCACCTACCAGTGCAGAAGATGCGGGAGACGCTGGTTCAGTTCCTGGGCCAGGAGATCTCCTGAAGCAGGGAACGGCAGCACACCTAGTATTCTTGCCTGGAAAACCCATGGACAGAGGAGCCTGATGGGCTACAGGCCACAGAGTCTCAGAGAGTGGTGCACGACTGCAGCTGAGCACTCACACACATTATGACAGGTGTAGCTGTTGATTTCTTAGCTTTTCAGTGTTATATTTAGGAATATATAGTTGATTTCCCATTTTTAATCTTTTTCCATTTTGTCTTTGATGAACAGTCTACTCTGCTTGACTTTGGTTTGTGTTTTAACATCTTAGTAATATTATCTTTAGCTAATATAACAAAGGTTGTAGAATCCTATTCAGAATTTTAGTGGCTGTCTATTCACTGAAAGTATAGTGCAGGGTGCTAGGTGCGGCTTTCATTTGCTTTTTGAATTCCAACTACCCCGTGGAAGCTACCTTTGTCACCAAATGACCTAAAACTAGTGCATGTTCTAATCTATGAATTCCGAAGTTGTTTCTCCACCATTTACTATGAACAGTGTCTGATAATCCATTAGCATTTAAAACTTGTTCTGAGTCATTTCTATAATCAACCAGCAACAATAACAAAAACAAGATTAATGAAGCTTATCTTTGTTATAGGAAGACTAGAGACAAAATATACACACATATATATATGTAAATATACCCATATATATATAATTCCATTAAAAGTTTTGCAAGTGGAATCCAGGTATTAAAATATTCTTGTGCCAGTACCATACTGTTATGATGACTATGGCTTTGTAGCATAGCCTGAAGTCTGTAGTATAGTATGAAGCCTGATTTCTCCACCTCTGTATTTCTTTCTCAGTAATGCTTTGGGTATTCATGGTCTTGTTTCCATTCAGACTGTAAAATTTTTTGTTCTAATTCTGTGAAGCATGCCATTGGTAATTTGATAGGGATTGCATTGAATCTGTAGATTTCTCTAGGAAGACATTTTCACAATATTGATTCTTCCAATCCAAGGACATAGTATATCTGTTTGTGTCATCTTTTATTTCTTCTTTGGAGAAATGTCTATTTAGATCTTCTGCTCATTTTTTGATTAGGTTGTTTGGTTTTTTGGTATTGAGTTGTATAAGCTCTCTGCATATTTTGGAGAGTTTTGTATCATGCTACCTTAAATGAATTCACTTACCAGTTCTAGTAGTTTTTGTGTGGAGTCTTTATATATAGATATATCATGTCATCTGCATCTCATGACAATTTTACCTCTTCCCTACCAATTTGAATACCTTTTCTTTTCTCTTATCTGATTGCTGTTGCTGAGATTTCCAATACTATGTTGAAGAAAAGTGGTAAGAGTGGGCATCTTTGTCTTGTTACAAATTTTAGTGGCGAGGCTTTCAGCTTTTCACTGTCAAACATTATATTGAATGTAGGCTTGTCATAAATAACTTTCATTATGTTGATATGTTCCCTCTGTGCCCACTTTGGTAAGAGTTTTTATCGTGAATGGATGTTTAATTTTACTGAATGCTTTTTCTGCATCTTATCAATGATCATGTGGTTTTTGTCTTTTAGAGATGATGTGATATATCCCATTGATTATGTTGTACCATCCTTGTGACTTGGGAATGAATCCAGGTTGATCTTGTTGTATAATCTTTTTTATGTGTTATTGGATTAAATCTCATTACTTTGATGTAATGGCCTTTAAGACCAGTTTTATTTACATATGTTGATTAATATACAATGCACAAACCTCTTGTAGTATGATTACAGCAGCTTGAGCAACATGCTTTACTTTTGTGTCAAAAGTGTTTTATTGTCCTTATAAACTCGCCTACCAAGGTGAGGAATCAAAAGCCTTCCAACTCTCCTCTATCAAATTTCACATGAAGGACCTATAACTGTTGAGAAAACCTCTTACTCTAAAACCCTCATATTTCTCAATGTTCCTGACCTGCCAAGAGAGAGATTAATTAACTCCCTTTACATTATAGGTTTCCTCTTTAGTTCCTCTTCGCTTTCTGCCATTAGGACGGTATCATCTGCATTTCTGAGGTTATTGATATTTCTCCCAGCAGTCTTGATTCCAGGTTGTGATTTCTCCAGCCCAGCATTTCGCATGATGTACTCTGGGTATAAGTTAAACAAGCAGGGTGACAGTATAGTTTTGACATACTCCTTTGGCTATTTGGAACCAGTCTGTTGTTCCATGTCCAGTCCTAACTGTTGCTTCTTGACCTGCATACAGGTTTCTCAGGAGGTAGGTAAGGTAGCCTGGTAGTCCCACCTCTTGAAGAATTTTCCATGGATTGTTGTGATCTACACAGTCAAACGCTATTGTATAGTCAATGAAGCAGAAGTAGATGTTTTTCTGGAATTCTCTTACTTTTTCTGTGACCCAGCAGATGTTGGATATTTGATCTCTGATTCTTCTGCTTTCTACATCTGGAGGTAAAAGCTTCTACATTGGAAAGTTCGTGATTCACGTTCTGTTGAAAACTTGTTTGAAGGATTTTAAGCATTACCTTGCTAGCATGTGAAATGAATGTAATTATATGATAGTTTGAACATCCTTTGGCATTGCCCTTCTTTGAGATTGTAATGAAAACTGACCTTTTCCAGTTCTGTGCCCATTACTGAGTTTTCCAAATTTACTGGCATATTGAGTGCAGCACTGTAACAGTATCATCTTTTAGGATTTGAAATAACTCAGCTAGAATGCCATCACTTCCAGTAACTTTGTTCATAGTAATTCTTAAGGCCCACTTGACTTTACACTCCAGGATATCTGGCTGTAGGTGAGTGACCACACTGTTACGGTTATCTGGGTTAAGACCTTTTTTGCGCAGTTCTTCTGTATATTCTTGCAATCTCTTCGTAATATCTTTTGCTTTTGTAAAGCAGTTATCTTCCAATAAAAATAGGAAGAAAGGGAAAAAGAATAAAGCTTCCATAAAATCCTAATAGTATAGAGTTCAGAGAGCTTCCAGGTTGCTGAGCAATTGAAAGTACAAGGACAGTGATACACCCAGAGAGGTTAGGGCTGTCGCAAATTAATCCGACCTGAGAGAAGAGGTAATGGGGACCTCCAGTTTGTAGGACATAACTTGTGGGTAACCTGGGAACTTACTGTTTTCAGCTGACATCTGAAATTGAGTGAAGGCAGTCTTTTGGGACTGAGCCCTTAACCTGTGGGATTTGACAGTGTCTCCAAGTGGATAGTGTTAGAATTAAGTTAATTTGAGGACACCGAACTGGTGTAAAGAGAATTTGTTGGTGTGGTGAAAAACTTCCACACATATGATGACCAGAGGCGTCAGCAGTCATGTTCTGTGTAAAAGGACGCACACAGGAAAGAAATAGCAGGGAAGCACTGGGTTTTTCTCACATAAAAGGAAAATAGGTTCTTTTTCTGAAGAGGAGCATAAAAAGCACTTGACATTATATATACAGGCATGTCACAGAGATACTGTGAATATTGCAGTAAAGGGAGTCACACGGAGGCTTTGTTTTCCCAGCGCAGATAAAAGTCATGTTTACACTATGATGTAGTCTGTTAAGTGTGTAGTAGCATTATGTCTTTTTTAAATGTACATACCTGAATTAAAACTATTGTCAAAAAAACCCAACCATCATCTGAGTCTTCAACAGGTTGTAATCTTTTAGCTGTCAGAGTCTTGCCTTTATGTTGATAGCTGCTGACTGATCAGGGTGTTGGCTGCTGAAGTTTGGAGCAGTTGAGGCAATTTCTGAAGAAAAAGCAGCAATGGAGTTTGCTACATCTTTGTTCCTTTTACGAATGATTTCTCTGCAGCATGCAGTACTCTTTTTTTTTTTTTTTATGCAATGACATTTTACCCACAGAACTTCTTTCGAAATAGGAGTCAATCGTCTCAAATCCTGCTGCTGCCTTAGTAACTAAGTTTATGTAATATTCTAATATCAGCAAAATCTTCACAGCATATTCACCAGGAGTAGATTCCATCTCAGTTCAGTTCAGTTCAGTCGCTCAGTCATGTCCGACTCTTTGCGACCCCATGAATCGCAGCACGCCAGGCCTCCCTGTCCACGACCAACTCCCAGAGTTCACTCAGAGTCGCGTCCATCGAGTCAGTGATGCCATCCAGCCATCTCATCCTCTGTCATCCCCTTCTCCTCCTGCCCCCAGTCCCTCCCAGCATCAGAGTCTTTTCCAGTGAGTCAACTCTTCACATGAGGTGGCCAAAGTACTGGAGTTTCAGCTTTAGCATCATTCCTTCCAAAGAAATCCCAGGGCCTATCTCCTTCAGAATGGACTGGTTGGATCTCCTTGCAGTCCAAGGGACTCTCAAGAGTCTTCTCCAACACCACAGTTCAAAAGCACCAATCCACACAGTCAAAGGCTTTGGCATAGTCAATAAAGCAGAAATAGACATTTTTCTGGAACTGTCTTGCTTTTTCGATAATCCAGTGGATGTTGGCAATTTGATCGCTAATGCCTCTGCCTTTTGTGAAACCAGCTTGAATATCTGCAATTACATGGTTCACGTACTGTTGAAGCCTAACTTGGAGAGTTTTGAGCATTACTTTAAACTGATAGTGGCACACAAATGAGTACCACAGAAAATGCCAGGAATGTTCAGAATCTCTAAGACAAATGGACAGAAACGACTAAATTCTCTCTGTTAGTATCATGGAGCAGAGTATTTAAAACAGAGCGCTTTCTGTGTTGTAACCAACAGACAAATAAATGATTATGTCTAATTTAGAACCAAAATCAGACTTAACAAAGAACTAGGAAAACAGTTTCTCACATGATTATCTTATCCATGATGATGTCATTCATCTTAGATATCAGCATTGCAGAAACAGGGAATCTATTTTGATTCTTTGAGGGAGACTGTAATTGATGGGATGTATTCAGGGTTTTGCTTGGGATCTTCCTAGTGGCTCAGATGGTAAAGAATCTGCCTGCAGTACAGGAGACCCAGGTTCTGTCGCTGGGTTGGGAAGATTCCTGGAGAAGGGAGTGGCTACCCACTCCAGTGTTCTGGCCTGGACAGGAGCCTAGCTGGCTACGGTCCATGGGGGTCACAAAGAGTCTTACATAGCTGATCCACTAACAGTATCACTTTTTTTTTTCCATTCAAGGTTTCATTTATTTGAAGGAGTAAAACATTGAAGGTGACCCTGAGGGTGTGTGTGTGTGTGGGTGTGGTTTTGTTTGTTAACTTCAGGGTGCCAAGTATACTCTTTCACAACTACTGCCCCTTGTATGCTTGCTTACCCTTTTGGCACCAGGGTAAAATACTAGTTTTGCTTCCGTTCCTGTGTTAGCTAAATGAAAGCTTTTATGTTATCTGTTTAATTAGTTTGGTTAAATCTTAAATCTAATAAAGTGTAAACCAAATTTTCTTTCATACAGAGTGCTTGGTTCTAGACACAGTTGTTTCCTGATCTTTTTGACTTTCACAGTAAAGAAATACAGATTTTGGTTGGTTAAAATATTCATATTTCTGGTCACAAATCACTTTCTGGGTCATTTTTTAAAATGAGAAAAGTGATCTTTAGATGTAAGTAGAACAGTCTAGTATCTTTCCTTTCCTTCTTTGTAACTGTTCCCCAAACTTTTTACCACTGCCACTAAACTTCATATGACCTAGTTTCTAACTTCACCTGGACTGCTTCAGTCTCCTTTTATTTCTTCTAATTTTCCAACCTCATTTAAACTTTCATCTTATTCTAGCTATATCCTCTGCCTGATTTTCCTCTATTTTCCAGATCCTCTCCTGAGTGTGAGTAACATTTACATTGTAGCTTATTGTTACTTCCTCAGAAAAGCCTTCCCAAATAACTTGCTATTCATCACATTTTAATTATTGGCCTAGCATTTATTATTGTCTGGGTTTTTTTTTTTTTTTTTCTAGTTTTATTAGTTTTTCTTGTTTCCTTTTTGTATGCCTACCCAGGTAAACTGTCTTATTCCCCACTGTTTCTCAGCACCTGGAACAAGGCCTGGACTTAATGAGTGTTCAGTAATTGTTAAATAAATAAATGATGGATTCACTAGAAAGAACCAGTCTTCTAATAAGAACTTTGGGTTCTTCAAATAACAATTTTTGGCCCTCAGTTTTCTCATCTGCAAAATGTGTATATTCACATACCTAATTGTTACAAGATACAATAGACTAGACTTGTTTGGAGAAAGGTAGTATGTCATAATTCATGAAAGAAATATATTCACCTTGCCTTATTTACTAGAACTTTAAGCCGAAATAAAATCAGAATCGACTGAATGAGGCCCTCTTCTTTATCTCATTTTCTTTTTTCTCCCTTCTTTTCTTCCTTTCCTTTTTATATATCTGCTTGAGATTTTTATCTCACAACAATCATTAGGAACACGGACCCAATAAGATGAGTGCAAGAAGTGAAAGATGATGAAACATGATAGAATAAAATAATAAGAATAGGAATTGAATAGGAATTTAGTAAGAAACTGAGCTTTTCATCTTGAATCTCTTTACCAGTTAGGCAATAAATCAGCTTTGTAGAGCATCCATTTTCAAATCTATCAAACATTTCTTGCCTATTTCACAGGATTGACATAAATGATAATATCTGAAAGTACTTTATAAACCATTAAGCAAATATACAGCAGTCATTATGATCATATCTGAAATTTAGGTTCCTTCTGCAGAACTGTTGGAGAATGCTAATGAGGTTCTTTCTTATGTCTAATTACTATAAGGCAATTCCAAAAATTTAGATTTTAAAAATATATGAAAGTAAGTCACTGTTAAAACAAATACTCCTTCCCCCTCCCCGGTTTTATTTACCAACCAGGTATGTATATAAATTATCTATTTTTGATATGTAGAACAAATCAGAATAGTTTCTTGCATATAAACCATTTGTTACTGCTTATTTTCTTTGTCCCCAATTAGAGTCACATGAAATGACTAGTTTGGGTTTGAAATTATAGAAAAAGAAAATACATTTGTTTTATAGATGGACTTTTAAAAATTATCACTCTGAATTGTGAATTTGGAATTTTTGCTGGTTTATGAAATTCAATAGGCAAACTCCAGGAGATGGTGAGAGACAGGGAGAACTGGCATGCTGCAGTTCATGGGGTCTCAAAGTCAGACGTGACTTAGTGACTGAACAGTGACAACATCAACATTTTGTTAACTAAGTATTTTTGCATAAATTACTGTGAAGCCAAGTGCATTCTTTATTATATTTATAAAGGTGATTTTTAACTCAAAATAGCATTACATTCTTTTTTTTTTTCCTCTTGTTTAAATTTTATTGTTTATCTTTGGTTGTGCTGGGTTTTCATTGCTGTGAGGGCTTTTCTCTGGTTGCAACAAGTAGGGACTACTCGTGTTCCAGTGCACAGGCTTCTCATTGCAGTGGCTTCTCTTTCACGGAGCAGAGTGTGGGACATGCGGGCCTCAGTAGTTTTCGTGTGTGGGCCCTGTAGTTTAGGTCCCTAGGCTTTAGAGTGCAGGCTCAACAGTTGTAGCATATGGGCTTAGTTGCTTCACAGCATGTGGGATCTTCCTGGATCAGGGATCAAACCATGTCTCCTACATTGGCCGGTGAATTTTTTACCACTGAGCCACCAGGGAAGCCCAGTATTGCACTTTCTTAAAGTATGGTTGACCTACAACCCTCTGTTAGTTGCAGCTGTGCAACATAGTGATTCAATGTTTCTACAAATGATTACCACTAAAACAAATGCTTGATAGAGTGATTTTTTTTTTTCCTGTATTTTACAAGAGGAAATTCTCTTGCCTTTGACTGTTTTCCATTCTTTTCTAATCACAGCCCAAAGAGCCGACTGATCCAATTAAAGAAAGAGAAGCTGGAATACACTCCAGGAGAACATGAATATGGATTATTCCCAGCCCCCATTCATGTTGGTGAGTACTCAGTATACACAATATATTGCTGAAAAGAAATGGTATTTCTTGAGTTTACGTGAAATGTAATTAATGTCTTTGTGTTCTCATTATTTCTATATCTCCAGGAGGTCACGTCTTTACCATTTAATTTGTAGTCACTCTGAAGAATTTTGAAAACTCTTTTGCTTTCTAGGGGTCAAAGTAACATAAATCTTATTCACAGAAGTGTCAATAAACAACATTCCACGTGTAACATTTGATCCTCTAAGTGAGTCCTCTAGGAAAACCCAGCTTACTTCAGTTTCTAATGTTTTCTGTGTTCAAAGGGAGATGATTTGTGGATATGTAATAATCAAAGGGGAAAGACCCACTGCTTTTTTGATCATTTATATTCTTGAAAATTGATCAAGGTTTTATCTTTCTGTTTATTTTTGGAGCAAATGTCAAGTCTTTGTTTAGCAATCCAATAATAATACCTTCTAGAATCTTATCAGATAAGTAAAGTATACCTGGAAGACATCCTGGATTTCTTTCATTCTTTTAACTCCTCACCCATTCCATCTCCAAGTTCTGTTATTTTCATCCTTGAATATATCCTGCTTCTCTTCAAATCCCATTGCTGTTATTCAGGTCCATGCCACTATTAATCTTTTGCTTGGGCCATTGCAGTAGCCTTCTAACAGATCTGTCTACTTTCATTCTTACTCTTTTCCAATCCACTCTCTACACAGTAAAAAGAAAAGTCATTTTATAATTTAAATCATATTTAAAACTTTCCAGTGGCTCACCATTAAACCATAAAGTCCTTATCCCAACACTTGGGAATGATCTGGTTCCTGACTACCTCATTATTCTGCCTCTGCTGTTTCCCAGATTTCCTTTATTCACTGTATTATGCCATGCTGGTCTTCTTTCAGATTCTAGACCATTCCAAGCTCTTTATAGCCAAAAGATCATTTTGCTTATTATTACCTTTACCCAAAAAGATCTTCCCACAGTGGATTTCTTCTTATCCTATGAGTACAGGCTAAATGTCAATACCAGCTTAAATATTATTTTCTTTAAAATTATTTTCCTGATTGTCCTATTGAATAGGATTCTTTGCTCTGTATCAGTTTTGTATCATAGCACCCTGTTTATTTTTCTATCATCTTTAATTGCTGTATTTATTTACTCATTTACTAATCTGTCTCCTTCACTGGATTATAAGCTTCAGGAGCACAGGATCATTTGTCTTTCTTTTTCTCCTTTGATTTTCCAGTGTTTGGTGCCTAATAGAAGGTTAATAAATATTGGATATACAAAAGAAAGAAAAGAAGGAGAAATCAGAATAAGTTATGAATGTAAGAAGAGAATTTTTTTTTTCAAGAACCACTTACTTGTATAGTAAGATGTTGATCCTGTGCTTTTAGTATCCTCGTCACCGGTGACTCTCTTGACTGTGGTGCTCTTCTCTGTGTTATGATTATTTAGTTCCTTTTTTCTCCCCATAAGGCCCAGCACCAGCAATATATTTAAAGCAGCAAGGATAGACAAGTTATGCAATAAAGATTAGTTTGCTTCAGTTATTCGGTATTGGGTGGCTAGAGAATAGTTTAACATAGCGTTACAAGCATACCTTTCCACCTTTCGGGCGCCTGGATCAGGAAAATCCTCTGGAGTAGAAAATGGCTACCCACTCCAGCATTCTTGCCTGGAAAATTCCATAGACAGAGGCGTCCGTGGGATCACAAAGAATCGGACACGACTGAGTGACTGAGCACAGCACACACAGCATTACAAGATTTAATTCTCAGCTAGATAACTGTACTATTGGTTACTTAAGAAAGGTAAGAGAAAGTTCCATATTCTTTGGGCTTACTACCAAAGTTCTTTTGAAAGAGCCTTTTATTTTTAGTAGTGAAATCATGACAGTAGAATAAGATTCTCAACAGATCTAGCTATTTCGTAGACTCTGCTAGTGATAAACAGGCTTTGAAAAATAAGAGGTAATTTTAAAAGTTCCATGTAAAAGGAAACATGGCCATTTTGGTCTCACTGGTTTTCCTCTGGATGGGAAGTTGGCTAACTGATAACTCACATTTTGGGAAGAAGTTCTAACTTTTCAGGGGGGGTGATAGAGTCAGTTAACTCCAAGGGAGATGAGATGAATGATGGATAGGCCAATATTTATGTCAGATATCTGGCATGATATCTCGCTAAGTCTAATCTGTACTCAGTGGTCTATAAATTAAGTAAATAATGGAAAAACCTAACTAAGTAGTGAGCTTTTTTCCTGTGAAACACGATTTAACATCAGGCTGTTACAGGACTGAATTTTTTTTTTTGCGGACAGTGTTAATTTGTTGTTCAGATAATTTATGATTGGGGTACAGAGTAAGGCCTGTCAGCTGTTTGGAACAGGCCACTTCCAGCATCATGTAAACAAAGAGCATGGCTTTTAGTCAGCCAGGCCTACATTCAGTTCTGCCTTTGCCATTAGTTATGTGACTAGAATAGTTAAACAAGTAAAACAATAATGTATCCTGTCATCAGTGGAAAATAATATTTAAAAAAAATTTTTAATGAAATCATGTTTCCTTATCTCCTCAGAGAAATGAATTTCAAAGAAATTTTACTTTTTATGATAAGTACTCATTTATCAAAATATATATTTTACCTTTACATATTTAATCAATTCATTTTTTATAACAGTTCTACAATGAGTTCAATGAGGCAAGCATGATCTTTTCAGCACATGGTTTCTATGATAGCCGGATATACCCATATGAAAGGATAAAATAGCTCAAAATGGATCATCAACCTAAATACAAGAGCTAAAATTATAAAACAGGGGTAAATTTTTGTGACCTTGCATTAGGTAATAATTTGCTTAAATGTCTCACACCAAAATCATGTACAATAAAAGGGAAAAAAAAGACAAATTAGACTGCATTAATATTTAAAATTTTGTATTTCAAATAACACCACCAAGAAACTAAAACAACCCACAAAAAGGGAGAAACATTTTCAAATAAGAGGCTTGTATCCAAAACCCCATATATATAAAGAACTGTTACAACTCAATAATGAAAAGACAATACAATTTTTAAGTGAATAAATTATTTGAATTGATATTTCCCCCCCAAAAAAGATAGAAATGGTCAATAAGCATATGAAAAGATGTTCAACATCATTAATCATTAGGAAAATGGAATTGAAAATCATAATAAGATATCACTTCTCACTCACTGAAATGGCTTTAATTAAAAGATTTATGAGAATGTGAAGAAACTGAAACCCTCACACATTGCTGTGAGAACATGAAATGGTATAACCTCTTTGGAAAACATTTTAATAATTAATCAAGTTAATGACAGATTTAATATAAGACCTAGCAATTCTGTTGCTTAGGTAAGTACCCAAAAAATTGAAGATATATGTCCAGAGATCTCCCTGGCAGTCCAGTGGTTGGGACTCTGTGCTTCTACTACAGGGAACTCAGGTTCCATCCCTGGTCTGCAAACTGGGGTCCTGCATGCCAGATACATAAGCAATATGTGATGTAGCCACATAATGTAATACTGTTGGGCAATAACAAAAAATTTAGTTCTGAGACATGTGCCATATAAAATCCCATGTCTAGGTTTGAATTTAAAATCATGGCATTCCAAGAACCAGGGAGACTGCAAACTGAATTTTAAAAGGCATCAATGTATGCCAATACCAAGATAATAGAATAATCTGACAAAGATTTTAGAGTAGTTATAATTTGTAGAAAACACTTCAACAAACAATTATAAGCATACTTAAAACATTAAAAGATAGAGCCTTGACAAAGAAATGAAAGATAGGAAAAACAAGTAGAAATTGTAGAATAAAAATATGCAGTAGCTGAAATACAATGCTCAGGGATAGATTCAGCAACAAAATGAAAGATACACAGGGGACAGTCAGTGAACTAGATGATGTAATATTACCCAGTATGAACAAAAGAAAAAATAGACATTAGGAGAGATAGGCTGTGGGACCATAACAAAAGAGCTTATATTTATATTCTTGGTGTCCTGGGAGGAGATAAGAAAGAAGATAGAGTTGAAAAAGTGCTTGAGTAAATAAAGGGCTTGAAAGCTCCCCAAATTTGGCAAAAGACATAAACCTTCTGATTCAAGAAGATGAGCAAACCCCAAACAGAATATATGCAAAAGAAATCCAGGTTAAGACAAAGTTTATCAAACTTCAGCATGCTAAAGACAAAACAGTTTTAAAATAATGAGAGAAATGACTCTGTATACATAGGTGTAAATCAGATCAAATGACAGTAGATTTCTCATCTGAATTCATGTAAATGGCACATTTTTCAAGTACCAAAAGAAAAACTGTCAAACCAAAATCCTATACCCACTGAAAATATCCCTCCAAGAATTGAGAGAAGCAAAGGCTTCTTAGGTGAAGGTTAATTAAGAGAGTTTGTTGCCAGCAAACTTACCCTATGAATAAAGGAGGTTCTCTAAACGGAAAGAAAGAAACAACCTTGGCCCATCAGTAAGGCAGAAAGAATCCAGTCAGCAAAAATATGGGCATTTACAATAGGCTTTCTTTCCTTCTTCTTTTGAATTGAAAGACTTTCCTGACAATCCATTGGTTAAAAATCCATGCTTCCACTGCAGGGGACACAGGTCCCATCCCTGTCAGGGAACTAAGAGCCTACCTCCCAAGTAGTGCAAAAAAAAAAAAAAAAATAGAACTACCATGTAATCCAGCAATTTCATGTCTGGGAATATATCCAAAGAAAATGAAAACAGTAACTCAGAAAGATGCATGCACACACATGTTCATAGCAACGTTATTTACAGCAGCCAAGATATGAAAACAGCCTAAGTGTCCATCAAAGCAGGAATGGATAAAAGAGTTGTTGTATGTATATCATACTATAATACACGCATGTGCACACATAAATACAGTGGAATATTATTCAGCCATAAAAATGAGGAAATCTTGCAGTTTGCAACAACATGGTGGACCTTGAGGGCATTGTGCTAAGTGAAATAAGTCAGACAGATACTGTATGATCTCACATATATGTGGAATCTAAAAGTATTTGTGTGTGTGTGTGATAGAAAAGGGGATCGCATTATGTGTGGTTACCAGAGTTGAAGGGTCGTGGGAAGAGGAGCAGGAGTAAGTGGTCAGAAGGTACAAACTCCTAGCTACAAGATGAGTAAGAACTAGGGATATAATCAACAACATGATAACTATAGTTAACACTGCTGTATATATGAAATTAAGAGAGTAAATGCTGAGTTCTCATTGCAAGGAAAAAATGTTTTCCTTTTTTTTTATTCTTTCTCTGGTTATTGTCTTTGTAAGAGATGATGATGCTAACTAAACGTATAGCTGTAGTCATTTCACAACATAACGTATCTCAAACCATTATGCTATACACCTTAAACTTTTACAGTGATATATCTCAATTATATCTCAAGTGAAACTGGAGGAATATTAATTAATGAACCAAGCCAAAAAAAAAAAGAGATTGTGTTTAGGAAGAAGAGAATTCAGGAAACTGAGGAAAGGTTATAATATTGCTTAGTAGATATTCCTTCAGTTCAGTTCAGTTGCTCAGTCGTGTCCAACTCATTGCGACCCCATGAATCACAGCACACCAGGCCTCCCTGTCCATCACCATCTCCCGGAGTTCACTCAAACTCACGTCCATCGAGTTGGTGATGCCATCCAGCCATCTCATCCTCTGTCGTCCCCTTTTCCTCCTGCCCCCAATCCCTCCCTTAAAAGCAAACAATTAGTGGAGGACCTCAAAACTTAGGCCATGGAATATATCTTTTCATTTCATTCAAAAATTTAAGACCTGCTCTTTGACGAGGCAGTTTTCTAGATGCTTGTGATACATCAACAAACAAAATAGTAAAGATCCTTGCCTCTGTGGAGCTGACATTCTTCCAAAGGGGAGATAGAAATCACAATATTGCTGTCTTTCTGAATCTCACCTGTTTTTCCTCAGGCTGATAAAACCAAAAACTTGAATCCTTAATCATATTTTGCTTAGTGAAATTTAAACAGTTTCATCCTGTATCTTTTATCATTGTTTATAACCCCTTTGATGGCACACATTTCACTCAAACACTACCACTGCAACTTTTCTTTGGATGGTATTGGGACCATTTTCATAGAATAACAAAGGAAAAATGAATAATTCTAATCTATTTATAGAGCGGTATTATAACCCGATACTCAGATTATATATAAATGACCTGAACTTTTTCTGAAGGTCAGTCACCTGATTTAGGGGACAAAAAAGGCCAAGTTTTTGTCAGACTTTAAGGTATCTTGAAAAGAGGTAGAGCCGTTATTACCTCTCTCCTTTTTATTTAATAGCTCCCTCTCCTTTGGTTTCCTCATTTGCTTAGCTACTTGATTAACAATAGAATGCTTTTGTGAAATATTCTTCCTCCTATTGTTCATATCCTTTTCATATTAGAATTGGTTTTATAAACGAAATCATCATGGACCTTTCCCTTTTAGATTTCAAGGTCAACACAATCTCCTGTCGTCTCTTACTTGAAATGACTTTTTTGGCCCACAAAATGAGTTTTATTTCAAAGGGAAAAAGTAAAGGATTTCTTTGCTTCTTTCCTAATAGTCAGTGGCAGGATTTGAGATCTCAAGGTTCCAGTATACAATAAGAAAAATCCACAAAAGATATGATTTCATCTAATTTTCAGGTGAAAGTGATTTTTTTTTTCCATTTTAAAAACAAGGATTAGCTAAAACAGTGTTTTTTCCAAATGAGGAACTCCTGAATACCTTCTTCTAAGGTATCATCTCCAGCAGAATTTGACAAGGATCTTTTTAGGTGAGTCTCACATATTAAAAATGAATTACTTGGCTCTGGTTTCAGACATATTAGAGGAAAGGAAAGACTGTCTCATCATTTTTTTCCTAACTCTTAGTATATGGATTAGAGAATAGTGAAGGTGAAAGTCACTCAGTCGTGTCTGACTCCTTGCAACCCCATGGACTATACAGTCCATGGAATTCTGTAGGCCGGAATACTGGAGTGGATAGCCTTTCCCTTCTCCAAGGGATCTTTCCAACCCAGGGATCAAAGAGAAATACAAATAATACCAAGAAAGGCGACATATAACATCTGTGGAGCTGTTTCTAGGAAACCTCAAAATGTTGGATAGTGGGGAAAATTGTGTTTTTAAAGTTAGTTGAAGTATGGGACTTCCCTGGCTGTTAAGACCCTATGCTTCCACTGTAGAGGGCATGGGTTTGATCCCTCATTGGGGAACTAAGACCCCCGCGTGCTATGTGGCCAAAACAAAAAGCTGACGTGAATAATGGATGCCTTTCTTTCTAGAAAGAGAAAAGTATTATTTTTAAATGTTCAGAACTTACACTCTACTCCTTCATACTTTTACAACCTCTTCTCTACAGAAAACACACTAAGAAAAGAGTTAACCCTTTACATCAAGGGATTTGTCCTGTCTTCTGAGAGCCAATTTTGACTTGCTAAAAAATTACATTTATTTGATTGTTGTTAGAAACAGTACATACTCATAAAAATTCCTAATGTAGAAAGATGTGAATTGAAAGATAAAGTTCCCCTTCCCAGAAACATACTAGTTTAGCATATACCCTTTCAAACTCTTTCATATATATATAGAGAGAGAGCTATTTTTTCCTGATACTTTGTTACCAAATTTTTCAGCATACAGAAATTTGAAGAAACTGAACACAAAATATCCCATCACCTAGGTTTTGTCATTGATATATGCCTGATTTATCATGTATTTATCCATCTGTTGTTCCATCATGTTTTTGGATGCACTGCAAAGTAAACTGCAGAGATTGATACACTTCTAGCTAAATATTTCATCATAATGTCAGAATCAAGATCTCAGTATTTGTTTATAGGGTTTTTCTTTTGATTTGAATTTACCCTCGATAAAGTCCACAAATCTTAAATGTACTTTTGCTTAATTTTTAAGTTTTTTCATACTCCTCTATAATCCAGACCTTTCTCAAGAACATTATCATCATTCCAGAAAGCTCCTTTGTGCCCTTTCCTAGACAGTCCCCACCATATTTAGCCATTTAATGGATTTTTTTTTTTTAAGTCAGCCCTTGCTCTAATATTATTCTGCAACTTGGAAAATAAGTTTAAACGTGAGTAAATATATACCTCACTTCATTTAACAGCTGTACATTCATTATTTAAATATACCAAAGTTTACTTCCTTGTTGTTCTTCTTCATTACAGACTTTGTAGTTACACATTCAGCTTTGGTTCCCTGTCAAGAGATGGACTCCAGTCTTCTACCAACTGTAACATCAGACAACAGCTTGTTATATTAACCTCCATAAGTTATTTCACTTAGATATAACTATAATCCATATTGCTCTGTCATCAGATTTATCAAATGAATAAACTCACTGCATTACATGTTAACAAATAACATTTTTATGGAAAAGCAGTTCAGTTCAGTGGCTCAGTCATGTCCGACTCTTTGCGACCCCATGAACCACAGCACACCAGGCCTCCCTGTCCATACCAACTCCTGGAGTGCACCCAAACCCATGTCCATTGAGTCAGTATTGCCATCCAACCATCTCATCTCTGTTGTCCCCTTCTCCTCCTGCCCTCAATCTTTCCCAGCATCAAGGTCTTTTCAAATGAGTCAGCTCTTCACATCAGGTGGCCAAAGTATTGGACTTTCAGTTTCAACATCAGTCCTTCCAATGAACACCAAGGACTGATCTCCTTTAGGATGGACTGGTTGGATCTCCTCGCAGTCCAAGGGGCTCTGAAGAGTCTTTTCCAACACCACAGTTCAAAAGCATCAATTCTTCGGTGCTCAGCTTTCTTTATGGTCCAACTCTCACATCCATACATGACTACTGGAAAAACCATAGCCTTGACTAGATGGACCTTTGTTGACAAAGTAAAGTCTCTGCTTTTTAATATGCTGTCTCGGTTGGTCATAACTTTCCTTCCAAGGAGTAAGCATCTTTTAATTTCATGGCTATAATCACCATTCTGCAGTGATTTTGGAGCCCAAAAAAATAAAGTCAGTCACTGTTTCCACTGTTTCCCCGTCTATTTCCATGCAGTGATTGGACCAGATGCTATGATCTTTGTTTTCTGAATGTTGAGCTTTAAGCCAACTTTTTCACTCTCCTCTTTTACTTTTATCAAGAGGCTCTTTAATTCTTCTTCACTTTCTGCCGTAAGGGTGGTGTCATCTGCATATCTGAGGTTATTGATATTTCTCCCAGCAATCTTGATTCCAGATAACTCCCCCCTATTTTTTTGAGGGCAAGTTTATTACGTTTTCGTCTTAGTCTGAATGTGGTAGTAACTTTCCCAAAAAATTTTTAATGAGAAAAGTGACTTTATTTTACATTTTTGCAAATCTCCTTGATGTCTGACTAATATAGGACAGTTGGATTTTCTAATCTGTTTTTGCATTCTGTTTGTTGTGATGTTATTATGGTTTAAATATATGAAGAAATCTGACCTCACATGGGTAAAAAGTTGTCAAAGAGAGGAAGATTTAATAATTTCACATAATTGTAGATATTCTTTGATATTATAGCAAAAATTTTAAATGTTCCTTAACATTCTAATGCTGGAGTATGAAATCAATGGATTTTTTGTATTGTTGCCTCTCTTCTAAGTTAAACAGATTTTTACCCATGTATGATTTTATCACTTCATGCATTAGACATTGGAAAATATTAATTCACTGAATCATATTGCTCTTCCATTTCCTGTATGTATCCCTAACAATTCGTATTTGTGATTTGCCACTTATTTCATGAGAAAAACTTAAGTATTAGAAAACAGAATCTCATGATAATTAGTAGACATGAGTTTTGCAAAATTTCAGCGTTAATTCAATCTAAAATTTTATCATTGGAAACATATTTTCAGTTGGAGTTCTTGAAGTAACAAGTTCACTGGATTTATTTTCATTCCTAGATTAGAATAACCATTGTCTGTCAGTTCTTTTAACATGTCGTTCTATGAAAAAAGCCAAGTAGTTCAGCCCACCATTCAAATATTTGTACAAGTGCATTTCCTTAAGATAACCATCATACCTTAGTATATAGCAGAAGTGCTTTATGCATACTTGCATTGTGTCATGCAGAATAAAGATTTTGGTTTGTGGGTCAATATTTAATATTTTTACTACTTTATCAAGAGCATTCTTAGATAATGCCATATAGTTCATTTCTACTGGTTTCATTCTAATAGAGATTTGTGCCACATGCCTTGATCCATACTAAAACTACAGCTTTACCCACTATTCCTTTTACCCCATTAGTACAAATGTCAGCATAATGAAAATGCATATAATATCTTAGTTGTGTTACCAAAATAGTTTTGACCTCTCGGATTCCATGGGGTAAGCAGAGCACACTTTGAGAACTGCTGGTCTGGGGACCATGATAAAACACATCCAGATAACAAGGAAATGTCTAAATCCTGAGAGAAGTGAGTCGAGCATCATAGTGCTTCATGAACAAAAAGATCATATAGAGTAAAGAAATTGTGGGGCAGGGTGCCTCTTTATGGTAGAAAGGGGCTTTGAAACTGGCTAGAAAAAGTAGTAGTATTTCAATAGGTAGGAAGAAAAATGTTAACAGATCATAAATTTACATGTAAATACTCTTGAATTATTTAAATTCAGAGTTTCCTATTTTGGAAAAATTCTATACTTCTTTTGTAGTTAGCCTTAAATTATGTACAATAATGGAGGAAAGATAATAGATGCTCTGGTTAGTGACTTTAATGATTGACCAATTCTTAGTATTTAGTGTGCTTCATAATGATGACTTACTTTGCAGTAAGTTTGCTATACTAGTTGTTTTATATAAGCTAAAATTAAAACATCTTTAGCATATACCCCATGGAGCACAGTGGAAAAGAATAGCAAAAATTAAAAATTGGTGATGGAAAATTCATAAAATTTAACATGAAGTGTTTATTTTTTTTACTCTGCATGTTAAAGCTTGTAGCTGTTTGACCCTTTGTGTAAATAAATATTGAAATGAATAGTATTGTTTTATTTCAGGAAAATATCTAAGGCAAAAGAGAATTGATTTTCAGCTTCCCTATGACATTCTTTGGCAGTGGAAACATAATCAGGTATGAATTTATCTTACCATATTTCATTCTTCTTTTTTTTTTCAGTTTTATTTGTTTAGTTATTTTTACCTTACAGTATCGTATTGGTTTTGCCATACGTTGACATGAATCCGCCATGGGTGTACATGTGTTCCCCATCCTGAACCCTCCTCCCACCTCCCTCCCCAGATATTTCATTCTTAAATGCTCAATGGGGGAGAGGGAGATGCAAGTCTTTTTCTCTGCCTCCTTGTTATGCTCTCATCTTAGGAAATACAGAGAAGTGTCCCTGTGAAGGTCAGAGACTAAGAAAAATGAATTTGCATCCATATTTAATATGACCTATTTGCCTTTACTCATAACTTCAAAATAGCAGTAAGTTCCTGCTTCCTTAGGAAACCTTCAGTTATTATTCTGGACTTTTATTTTGGTAGCAAAGATTCTGTTCTGTAAGAATCCTGTTTGATGCAGGTCTCAAGAGAATTTAGATGTACTGCCAGCAGCATTAAGAAATTTCAGGCTTTATTTTTGTTGGCTCCTTCCCATCAGTTTGGAATTTATTTTTCACATACAAAAGAGAGTCTTTTACCAAAGGAAACGGAAAATATTTAATACTCTTGTACTTTTAAATATATTGGGAACTAAAACTGGAAAGGTGCTGCTTTTCTCTCTTGCTTACCTAATTGAAAAGTTGCCCCCAGTAATTTTTATATTTAGCAAAAGCCCCCAGAATCCATATTGGGAACTACCATTGGGAAATAGAAATAGTCATGCAAATGAGGTAAATAGGCTTCTGAATTTTGCCAAAATTCCACCAAAGTTTAATCTTGGAAAGCCAAAAGCAGTGAACATTCCCATCTGCGTTCTCTTCTTTGATGGTCTCTCCTGAATTTTAAGAGGGTCAGTATGTTAGATATTTGTCTCAGAGTCATAACAATAAAGGAGATAGTGTTTTGACTCACTGTACCCACTGAAAAGTGATGGTGGGATTATTCTTATAGATTAATACACTCTAGCTTAAACAGCTTAAACCAAGCTCCTGTTTGTTTCTTTGTTTGTTTTTTGGTACTGTCTTCTATAGTAAAACACTCACAGACTGACTAATACATTTTTTTTCCTAATGCATTCTTTATTGCAATATGAGAACACCATTATCCTGCCTGCCATCTCCCCTTTGTTCACTAAATTAATTGCCTTAATTAAAATGTAAAACGTGTTTTCCTACAACACTCACCCTGAAAAAGCCGGGATACTTATCTTTCTTATATCATATACCTATCCTACCCATCTGAACAAGCCCTGTGCAAGTTTTCCTTTCTTTTCATAGAGGGAAATAAAATCTTAATTTATCCAAATGAATAGCTTTAATCTGCAGTGTGATAATCATTTAAATCTGTCCAATAACTTGCTGAAGAAACATCTAACAAAAAATGCATTTTCTTTAATCTACTTATGATTGCTTCTGTTGAATATAGTCCTTTTACCCTGATCTGGTAAGTCACCTTTTATTCCAGTGTAAAAAGTGATCACACCTCAAATGTATCCAACCCAGAAAGTAAGTGTTTCCATATGGGCAGAGTACATGGATAATTTCTTTATTTTTAGTGATTTATACTGTTTTCTGGCATTTGAAGTTGAATGCTATATCGGGTTTTTCTGTTTTTTTCTTCTAGCTGTACAAGAAACCAGATGTCCCACTATATAAAAAAATTCGTTCAAGTGAGTAAAATGGGAGCTGTTTTTTCTGCCTCCATACCATCAGTGTTCTCAGCCTGGCACTTAAAAATTACTCTTTATGTTCACAAACTATTCTTTGCTGTCTTCTCTCAAGATGTCTACGTTGATGTCAAACCCCTTTCTGGTTATGAGGCTACCACTTGTAACTGTAAGAAGCCAGATGATGACACCAAAAAGGGCTGTGTGGATGACTGCCTCAATAGGTACTGTACTAAACTAATTCTATAAGCACAGGCTTTAAGATCTGTAAGACACTTCATTTAGGGGAATTCCCTGGTGGTCCAGTGTTTAAAACTCTGTGTTTTCACTGTCAAGGGCCTGAGTTCAATCCCTAGTTGGGGAACTAAGATTCCACAAGCCACATGGTGTGGCCAGGAAAAAAAAGACTTCATTTAAAGGAAAAGGTTAAGTAGACTCTTTGATTTTCTCTCAAGAAATCAAAAATGATATATGAAACTTAACTGATAGACTGTCTCGGTCTGCTTGGACTGCTATAACAAACTATCATAGATTTAAATAATAGAAATATATTTCTCACAATTCTGGAGGCTGGGAAGTCCATGGTGAAATTGTCAGCAGACAGTTTCTGGTGAGGACCCACTTCCTAGCTTATAGACAGCTGCCTTCTCCCTGAATACTCACATGGCCTCTCCTCAGTGCATGCTCATGGTAGAAAGATACTTCTCTCTCTTCCTCTTCTTAGAAGGCCACTAATCCAATTATGAGGGCTTCTCTGGTGGCCTGGTGGTAAAGAATCCACCTGTCAATTCAGGAGCTACAGGAGAGGCGAATTTGATCCCTTGGTCAGGTGAAGTGAATTTGCTCAGTCGTGTCCGACTCTTTGCAACCCCGTGGACTGTAGCCCACCAGGCTCCTCCGTCCATGGGATTCTCCAGGCAAGAATACTGGAGTGGGTTGCCATTTCCTTCTCCAGGGGATCTTCCCAACCCAGGGGTCGAACCCAGGTCTCTTTCATTGCAGGCAGACGCTTTAACCTCTGAGCCACCAGGGAAGCCCCAGTAGATCCCCTGAAAAAGGCAACGGCAATCCACTCCAGTGTTCTTGCCTGGAGAATCCCAGGGACGAAGGAGCCTGGTGGGCTGCTGTCTGTGGGGTCGCACAGAGTCGGACACGACTAAAGCAACTTCGCAGCAGCAGCCAGTATTCTTGCCTGGAAAATCCCATGAACAGAGGAGCCTGATGGGCTATGGGGTTGCAAAAGAGTCAGACAGGACTGAGAGATTAAACAACAACAATTCCATTACAAGGTTCCCACCTTCATCAGCTAATAAAACCTATTCACCTCCCAAAGCCCCTACTTCCAAATAGCATCACACTGAAGGCTAGGGCTTCAACTGAATTTTGAGGGGACATATTTAGCCCAAAACATGGGCTAAATAGAGTAATAGGAAGCAACGTCATCTAGAGTCTTATGTACTCAGGTTTAAATCCTCTTACTGCTATGAGACCTAAGGAAAGTTCTTTAACCTCTCTAATAAAAATAATACTAGTAGAAGGTCATGATACATTTGGGGGGAAACTAAGTTGATAGACATTAGGATATAGAAGATATGTTAAAACACATGATGATAGAGTCAGTGATGCTAATGAGAGATAGTAAGGCTGTTGTCAGAGATAGGAAGTGTGAGTTCTTAGTGAGATTGAGATTTCAAAATGAAAATGTCTAATTGAGATAAAGGATTCTATCTCTATTAACCTAAGCAGATAGGTAGCAAAGGAGAATTAATGAACTTTCCATCACTGTTCCTTGTTCTAGATAGCTTTCCTAGACAGATAGCTGCTTCTCTAATTTTGATCTCTAGTCAGCTGTCCTGTGGGCTGAGGGAATCAGTGTTTTCACTTTAATGTGCCAGTTGGGAAATTCTACCTTACCTACATCACTGTAATTTTTCATCTTGTCATTGTACATACATAGAATTGTACCTAGTAGTAGTAGTAGCTTGGTGATTTAGGTAGTCGATGTTTTATGCAAATTATTTTCACTCTCAAGTAGTTTATATATGTGCTTTTATGTATCATTGTAATCCATAAGCTCATCCTTTTCAGATTGATGTCACAGCTTGCCATTCTTCTGTTGTTCATTATTCAAGTTACTTTTAATATTTTGCTATTAAAAATTATACTACTATGAAACTGTGTAACATACATATATATTTATACATATATATATGTAATTCTTACTCTATACTTTCTAATAGCTCTCATAAAATACTTAGTTAATTTTTGGTATCACCACCAATATATATTTATTTCCCCTTAATTCCACCTCCTTTAGTTACTGACATCTAACTTTATTTCTCGTGCTTTAGTATTTCATTGGTTTACTTTTTGAGAGTATCATATGTCCTTAAAGCTTTTTAAATGTGCATCTCTTTAGATGCTAACATTTCTGTGCTTTTTTGTATGATATTTTATTTATTGTCTATGAAATTAATATAGTTGCCTCATTGCTTATTTCCTTTCTTTCTTTTGATAGTTCAGGAAGTTGTTGTTGTTTAATTGCTTAGTTGTGTCTGACTCTTTTGTGATCCCATGGACTGTAGGCCACCAGGCTCATCTGTCCATGGGATTTCCCAGGTAAGAATACTGGAGTAGGTTTCCCTTTCCTTCTCCAGGGGTTGGGTCCTTCCCAACCCAGAGATGAACCAGAGTTTCCTGAATTGGCAGGATTCTTTACCACTGAGCCACCATGGAATCCCTCGTATAATCTTAGTATAAAAATAAATATGTTAGTGTTTGCCCAGGATGCTGAGTGGATAATTAACTTATAATTTACAAGAAGCATCAGTGTTTGCAACTTGACTTAGATATTTTCAGTATTATTAACTTTTGAATTTAGACATGATTACCTTGTTAATAACTTTGTTAACCAATCTAACCTTATTAAAATAAAAATTAATTTTATGCATTTTTTTTTTGGCTACACTGGGTCTTAGTTGCAGCATATGGGATCTTTTAGTTGTAGCGCATAGGATCTAAGTTGCAGGATGTGGAATCTTTTTAGTTGCACCATGAGAAAACTCATTTGCAGCATGTGGGATCTAGTTCCCCGACCAGGGATCAATCCCAGGCCCCCTTCATTGGGAGCACAGAGTGTTAGTCTCTAGACCAGTAGAGAAGTCCCTTTGAATTCATTTTTTAAATTCCTATTTTAAAAAATGGGTTCATATAGATGATATGTAGTGTTAATTGACATATAATTATTACTTTTCTTTCTAGAATGATCTTTGCTGAGTGTTCCCCCAACACTTGCCCCTGTGGTGAGCAGTGCTGTAACCAGAGGATACAGCGGCATGAGTGGGTACAATGTCTAGAACGATTTCGAGCTGAAGAAAAAGGTTGGGGAATCAGAACCAAAGAACCCCTAAAAGCTGGGCAGTTCATCATTGAATACCTAGGAGAGGTTGTCAGCGAGCAGGAGTTCAGGTACAGTGGTAAATCATACTCCAGGAAAATGACAGAGGTACCAGATTAGAATGGAAAATGAAATATTTGAAGTTTACTTTCAACTTAATCATTAACTGGGTTTTAATCATTTCTCTCCTTTTTAGGAACAGGATGATTGAGCAGTATCATAATCACAGTGACCACTACTGTCTGAACTTGGATAGTGGGATGGTGATTGACAGTTACCGTATGGGAAATGAAGCCCGATTCATCAATCACAGCTGTGACCCAAATTGTGAAATGCAGAAGTGGTAAGAAAACAAGGGAAGGTGAACCCAGCAGAGCAGAAAGTATTGAGGACATCCTGAGATTGATCTTAATAATCAGCTTATACAAAGCAGCTCAGGCAATTCTGCTATGACAGATCCTCCCAGGTAGAGAGTAAGCTCGTATTATTTCTTCACACTTCAACCTAACTACTCCCAAAAGAATGTAATATTTATTTATGTGTGTGCATGTGTGTGTGTACATATATGATAATACCCCCTATTTATTGACTGCTTACTATATACATGGTTCTTATATCCATGCATTTAGCATGTTTATCACATCCTCACTGGATCTGTCACAATGATAAGTACAAATAAGTGAGATAGGTTAGAATCTAATTTAGAATTTAAAAAATGCATCTAAAAAATAATCTCACCTTTTGAAATGGGCCACACTCTGTCTGTAGAGTGTGTTGTTGTTGCTATTGTTGTTTAGTTGCTAAGTTGTGTCCAACGCCTTTGCAACCCAATGGACTGTAGCCCGCCAGGCTTCTCTGTCCATGGTATTTAAAAAATAAAATTTAAAAAAAAGAATAATTCAGAAAAGATAACATGATAGGGGAGGATTCTAAGAAAATGAGAGAGTAGGAAGCAACAAGAATCTATCTCCCTTTAGACAATTGCACTACCAGAATCTGTCTGATAAAACTGTTTGGAAGTCTGTAGTCTGTTGAAGGCTTGTAACATCCAGGAGATGTCTTAGATGGTCACTTGTGGTTCATTTCAATCAATTCGAACTCTTAACTCAGTAGTAGCTACTCATCCCTACCCCCAGGCAGGCAGCTGTGTAAGTACTCCTGAAATAGCTTGCATACAGCTTGCAGATGCTAGGGTGGATAAAAGGGGCCCCTTTCTCCAAATACTGAATATCTGTACTCTGATTGCTGATTCTGATCACAGAGGTGCATACAAAGATGCAGGCAGCCACTGTTGTACCTCCCACTGTTGCAAGTTCCTCTCCCTCCAGCTATAGTGACTTTCCCCTCTTTTGCCCACCTTCATTTTTCATTTTTCGTCTTTTAGGACAGAAATTAAAGACTTAACACATGCCAAAACAATTACATATGTTGGGGAATATAATCAGTCACATATCCAAGGGAAGGATCAGAAAAGACATAAGACACTAGGTTTATACTTGAGGCTGATCCTTGAAACAGGAAAATAATAATAACAAAAAACAGCAAATAAGAAAGGGGAAAATCTAATTCCCAAGTTACCACATTACTCGATTCAGATGTCCAATGTTCAGAAAAATCACAAGGAATATAAAGACATTAGAAAATATGGCCCATTCAGAGAAAAAATAATAGTAATTCAGTAGAATCTGTCCCTAAAATGGGCTAATGGCAGACACATAAGACAAAACTTTTAAATAATTGCTCTGATGATGCTCAAAGAACTAAAGGAAATTGTCATGAAAAAGTCTTTCATGAGAAAGTCATGAAACTGATATGAAAAAAATGGAAATATCAATAAAGAGATAGAAAACCTAAAAAGAAACCAGAAAGGAATTCTGGAACTGAAGATGTACAATAATTGAAATGAAAAATTTACTAGATGGATTCAGAGGCAGGTTTGGACAGGCAAGAGAAAGAATCAGTGAACTCAAAGATGAAAATCACTCAAAGTGAAAATCACTCAGTCATGTCTAGATCTTTGCAACCCCATGGACTGTGCAGTCCATGAAATTCTCTAGGCCAGAATACTGAAGAGGGTAGCCGTTCCCTTCTCCAGGGATCTTCCAACCCTGGGATCGAACCCAGGTCTCCCACACTGCAGGCAAATTCTTTACCCGCTGAGCCACCAGGGAAGCCCAAGAATACTGGAATAGGTAGCCTGCCCCTTCTCCAGTGGATTGTCCCAACCCAGGAATTAAACTGGGGTCTCCTGGATTGTAGGAGGATTCTTTACCAGCTGAGCTACCATTGCAGCCCATAGGACAATATAAATTATCAAGCCTGAGGAAAAAGATAAAGATTGAAGAGGAAAGAGCTCTAAGCGGCCTTTGGGATACCATCGAGCAGAACAACCATATGTATTGTGGATGTCCTGGAGGGAGAAAACAGAAGCAAGATAAAATATTTGAAGAAATAATGGTTGAAAACTTACCAAATTTCATGAATGATGTGAATATAAATACCCAGGGTACTTAACAAACTCCAAGTAAGATGAACTCAAAATGAGACACATACCAAGACATATTAAAATCAAACTTTCAAAATATAAAGAGCAAGTATTGGAATCAGCCCAAGACAAACAAATCATTACATACAGTGACATTTTGGAGGCCAGAAGATAGTGGGCTCATATATGTAGTGTGCTAAAAGAACATGTCAACCAGGATTCCTATATGTAGCAAAGCTATCCTTCGGAAGTGAGGAGGAAATAAAAACATTCCCAAATAAACAAAAGATGAGGGACTTTTTGAGTGCTAGAACTACCCTGCAGAAATACTCAATGGTCTCCTCCAAAGTGAACTTACAGGACACCAGACAGTACTTCCATGCCATATGGAGAAATAAAGATCTTAATAAAGGTAAATACACGGGCAATTATAAAAGCTAGAATTAATTTGACAGTGTTTTGTAGCTATACTTTTTTTTTCTATACAGTTTAGGAAACTAATGCACTTAGTGGAATTGTTAGTTAATTTTTTTGTGCATATAATATAAAGATGTAATTTTGTGACATCTGGAAGGAGTAGAAATGGCTGTAAAGGAGTAGTGTTTTTTTATGTTATTCAAGTTAAGCTACTATATATATAAATACTATAAATATAAATAAAATTATAGTTTTATAACTTAAGGATGTTCAGTGTAATCCTCATGATAACCACAGTGCAATACCTACAGACAAGTACAAAAAGAAATTCAGGAAGAATATAAACATTTCACTCCAAAAAATTAACTAAACACACTAGAAAGCAGGAATTCAGGCAAGGAGGGACAGAAACCTCTAGGGCATATAGAAAATAAATTGTTCAGTGATAAGTAACTCTTTATCAGTAATTAATTTAAAGGTAAATGGATTAAACTCTCAAAAAGAGAATGGGATTCAGCATCATTTATGATTTAAAAAACTCTACAAAGTGGGTAAAAGAATATCTCAACATAATAAAAGGTGAATGTGACAACCAACAGGTGAAAAATTGAAAGCTTTTCCCCTGGAATCAAGAATAAAACCAAAACAAGGATGTCCACTCCTACCACTTCTGTTCAACATAATGCTGTCAAGTTTTACCCAGATGAGGTAGCTGCTACTGCGGCTGCTAAGTCATGTCAGTTGTGTCTGACTCTGTGCGACCCCATAGATGGCAGTCTTCCAGGCTCCGCCGTCCCTGGGATTCTCCAGGCAAGAACACTGGACTGGGTTGCCATTTCCTTCTCCAGTGCATGAAAGTGAAAAGTGAAAATGAGGTCGCTCAGTCATGTCCCACTCTTCACGACCCCATAGACTGCAGCCTACCAGGCTCCTCCGTCCATGGGATTTTCCAGGCAAGAGTACTTGAATGGGATGAGGTAGGCAAGAAAAAAATTAAGTAAAAGGCATCCAATTGAAAAGGAACAAGTAAAACTGTCTATTTGCAAATGATTATTTGCAAATAGTATTACATATGGAAAAATGCTATATATATACTATATGTATAATATAGAAATATAGAAAATAACATATAGAAAAAATATTGTTTGCAAACAGAATTACATGTAGAAAACCCTAAAAACTCCCATCAGAAAACTTTTTAGAACTTTTTAGAATAAATTTAGCCAAGGAAGTAAAAGACCTGTACACTGAAAACTGTAAGCTAGTGGTGAGAGCTTACAGGAGACATAAATAAATGAAAAGATACTCTGTGCTCATGGATTTGAAGAGTTATTACTGCTTAAATGTCTGTACTACACAAAGCATCCTACAAATTCAGTACAATAAAAATAAAATTCCAATGGCACTTTTCTCAGAAGTAGAATAATCCTAAAACTTAGGTGGAACCACAAAAAAATCTCAAATAGTCAAAACAGTCTTGACAAAGAACAAAGCTGAAGGCATCATACGTCCTGATTTCAAACTATATTACAAAGCTATAGTAATCAAAACAGTATGCTACTGGCAGAAAAACAGATATATAGATGAATGGAATAGAATAGAGAGCCCAGAAATAAACCCATGCATGTATGGCCAATTGATTTATGGCAGAGGAGCCAAGAATAAACAATAGGGAAAGGGCAGTCTCTTCAATAAAGGGTGTGTGGGAAAACTGGACAGTCACATGCAAAAGAATGAAATTGGATCACTGTCTTTCAACATAAACAGAAATCAATTTAAAGACTTAAATGTAAGACCTAAAACCATGAAATTCCTAGAAAAAAACAGAGGATAAGCTCCTTGTCATCAGTTTTGACAATGATATTTTTGTTTGTTTTAACACCAGAAGTAGGGCATTAAAAGCAGAAATGAACAAGTGAGACTGGTCAAACTAAAATGTTTCTGTACAACGAAAGAAACCATAAACAAAATCAAAAAGCAGCCTACAGAATGGGAGAAAATATTAGCAAATCTAGTAAGGTGTTAATATTCAAAATATATAAGGAAAGCATACAAGTCAATAGCAAAATAGAAAATCCAATTAAATATAGTTGGAAAATCTGAATATACTTTTAAAGCAGACATACAGATGACCAACAGGTACATTGAAAGGTGCTTAATGTCATACTCTTCACTTTCTGCCATAAGGGTGGTGTCATCTGCATATCTGAGGTTATTGATATTTCTCCCGGCAATCTTGATTCCAGCTTGTGCTTCTTCCAGCCCAGCATTTCTCATGATGTACTCTGCATATAAGTTAAATAAGCAAGGTGACAATATACAGCCTTGATGTATTCCTTTTCCTATTTGGAACCAGTCTGTTGTTCCATGTCCAGTTCTAACTGTTGCTTCCTGACCTGCAGATAGGTTTCTCAAGAGGCAGGTCAGGTTGTCTGGTATGCCCATCTCTTTCAGAATTTTCCACAGTTTATTGTGATCCACACAGTCAAAGGCTTTGGCATAGTCAATAAAGCAGAAATAGATGTTGTTCTGGAACTCTCTTAAAGCTCAACATTCAGGAAACGAAGATCAAGGCATCTGGTCCCATCATTTCATGGGGAATAGATGGGGAAACAGTGGAAACAGTATCAGACTTTATTTTGGGGGGCTCCAAAATCACTGCAGATGGTGATGCAGCCATGAAATTAAAAGATGCTTACTCCTTGGAAGAAAAGTTATGACCAACCTAGATGGCATATTCAAAAGCAGAGACATTACTTTGCCAACAAAGGTCTGTCTAGTCAAGGCTATGGTTTTCCAGTGGTCATGTATGGATGTGAGAGTTGGACTGTGAAGAAACCTGAGCACCGAAGAATTGATGCTTTTGAACTGTGGTGTTGGAAAAGACTCTTGAGAGTCCCTTGGACTGCAAGGAGATCCAATCAGTCCGTTCTGCTGGAGATCGACCCTGGGATTTCTTTGGAAGGAATGATGCTAAAGCTGAAGCTCCAGTACTTTGGCCACCTCATGCGAAGAGTTGACTCACTGGAAAAGACTCTGATGCTGGGAGGGATTGGGGGCAGGAGGAAAAGGGAACAACAGAGGATGAGATGGCTGGATGGCATCACCGACTTGATGGACATGAATTTGAGTGAACTCTGGGAGATGGTGATGGACAGGGAGGCCTGGCTTGCTGTGATTCACGTGGTCGCAAAGAGTTGGACACAACTGAGCGACTGAACTGAACTGAACGTCACACTAACCATCAGGGAAATGCAAGTCAAAACCACAATGAGATAACACCTCACACCTATTAGAATGGCTATTCTCAAACAGATAAGAAGTAATAAGTGTTAGTGAGAATGTAAAAAAAGCGGGGGGGAACCCTTGTGCACTGTTGGTGGGAATTTAAATTGGTAGAGCCACTGTCAAAAATGATATGGAGGTTCCTTGGAAAATTAAAAATAAAAGTGCCATACAACCCAGCAATGCCATTTCTGGGTATTTATCTGAAAGAGAAGAAAAACAGTAACTCAAAATGATTATCTGTATCCCATTTTCATAGTAGCTGAGGCATGGAAACAACCTAAGTATTCATCAGTGGATAAAGAAAATGTGGTCTGTGTCTACAATGGAATATTTAGCCACAAAAATGCAGGAAATACAGCCATTTGTAACAAAATCAATGGCCTTGTTACGCTAAATGAGATAGAGAGACTAGTTCCATATGACCTCACTTGTATAGAATTTTGAAAAAAAAGCAAACTCAGATACAAATTGGTAATTGCCAGAGGTAAGGGTTTGCAAGCTTGGAAAAATAGGTGAAGGTGGTCCAAATAAATAACACCTGAGGATGTAATGTACAGCCTGGTGACTATAGTTAGTAATACTACATTGTATATTTGAAACTTGCTTAGAGAATGAATCTTAAAAATCTTATCACAAGAAAATAATTTGATACTATGCATGGTGATGGATGTTAACTAGAGTCATTGTAGTGATCATTTTCCAATATATACATATAATAAATCACGTTACACCTAAAACTAATATAATATTTTATGTCAATTATGTCTTAATTTTTTTTGAAAGATTGGCACAATAGATTACAAGCACATGATCCTGGGGCTTCCCTGGTGGTCCAGTGGTTAAGAACTCACCTTGTAGTACAGGGGATGCAGGTTTGATCCCTGATCAGGGAACTAAGATCCCATATGCTGCTGGACAACGAAGCCCACTCAGTGCAACTAGTGGGCTCGCATGCCACAACAAAAGATCCCATGTGCCATTACAAAGACCCAATGCAGCCTAATTAATTAATTCAAAAAATACATCATCCACCTGTATACTGTGTATAAGAGACTCACTGAAGATCCAAAGACACAATCAGGTTGAAAGTGAAAGGATGGAAGAAGATATTCCATGTCAGTAAATAGTAGCCAAAATAAAGTGGGAGTGGCTAAAGTAGACTTTAAACCCAGAAAGGTTAAAAGAGACAAAGAAGGCCATATGTTTCTTAAAAAGATTCAGCAAAAAGATATAACAGTTATAAACATTTACACACATGATAGAACTTCAAAATATATGAAGCAAAAACTGACAGTTGAAGGGAGAAATAATTCTGCAGTAATAATTGGGAGACTTCAACTCCCCACCTTGATAATGAAAAGAACAACCGGAGAGGTAAGTAAGGAATAGAGAACTTACATAATAAACCAATTAGATCTAAAAAAAATATGAAGACCCCACCTAACAACAACAGCATTTACTTTCTTCTCAAGTGCACATGAGACATTTTGTTAGGCAGAAATTAAGTCTCAGTAGATTTTTTTATTTTTTGGCCACATAGCGTGTGGCATCTTAGTTCCCAGACCAGGGATTGAACCCACACCACCTGCATTAGCAGTGCAGAGTCTTAACCACTGAACCAAAACTGGCACACTGAGACACTGATTTCTGTTTGTTTTTTAGGCCACACTGCATGGTTTCTGGGATCTTAACTCCCCAACCAGGTCAATTGGTTTTTATTTATATTTTTGGCTCTGCTGGGTCTTCATTGCTACACAGGCTTTTCTGTAGTTTTGGTGCACAGGAGCTACTCTCTAGTAGCAGGCTTCTCATTGTGGTGGCTTCACTTCTTGTGGAACATGGGCTCTAGGCTGTGCAGGCTTCAGTAGTTGTGGCTCATGGGCTCTAGAGCACAGGCCCAGTAGTTATGGCTCACGGGGTTAGTTGCTCCACGTCATGTGGGATCTCCGTGGATCAGAGATTAAACTCATGTCTCCTGCATTGGCAGGTGGATTCTTTACCACTGAACTACCAGGGAAGTCCCCAGTAGATTTTAAAAGATAGATATTATAGAAGTTATCTTCTCTAACCACAACAGATGGAAGTTAGAAAATCAGTAACATAAAGGAAACTGGAAAATTCATGAAACTTTAGAAAGTCACAAACTTTTAAACAACCAGTTGGCCAGAGAAGAAATCACAAGGGAAATTATTAAATACTTAAAGATGAATGAAAATAGTATAAAGTACCAAAACCCTATGGGATGCTGCAGTAGCAGCATACTGCGTGGGAATTTTATAGCTATGAATGCTTGCATTAAAAAACAAGAAAGGGCTCAAATTAACAAGCTGACTTTACAACTTAGAGTGGAAGTGTTAGGCGCTCATTTGTGTCAGACTCTTTGTGACCCCATGGATGCCAGGCTCCTCTGTCCATGAAATTCTCCAGGCAAGAATACTAGAGTGGGATCCATTCCCTTCTCCAGGGGATCTTCCCAACCCAGGGATTGAACCTGGATCCCCTGCATTACAGGCAGATTCTTTACCATCTGAACCACCAGGGTAGCCTACTTTACAACTTAATGACCTAGAAGAAGAGCAAACTGAATCTAAAGTTAGGGCTGGAGAATCCCATGGACAGAGAAACCTGGCAGGCTACAATCTGTAGGATCACAGAGCTGGACACTACTGAAGCAACTTAGCACCACACAACACAAATCTAAAGTTAGCAAAAGGAAGGAAGTAATAAAGATGAGAATGAGAACAGAGATAAATAAAATCTAAAATAGAAAAACAGTAGAGAAAATCAGTGAAACCAAAAGGTGGTTCTTCAAAAAGATAACAAACCTTTAGCTACAGGGATAAAGAAGAAAGGACTCAAATTACTAAACTCAGAAATAAAATGAAAGTGGGGACATTACTACCAATTCTACAGAAATGAAAAAGATTAAAAGAGAATACTATGAACAGATGTACACCAAAAAATCAGATAACCTAGTTGAGATGGACAAGTTTCTAGAACTACAAAACCTACTATGACTAAATCATGAAGAAATAAAAAATCTGAATAAACCTGTAACTAACAAATGTGTTGAATCAGTAATCAAAAATCTCCCAACAAAGAAAAGCCCTTGACTTGATGGTTTTACTGGTGAATTCTATCAAATTAGTACCAATTCAAATTTTTCAAAAAAATTGAAGGAAACACCTCCTAATTTACTGTATGAAGCAAGCATAACCCTGATACCAAAGGTTAGCAAAGACTCCCCAAGAAAACTACAGACCAATACCTGTTATGAACATTGATGCAGAAATCCTCAGCAAAATACTAGCAAGCAATTCACCAGCATATTAAAAGAATTGTGCATAGTGACTGTGGAATTTCATCCTGGAAGGCAAGGATTCTTCAGCATAGGAAAATTGATCAGTGTAAAGGGGAAAAGAAGTCACATGGTCATCTCAATTGATGGAGGGAAAAAGCATTTGACAAAATTCAACTCCCTTTTCATGATAAAGATACTCAACAAAATAGAAATGGAAGGACTGCCTTAACATTATAAAAGCCATATATGAAAACTCTCGGTAGTGAAAGACTGAAAGCTTTTCCTCTAAGATCAAGAACAGGACAAGGATGCCCACATTCACCATATTATGCAAAATAATATTGGAAGCTCAAACCAGAAGAAAATTAGACAAGAGATATAGTTCAGTTCAGTCACTCAGTCGTGTCCAACTCTTTGCGACCCCATGAATCGCAGCACGCCAGGCCTCCCTGTCCATCACCATCTCCTGGAGTTCACTCAGACTCACGTCCATCGAGTCCGTGATGCCATCCAGCCATCTCATCCTGGGTCGTCCCCTTCTCCTCCTGCCCCCAATCTCTCCCAGCATCAGAGTCTTTTCCAATGAGTCAACTCTTCACATGAGGTGGCCAAAGTACTGGAGCTTCAGCTTTAGCATCATTCCTTCCAAAGAAATCCCAGGGTTGATCTTCAGAATGGACTGGTTGGATCTCCTTGCAGTCCAAGGGACCCTCAAGAGTCTTCTCCAACACCACGGTTCAAACGCATCAATTCTTCGGTGCTCAGGTTTCTTCACAGTCCAACTCTCACATCCATACATGACCACAGGAAAAACCATAGGCATCCAAATTGGAAATGAAGAATAAAATTATCTTTGTTTGCATATTGTATGGTCTTCTGTAGTTGCATTTGTATATGCAAACATTGAGCATTTTGAAAAGGAAATTATAAAAACAGTTCCATTTGCAGTATCATGAAAAAGAATGAAGTACTTAAAAATTAACTTAATGAGGTGAAAGACTTATACAATGAAAGCTATAAAACATTGTTAAAGACATAAATGAATGGTGACACATCTCATGTTCATAGATAAGATTTGATTTTATTAAAATGGCACTATTACCTAAAGAGATCTACAGAGCCAGTGTAATTCCTATCAAAATCCCCCCCCTTTTTTTTTTCAGAAATAAAACCTATCTGAAAATTCATATGGAATCTCAAAGGACCCCCAAATAACCAAAATAATCCTAAAAAAGAGCAGAAGTGAAGGATTCACACTTAATTTGAAAAGTTACTACAAAGTTAGAGTAATCAAGCAGTATGTATGGTATAGGCATAAAGACAGGCATATAGACCCATTAAATAGAATAAAGAACCTTGAAACAAACCCCTACATATATGGTCAAGTAATCTTTTACAAGTGTGCCAAAACCGTTTAGTGAAAAAGGGATACTCTTTTCAATAAAAGATGCTAGGAAAACTCAGTATCCACCTGCAGAAGTATGAAGTTGGCCCCCTACCAAACACTGTACAAAAATTAATTGAAACCATTCAAGAACCTAAATGTAAGACCTGAAACAATAAAACTTGAAGACATAGGCCTCGGGCCGACCGGGTCCGTGGGAGACAAATAAAAAAAAAAAAAAAAAAAAAAACTTGAAGACATAGAACAAAAGTTTCACAACACTGGACTTGGAAATAATTTTTTGGGTATGACACTGAAGGCACAGGTAAACAAAGAAAAATTGAACTTCATTAAAAAATTAAAAGATACTATATACAGAATCAAAAGGCTGCCCACAGAATGGGAGAAAATATTTGCAAGTCATATATCTGATAAGGTATTAGCATCAAGAATATATAGAGAACCCCTGAAACTCAACAACAAAAAACCCAATTCAGAATGGACAGAGAACTTTAATATATTAATATATTTCTCCAAAGAAAATATGCAGATGGCCAATAAACAAAAAGATATTCAAAATGACTGATCATTAAGGATATACAATTCAAAACCATAAGATACTGCCTCACACCCTCAGAATAGCTACTGTGGAAATGACAGAAAACAATAAGTATTGACAAGGATGTTAAGAAATAGGAACCCTTGTACTCTATTGGAAATATAAAAATGATATATCCACAGTGGAAAAGGGTAGGGACGTTCCTCAACAAATTAAAAATAAAATTTCTGTATAATCCAGCAGTCCAGCTTCTGAGTGTATATCCAAAAGAATTGAAAGGAGGTTCTCAAAGAGATATCTGCACCCCCATATTTTAGTAACATTCATAATAGCTTAAATGTGGAAGAACCCAGGTGTCCATAATGGATGAAGAGATAAGGAAAATCTGGTTCTTACGTACAATAAAATTCAGCCTTTAAAAAGAAGGAAGTTTTGGGATATACTACAACATGGATCGACCTTGAGGACATTATGCTGGGTGAAATAATCCAGTCACAAAAAGACAAATAGTACTGTGTGATTCCACTTACATGAGATGTTTAAAAGTAGTTAGAATCGTAGAGGGCATAGAGTAGTGGTTGTCTAAGGCTGGAGGAAGGAGAGTGAAAGTTATTGTTTCATAGGGACAGAGTCCATTTTACAGGACAGAAAGAGATGGAATTGCATGGTGGAGTTGACTGCACAACATGAATTTTCTTTTTTGCCTCCTTTTTCTTCTTCTTTTGGCCACACCTCACAGTATGTGAGATCTTAGTTAGCCGATCAGGAATTGAACCTGTGCCCCTTGCAGTGGAAGCATGTAGTCTTGACCACTGGACCACTAAGGAAGTCCAGCGTGGATGTTCTTAATACCGCTGAACTGTACGTTTTTAAGTGGTTAAGGTTATAAACTGCTACATGTGTTTTAACACACTTGAAGAAAAATAGGCTTGTATGAACAACATTCTATAAGAGTGTCCACTGTCACCACTTCTCTTCCACTTCATAAAACATTAGAATAAACTGAATGAAAGTTTGTAGGACATCAGTACTGAAGACCACCAAACATTATTGGGAAAAAAGACCACCTAAATTAATGGAGAAGTACACCATGTTTATGGATTATAAATCTCAATATTTTTGAGATGCCAGTTCTTACCAGATCTATAAATTCAAATTCAATTTTTAGGGGAATTGACAGGCTGATTCCAAAACATACATCTGATTGTGAAGGACCTTAAAAAGGTAAGATGATCTTGAAGAAAAAAATTTAAGAACTTGAACTACTAATTTCAAGACTTACTGTAGAGGTACAGTAATTAAAAGAGTAGGTGTTTGCTTGGGCTAGATTAATAGACAAATGGAATAGCATAGGGGGCTTCCTAGGTGGCTTAGTGGTAAAGAATTCGTCTGCCAGTGCAGGAGATGCAAGAGACACGCCTTTGATCCCTGGGTCAGGAAGATCCCCTGGAGGAGGAAATGGCAACTCACTCCAATACTCTTGCCTGGAAAATCCCATAAACAGAGGAGCTTGGTGAGCTACAATCCGTAGGGTCACAAAGAGTCAGAAATGACTGAGTGCACACAGCAGCAGCAGGAATAGAGTCCAGATAAAGACACAGAAATGTACTGCCACCCGATTTTATGACTTAGGTTCCACTGCAAGTCAGTTAGGAAAGGATGGATTTTTAATAAGTGGTTCTGAGTCATAGGCTCCTGCGTCAATACACACACAAAAATTAAGATGACTCTTAGACCTAAATATCACCATTGAAGCAATCATGTTTCTATAGGCAACATGGGAGAATATTTATTAAATTTACTTTTTATTGAAGTGTAATTGAATTACAATGTTGTGTTAATTACTGCTGTACAGCTTAGTGACTCAGTTAACATATATATATTATACATATATATAGTATTATACATATATCCATATATGTATACATATACATAATCCATACATACATATTATATATATATATATTTTATACATATATATTTTTTCTTATACAATGTATTATACAGTACTCTTGCCTGGAAAATGCACGGATGGAGGAGCCTGGTAGGCTGCAGTCTATGGGGTCGCCAAGAGTTGGACACGACTGAGCGACTTCACTTTCACTTTTTACTTTCATGCATTGGAGAAGGCAATGGCAACCCACTCCAGTATTCTTGCCTGGAGAATCCCAGGGACGGGGAAGCCTGGTGGGCTGCCATCTATGGGGTCGCACAGAGTTGGACACGACTGAAGTGACTTAGCAGCAGCAGCATACATATATATACATATATATTTTATATATATATATATGTTATACAAAGAGTCAGACATGACTATTTATACATATATATATTCCAGTTATATATATTTTTGCTTTTCCATTAGGGTTTATCACAGGATATCGAATATAGTTCCCTGTGCTATATAGTTAGGACCTTGTTGTTTATCCATTCTATATATATCAGTTTGTATCTCCTAATCCCAAACTCTCAACCCAGTCCTTTTTACTCCCCTCTCCCTTGGCAGCCGCCAGTCTATTCTCTGTGTCCCTGACTCTGTTTCTGTTGCATAGATAGATTCATTTGTGTTGTATTTTAGATTCCATATATAGGTGATATCATACAGTATTTGTCTTTCTGACTTCTTTCACTTAGTACGATAACCTCTGGTTGCATCCATGTTGCTGCAGATGGCATTATTTCATTCTTTTTTAGGGCTGAATAGTATTCCTGTGTGTGTGTGTGTGTGTGTGCTTCCATGTTTTGGTTATTGTGGATAGTGGTGCTATGAACATAGGGGTATATGTATCTTTTTGAATTATAGTTTTGTCTGGATATATGCCCAGGAGTGAGATTGCTTAATCATATGGTAATTCTATTTTTAGTTTTCAGAGGAACCTCCATACTGTTTTCCACAGTGGCTTCACCAACTTTCATTCCCACCAACAGTGTAGGAGGGTTCCCTTTTCACATGGGAGAATATTTTCATATACTTGGGATAGATAAAATTATCTTAAACAGGATATAAATAGCACTAAAGATAAAAGAACTGATAAAATTAACGATTTCTGTTCACCCAAAGGAGACTTTTGAGTGTAAAAGCACACCATACACTGCAAAAGGGGTATTTACAATGTATTTATCTGACAAAGAACTTACTTCTGGATGAAGTTTAGAATCTGTGAATCAGTAAGAAAAAGACAATCCAATTTTTAAAAAAGGTAATAGACATGTCAGAATATAAAAGTAGTCAGTAATCAAAAGGTGCTTAATATTTTAGTCATCAGAGAAAAATATTAAGCCATATTAACATTCAGAGTGTTAACAAGGGTATAACACAGCGTGAATGGTCTGTAGTGTTACTGCTGGTGGAACTGTAAATTGGTATGACAACTTATAAAAGATGTTTGTACCTACCAAAGCTAATAAACACATCTAGTAAACTAGCAACCCTACTCATAAGTATATCCCCAACATAAATGAGTGTTTATATTGAAAAGACAGGTGCAAAAAAATTAAAAAAGACATGTGCAAGAATATCCACAGAATTTTTTTTTTAAGGCTGTGCCACGCAGCTTGTGGGATCTCAGTTCCCTGACCAGAGATTAAACCCAGGCCATAGCAGTGAAAGCCCAGAATCCTAACTGCTAGGCAACCAGGGACTTTCCCAGGAATTTTTTTTTTAATAATAGCTGAAAACTGAATATAGTCCATTGTTTATCAGCAATAAAATAGATTGGTAAATTTTGCTAAATTCATATAATGGAATACTACACAGCAGTATAAAGGTATACTATAATAGAGTGCAACATTGAGTCAAAGGTAGGCATATAATTGTACATAATACTATATATTCTGTATGATTCCATTTAATTTAAGTTTAAAACAGATGAAACTATAATCTCTATGCGGATAAAAATTAGAATGGTGGCAATTCTTTGGGGAAGGGTACTGACTGGGAAAGATGTTACACAAGTGTAGAGATATATAAAATTCAACAAACTATACATTTAAAATTTTGTATTCTTGTAAGTTATGCCTCCCCCCATGTTTTTAATACAATATATTTTAGTATAGGATCAAATTTTAAATGTTATGGTATGGAACAAGGGTCAGCAATCTTGGAATGTGGCTGTGTGCCAATAAAAATTTAGAAAGACCTGGGGGGAATTTGTCTGCCTCCATAGTTTCCCAACCATGGGTATAGACTAAAATAAATGGGACCTAATCAAACTTACAAGCTCATGCACAGCAAAGGAAACCATAAACAAAACAAAAAGACAACCTAGGAACTGAGAGAAAATATTTGCATATGATGCAACCAACAAGGGCTTCATTTCCAAAATATACACACAGCTCTTATAACTCAATTACAAAAAAAAAAAAAAAATCAGCTGGGCAGAAGAACTAAATAGACATTACTCCAAAGAAGATGTACAGATGACCAAGCATTTGAAAAGATGCTCAACATTGCTAATTATTGAAAAATGCAAATGAAAACTACAACAAGGTATCACCTCACACTGGTCAGAATGGCCATCATTAAAAGGTCTGCCAGTATCAAATGCTGGAGAGGGTGTGGAGAAAAGGAACCCCTCTTCTACTCTTGGTAGAAATGCAAATTATGCAGCTACTATGGAAAACAATATGGAGATTCCTTAATAAACTAAAAGTAGAGTTGCCGTATGATCCAGCAGTCCCACTCCTGGGCATATACCTAGAGAAAACACTTAATTCAAAAATTTATGCACCTTAATGTTCATAACAGCATTATTTACAGTAACTAAGACATGAAAGCCATCTAAGTGTCCATCAAGAGATCAGTGGAATTTGCAGGGTGGCAATGGAGACACAGATACAGAGAACAGGTTTGTGGACCCAGCAGGGGAAGGAGAGGGAAGGACGAATGGAGGAAGTGGCATGGAAATATATACACCACCATATGTAAGATAGTTAGTGGGAATATGCTGTATGACTCATGGAGCTCAAACCAGTGCTCTGACAACCTAGAGGTGTTGGATGGGGTAGGAGGGAGGTTCAAGAGGGAGGGGACATTTAAAGATGAATGAATAAAGATGTGTCTGTATATGTGCTGCTGTATGTGTGTGTGTACGCTACTCGGACATAAAAAAGAATGAAATAATGCCATTTGCAGCAACAGGGATGGACTTAGAGATTATAATACTAAGTGAAGTAAGTCAGAGAAAGAAAAATACCACATCATACCACTTATGTGTGGAATCTGGGCTTCCCTGATGGCTTAGATGGTAAAGAATCTGCCTGCAGTGCCAGAGACTGGGTGTGACCCCTGGGTCAGGAAGACCCCCTAGTGAAGGGAATGGCAGCCCACTCTAGTAGTCTTGTCTGGAGAATTCCATGGACAGAGGAGCCTGGCGGCTTACAGAGTTGGACACTACTGAGCAACTTACACCTTCACTTTCGTATGTGGCATCTAAAATGTACAAATTAACTTATTTATAAAACAGAAACAGACCTGCAGGCATAGAGAATCTTACACTTTTCAAAGGGGATAGGGATGGGGAAGGATAAATTAGGATTTAAGGATTTGCAGATATAAACTACTATATATAAAATAGATAAACAGGGCTTCCCTGGTGGCTCACTGGTAAAGAATCTGCCTGCCAGTGTAGGAGGTATGGGTTTCATTTCTGATTCAGGAAGATCCCACTTGTCATGGAGCAGCTAAGCCTGAGAGACACAACTGCTAAAACCCACACACCCTAGAGCCGTGCTCCACAATAAGATATGCCACTGTAATGAGAAGCCCTCGCGCCACAACCTCTGCTCACCACAACTGGAAAAAAGCCTATGCAGCAACAAAGACCCAGCAGAGCCAGAAATAATTAAATAAACAATAAAATCCTACTGTATAGTACAGGGAACTATATTCCGTATCCTGTGATAAACTATAATGGAAAAGAACGTGAAAAAAGCACTCAGTAAATGTTAGCTAAAATTATATGTTACTCTATAAAGCATCTAGAACAGTACATGATACCTTATTAATAAAGTAGATAAAATAGACCAAAAGAGACACTTGCGTACAGGTTAGAAAGGTGGAGATCAGTAGAAATTAGAAGATTTTTATCCATAGGAAATAATTGTAATTTGTTTAGTAAGTAAACTAATGCCCTATGTTAAAAGGACTTCGAATACCAAACAAGAAAAGTTTGACCTTTGACGGCAGAAAGCATGTTTTCCAGAAAACTGGTTTAGGACTATTAATCTGTCAGTATTATACAGACTGGATAGAAGAAAAAAGAGATTAAAGATGGAGTGACTGGCCAGGAAACTTGAATGATTAGATACAGAAACAGAGGCAAATTTGAAATCAGTATACCAACCTTTCTGGTTCTCAGGCATGGTATTATGAATCTCTGCCTTTAACTCTTATCCCTTTCTCTATAGGTCTGTTAATGGCGTGTACCGGATTGGACTATATGCTCTTAAAGATATGCCAGCTGGTACTGAACTCACTTATGATTACAACTTTCATTCCTTCAATGTTGAAAAACAGGTAAGAATGATAAATTCAAGAGGGAGTTTGAACTTTATGATAGTACTCTATATAACATGAGCCTTCAGGGAACATTACTGATTTGTAGCTACTAAGAAATACATTGGAAAAGACTCACTGTTTGTTCCACTTATCTAGGATACATATGTCACAGTTGTTCTTTCAGAACTCTGTAGAAGAGACTGTTCAATTATTTTTTGTCTCCAGTCAATTCTTAATTTTTCTCGTGAAGTTTTTCCAAAATTTAATCTTTCCTTTCTACTACAGTGGAAACCATTTATATTTATTTTACTCACAATGAGTTATGTTCCTCTGTATGAAAATTTCTTGATTCAAACTTATTATTGGGTATCCAGATACTCAGGCATTCTGTTTAAACTTTTAGATTAGACTTCAGACTAAAAGCGTTATTCTCTTTCCCTTCAAAGCAACTGTGTAAGTGTGGCTTTGAGAAATGTCGAGGAATCATTGGAGGTAAGAGTCAACGCATGAATGGACTCACCAGCAACAAAAGTAGCCAACCAGTGACCTCACATAAAAAGTCTGGGCGGTCAAAAGAGAAAAGGAAGTCTAAGCACAAGCTGAAGAAAAGGGTAAATAATAATCTCATGATTTTCTCCAAATATCTGCATATAGGCAATTACTGAAATAAGGGATGTACCACAGGGTGGCATCTTTAGAGTGGTTTTCGTATTCTTTGAGGTGATTTATGATTTATCTTGTTTTTCTTGCAATCTAATCCATCTGTTTTTTAGAGAGGCCACCTCTCTGAGGAACCCAGTGAAAACATCAACACTCCAACAAGGTTGACCCCTCAATTACAAATGAAGCCAATGTCCAATCGGGAGAGGTAAAAAGAAAATTTTCTTATCTGCACTCTTTAAATTATGTGACTTGCTTGACGGTTTAAAAATTATTAAACATGTATATAGTTGAGACATTTGTTTTTTGCAGGAAGACTTTAAACAAGCATTCACGGGTGAACTTGGCTGGAGGAAGGAACTAATTTCTAACTGAAATGTAACTTTTTATTAAAATGTGACTGTAGGCCAAAGGAAAAAAAGTGTATGTGTGTGTGCGTGTGTATCTAGTAGTTGCAGTTGCTATGAGTTTGTCACCAATATTTACAGTTTAGTATGTTATAGGCGTTACAGATATCTCAAAATATCATTCGTACTCATCTCTACCTTAAAATTACTGTGGTTATTAAACCCACCACTAGATCTTGTCATGTGTTAAAAATTAATGTTCATTTCTGTATCACAACTTCAGGGTTTTTGTTTAATATTCTGCAAGCTGTATCTCAGTTTATTCAGTTTGGTTTTAATCCTGTATACTAAAAATTACTTAAAATTTTAAATACTTTTAGTTAACATTGATGAGAGGAGGATTATGTGTGCTTCACCAGCCTGCCAAAGGAATGCATGGCACAGGAGAGATTAAGAATCCCTGTTTTGTTGATAAATTAACAGAGCAATAAAAAGGATCTTTAGTAGTCATCTTTGCTCTTCCGTATATTGAGATATTTGTCCGTGTCTGAAGTAAGAGAAATAAATATGTATGTCCTATTTTTCAAATTGTCTTGGGACATTTCCTGCATCTTCCCTGACTATCTATTCCACTATCTTAGCAAGTTCATCCTTATCTGTAACTTTACTGTAATTTTAGCCCTTTCATCCTATTTCACTTTGAATCATAGAAATTTTACATTTCAGTAAAAGAAGTCCAGTGGTCTCTTCTTTGGCTGCATAGCAGCTTAGGTTGCTTTTTAAAACTCCTTATGCCCAGGCCACACTTCAAACCACTTACATCAGAATTTTCAGAAGTAGAACCCAGGTATCAATAGTTTGTACAACTCCCCAAGTGATCTCAATGTGCAGCTAAAGTCACGAACTATAAAATTAGTCTAACCTCCCTTTACCAAGGCCCATAGTTTGAGACTTAAGGTCCCATCTGTTTACATATTTGTTAGAGTGAAAATCAAATTATAGAATCATCAAAATTGTGTAGGGTTAATCAAGATGCATATAACTCATTTAAGTTTAGAGATCCGTGCAGTAGCACTGTACCTAACACGTTTTGCCCAGTGCATATCCATCTTAAATATCTTTACCTACATCTAACAGCCCAGTTCTCCTTGTTACAGCTGACCCTAAGCCTATACTTCATCTTGGCAAATTCCTTTAGAATTCTACAAATAGTGCATAAAGCTGTACCTTCAAGTCAACATGCTTCAGTTGCCAAAATTGTTGCAGCTTTTAGGTATTTGTCAGATATTTGTAAATATTATAGAGAAATGTTTTGTGTTATGTGAAAATAATCAAGATGCAAAACTGAATAATGTTTCTCCATATGTAGTTCTCTTTAAAATAGCTGATTTCACTGGTAAGTATTCATTTATATCATCATACCAGTGGCTTACATAGAGTAAACATGTAGTTAATGTTCATTGGATGGATGAATAAAGGAGCTCCTTTCTTCCTTCCTTATAGAAACTTTGTATTAAAGCATCATGTGTTCCTGGTCCGAAACTGGGAGAAGATTCGGCAGAAACAGGAGGAAGTAAAGCACACCAGTGATAATATTCATTCAGCATCGTTATATACCCGTTGGAATGGCATCTGCCGAGATGATGGGAACATCAAGTCTGGTAAGGACCAGGAGACATTCTTGTTAGTTTACAGGTGTCAGTCCACCATAACCTATCCATCCCAGCACTAAACTACTTTGTCTCTACTCTAAGGAATAGGAAGAAACTCCCTTCCACCAACCTTCCAGACATCACCTACACTCTTATAATTACTAGATATAGAGGATCTTTTGTGTTTAGGATCCTTTCCTACCTAGAAAATAACTTGCAGACAGGATAAACAGTGATGCCAAATGTAGGAGAAAATGACATTAGTGTTAATTTCAATACTTTGTTCTTTTCCACATTGAGATCAGCATTATACAGAGATGTTCAGATTTTCTTCTTCTGACTTTCATGAGTGAATGATGTACCAGTACTCCAGAGTTCAGATCTGGTATCCAGAACAGACCTTAAGCAGAAAATTTTGCACATCCAAGCATCCTTTATAACTGAAAATTAAGTATTAAAAGCTCGTGCTTTCCCCCCTCCGCCCCCCACACCACCCTTCGGCTTGAGGGGTCTTAGTTCCCCAACCGAACAGGGATCAAACCTCATGCCTTCCTCAGTGAAAGCACAGAGTCCCAACCACTGGATCACAAGGGAATTCCCCTCATACTGTTCATTTACTCTTCTTTCTCTCATAAAGAAGCAAGAAATTCCCTGGTGGTCCAATGGTTAGGACTTGGTGTTTTCACTGCCAGGGCCCAGGTTTAATCCAAGTTCAGAGAACTAAGATCCTGCAAGCAGCACAAGATAGCAGGGGAAAAAAAATAGAAGCAGTCTGCATGGTGTATAAGGCAACATTTTGAGTAGGGACTATTTTGATTTAGAAATTTGCCCCAAATCTTGTATCTTCTCAGTGATTTGATTGGCATAATTTCTGTGAACTTACTTTCCAATTAGTTCAAGTCTTCTGAAAATAACAGCAATTATTTCCTGAGTATTTATTATAGGTCAGGCACTGAGTTAAAACATATAACAAGGGTTATTGCATTTAATCTACACAGATTACCTCTTGAGGGAAGTAAAGACATGGTGCTTACTTTACTGCACTTTGCAGATACGGTTTTCTACCATTTTGTGGCAACCCTGTTTGGAGCAATCTACAGTGCCATTTTTCCAAGAGCATTCTGTCCCTTTGTATCCTCACAATATTTCAAATTTTTTCAATATTTGTTACAGTGATTTGTGATTATTGATCATTGATGTTACTATTGTAATGGTTTGGTGGCACCTCAAACCGTGAATTTAATAAATGTTGTGTGTGTTCTGACCGCTCTGGCTGGCTATCCTTTCTCTGCTACCCTCCACTCGACCACACCCCATCTCCTGGCTCTCTTCCCTATCTTTGGGCTTCCTAAGCTTAATCATTTCCAGCTTTTTCTTTTTTTTTTTTTTTTTTAATTTCTAGCTTTTGATTTAAAGTGAGATACGTGCAACTCTTCCTCTCACTTGAACACTTAGGGCCCACTGCAGGGTTATTAGTTGGCCTGATTTCAATACTATTATATTTTAGGTGTTCAGTTCAGTTCAGTCGCTCAGTCATGTCTGACTCTTTGCGACCCCATGAATCACAGCACGCCAGGCCTCCCTGTCCGGGAGTTGGTGATGGACAGGGAGGCCTGGCGTGCTGCGATTTTGGCGTGCTGCAATTCATGCAGTTCACTGAACTGAATTAAACACCTAAAATACAATAGTATTGAAATTAGGCCAACTAATAACCCTGCTGCTGCTGCTAAGTCGCTTCAGTTGTATCCGACTCTGTGCGACCCCATAGACGGCAGCCCAACAGGCTCCACCATCCCTGGGATTCTCCAGGCAAGAACACTGGAGTGGGTTGCCATTTCCTTCTCCAGTGCAGGAAAGTGAAAAGTGAAAGTGAAGTCACTCATTGGGCCCTAAGTGTTCAAATGAGAGGAAGAGTTGCACGTATCTCACTTTAAATCAAAAGCTAGAAATTAAAAAAAAAAAAAAAAAGCTGGAAATGATTAAGCTTAGTGAGGAAGGCATGCCTAAGCCAAGACATCCTAAAAGCTAGGTCTCTTGCACTAAACAGTTAGCCAGATTGTAAATACAAAGGAAAAGTTCTTAAAGGAAATTAAAAGTGCCACTCCAGTGAACACACAAATGATAAGAAAATTAAACTGCCCTGTTTTGGGTTGTTTGCTGTGGTTTTTTTGGTTTTTTCTTTTTATTTTTTTATTGACGGATATTTTGTGCTCTGTTGTTGATATGGAGAAAGTTTGAGTGGTCTGGATAGAAAATCAAACCAGCCGCTACATCCTCTTAAGCCAAAGCCTAATCCAGAACTGTCTTCAGTTCTATGAAGGCCTAGAGATGTGACGAAGCTGCAGAAGAAAAGACTGAAGCTAGCAGAGGTTAGTTCATGAGGTTTAAGGAAAATTCTCTATAACATCAAAGTACAAGGTGAAGCATCCAATTCTGACGTAGAAGCTACAGAAAGTTATCCAGAAAATAAGATCATTAACGAAGGTGGCGACACTAGACAACAGATTCTCTGTGTAGATGGAATAGCCTAATACTGAAAGATGCCATCTACTTTGCCTTTGCTGTTTTAAAGAAATGAAGTGAAAGTTGCTTAGTCATGTCCAACTCTTTGCAACCCCACAGAATTCTATGGAATTCTCTAGGCCAGAATCCTGGAGTGGGTAGCCTTTCTCTTCTCCAGGAGATCTTCCCAACCCAGGGATCAAACCCAGGTCTCCCACATTGCAGGTGGATTCTTCACCAGCTGAGCCACAACAGAATCTAGTCAAGGGCACATCTGTTACAAAGTGGTTTACTGAATATTTTAAGCCCTCAGTTGAGACCTACTACTCAAGAAAAATTATTTCCTTTCAAAATGCCACTGCTCATTGACAATGTACCTAATCACCCAAGAGCTCTGATGGAGGTGTGCAATGTGATTAATACTGTTTTCATGCCTACTGGTGTAACATCCACTCTGCAATCTTTGGATTGAGCAGTAATTTCCCTATTCAAGTTTTATTCTCCGAGAAATACATTTCATAAGGCTACAGCTGCACAGATACTGAATCTCTGATGGATCTGGGCAAAGAAAATTGAAAACCTGGAAAAGATTCTAGAGCCCATTAAGAATATTCATGGTTCACAGGAGGAGGTCAAAATATCAACATTAATAGGAGTTTGGAAGTCATGTCCAAACCTCATGGATGATTTTGAGGGGATCAAGACTTCAGTGTAGGAAGTAAACTGCAGATGGGGTAGAAACAGCAAGAGAACTAAAATTAGAAGGGGGACCTGAAGGTGTGACTGAACTGCTGCAATATTGTGGTAAAATCTTCGTGGGTGAGAAGTTCCTTCTTATGGATGAGCAAAGAAAGTGACTTCTTGAGATGGAATCCTGGTGAAGATGCTGTGAAGATTTTGCTGAAATGGCACAAAGGATTTAGAAGATTACATAAACTTAGTTTCTAAGGCAGGGGCAGCAACAGGGTTTGAAAAGGTTGACTCCAATTTTGAAGTAAGTTCTATGGAAAAAATGATAACAAAGAGCATTGCATGAAGAAAAAAGAGTATTGCATGCTGCAGAGAAATCATTTATAAAAGAAAGAGTCAAAGATGTGCAAACTACATTACTATCTTGTCTTCAGAAATTGCCTCAGCCAAACTATCCTTAGTAGCCACCACCCTGATCAGTCAGCAGCTATCAATATCAAGTCAAGAACCTCCACCAGCAAAATGATTATAACTTGCTGAAGACTCAGATAATGTTTAGCATTTTTTGACAATAAAGTATTTTTTAATTAAGGTATATATGTTGGTTTTTTAGACATGCTATTGCACACTTAATAGACTACAGTATAAAGGTTTTTTTTCACATGCATTGGGAAACCACAATCTCTGTGTGACTCTCTTTTTTGCAGTATTTACATTATTGTAGTGTTCTGTAACCAAATCTGCAGTATCTCTGAAGTGCCTGTACTACCACTATTCGCATTTTATAGTTGAGAAGCTAAGACACAGAGTTTAAGTATCTTTCCCCAAATCAGACAGTTAGTAGTGAGACCAGAATTCAAAAGCAGACACACATATCTGAAACCCAGACTTGGAACTACTATACTCTGTTGCAGCTGGCCATTAGTAAGGTCCCTCTAAACTGTAGGATTTGTCTCTCTAGTAAACCCAGTGTTTTCTTATTTTTTTTAAGGAGGAAAAAGAAAACTCCATAACCACTAATCTGCTTAGTCACTTCAAGGAAAATAGAGAAAATAGCAGGAATCCATTACAGAAGAGAAAGCCACATAGAGCTCCTCTTTTCCTGAAACTAATTTTTACTTTATCCTTCCAGATGTCTTCATGACCCAGTTCTCTGCCCTGCAGACTGCTCGATCTGTTCGAACAAGACGGTTAGCAGCAGCAGAGGAAAACATTGAAGTAGCTCGGGCAGCTCGCCTAGCCCAGATCTTCAAAGAGATCTGTGATGGCATAATCTCTTATAAAGGTACCCCAAATTCCTTCTCCTTAGCTTTTTAAAAAAATCATATCAAGATATCCAAGGCCAGGAACGCTTAACAATTTAGGACTCTGATTTTCGGTGGTTTACTTAGTTCTTCATTTGTCAGAGTATAGAATTATAGGACTAATTACAGTCTTCAGGGACTGTTGTCTCTGAATCCTTGGCTGTTTAGGTTAATTTTTGTATTTATTGGAATGTTATCATAGTTAAGCACTATATTTAAAAATCACATATTTTAGCCATAGGATAGAAGTAGATCTTTGTCTTGAATATAATTTTCCTGAATGAGGCAGTGAATTAGCAATTTAAGAAAAAAGTATTAAAAATGTATGACATCAGTGGTTCTTATCTGTCGATTGACAGATATCTTTGAAATAAAGTTGTGGACTCTTACCCCAGAAAAATATTATATACCTAATTTTGCATATATTTTGGAGGGTTCACAGGCTCTTTCTACATTAAGGAAAAGGATATAAAGTTACAAGTAAATTACTTTTGAAGCATTTTCATGCAAACATTTACCCCACTCTTTTCCTTTTCTAAAATACATCTTTTGGATTTGTGTTGGGGTAAGGGTGGAGAAGGGGAGAGTTTTTCAATTTAGGTCCGTAGTTTGGTAATGCACATGACTTTTTCTAACCACGAAATTTGTAGATATTTAAAATTAGAAATTTTAACAAATAATTGCTGCTTTTGCCTTCAACTTTTTTTCTACTTTTTTTAAATAATTGAAGTATAATTGATGTACAATATTACATTATTTACAGGTGCACAGTATAGAGATTCATAATTTTTAGAGGTTATAATCCATTTATAGTTATAGAATATTGGCTATATTCTTGTGTTGTACAATATATCCTTGTTGCTTGCTTTATATATAATATTTTGTACGTTCTTAATCTGCTACCCCTATATTACCCCTCCCCTATTCCCTCTCCCTACTGGTAATCACTAATTTGTTCTCTATATCTCTGAGTCTTTTGTTGTTGTCCTTGTTAAAATCAGCCATCAACTTTTGCTTCCTTCCTTTCCCTAAATTCTGAGGAATTTGGTTTTCTTTCTCTGTCTACTATTTATCTTCATATTTTAGTGGGGTTTTTTTTTTGCCATTTGTTAACCTCAGCATAGAGGAAAGGGCAGACCAACCTATCCTAATATGTAAAGTTTTGTGACACCTGTTCCCTTTACACTCCCTAAAGATCACACTCTGTGTTCTCAACCAGCCCTATCTGATCTAATATGAAATTGCAGTAGATGTATCTGTATGTCATTATATTCTAGGCATGAAACAGTAGGCCTTTTCTCTCTGTGTAGTGAGTTATTAGAAAGTAAGAGAGCAAGTGAGAAGCAGCCCCACAACATGAATTTTATTTTTGTAATACAGATCAACTGTCGCAAGAAGATGGATTCCAGAAAATATTTACAGTACTGAATTATTCATTATCTGGAATCAAGTTGAATCCGAACCAACAGAGTACTATTAACTGTGGGCAAATCAGTAAGAACTGGAAAACATTTTTTGAATGTATTTCAGTAGGAATTTGCCTTAAGCATACTAGCTGCTACGTTAAGTTCCCATATCTCATTTTTCTTAGAAAGTTTTCATTACCCAGCTAATGCTGTTTTACATTTCAAGTATATATATATATATATATACACACACACACACACACACACACAAACTGTATCTTTCATATTTCAGGTAATCTGAATGTATCTTCTGATCTCTGCCTTTAATTACCCACATTTCTGAAAAATCTTTTCATTTTTCACTGATCTCAAAAAAAGAAAACTTAGATTTTTTTTTTTTCCCTAACTTTAAATTTTGGGGATTCTACTTTTTCAGTTAGGAGTTAATACTTGCCTCCCTGTAGAGTCAGTCTGTCTACTAAACCTTGCATTTTTTTGCAGATTCTTCCCGACAATCACTGGCAGCACCACTTTTGAACCTACCCCCAAAGAAAAAGTAAGTTTACATACGTGGGAATCATCTGAATTTTAGTAAAGTCCTAAGTGTACCAGATTGACACCCTGGCTTTATGTTTCAGGAATGCTGATTATTATGAGAAGATCTCTGATCCCCTAGATCTTTCCACCATAGAGAAGCAGATCCTCATTGGTTATTATAAGACAGTGGAGGCTTTTGATGCTGACATGCTCAAGGTCTTTCGGAATGCAGAGGTATTTTTCACTGACTTCAAACACAGATTTAAGAAGTTTGTTCTGAAGAGGTCTATTGTAGAAGTTTAAGATTTTTACCTTCTTCTCCTAGCATCCTTCATATTTCTGATTAAGAAAGCCAGCAGTTTTTATTGAGTACATTAGGGTAAATTCTGCTTACTTGAAGTGCCTTGCTGTGTGCATGCTAAGTCACTTCAGTCTTCTCTGACTCTTTGCAACCCCATGAACTGTAGCCCACCAGGCTCCTCCGTCCACAGGATTCTCTAGGCAAGAATACTGGAGTGGGTTGCCAGAGGGTTATAATTTTCTAAATATTGGAGATATAATAAATGGAGATAACAATATGACTAGAATGAAAGGTTAAATCATACTCCCAAAACAATTTTTGTAGAAACTTACTTTCATGTTGAACCTTTACATTTACGTAGTAGACATTTTGCTACATTTGAGTCATATCTGTAGGCTCTACTCAATAAGTATATGTGAAATACACAGAAACATGTATAAGCAAATAAATATATATCTTAAGGATGAATCAGCATATAGTACACTAATATATTGTAGAATAGGTGAAACTCATTGGAGGAGAGATGGGCTTGAATTGATACAAAGATGTAGGATATTGTATGATACATAGAGGATATTTTTCAGTGATTTTGAAATACCTTGGAGAGGTGTTTGAAGGTCAAAAGAGACTACTAGATGACAGAGGAATTGAGACTGAAGACAAGAAATGAGAGAAAAACAGACAGATGGGAGAAGAATTGGAGCAGTCTTGAATTGTTACGTGCTTTCTCCTGAACCCAGCTTCCAAATATATTTAGACTTGTAGCTTTGTGTCCCTAGTAATCTATAAAACAAAGGTAAATGTAGAGAGTCTCCACATTATTCTTGTGGTACTTAATCATGTTCCATGGTCTCTGTGTTTTTGATCCTTGTGAACAGTATAGTCTGTGACAAGAGTTGAATGTCAGAGTAATAGAGCAAATGGGAAAATTACCATGCAGATTCTCATTTTAATTCATTTTAGTTGAATTTAAGTTGTTTTCAATTGTCTGGCCCCTATATTTGATGGTATTAAAAATGTATTAACCAAATGGGAAGATAAAGAAAATCCTGCCACCGCTTCAGGTATATTTTTAAGCCAAACATGATTTCTTTCTCCTGCTTTCTTCAGAAGTACTACGGGCGTAAATCCCCAGTTGGAAGAGATGTTTGCCGCCTACGAAAGGCCTATTACAATGCCCGGCATGAGGCATCAGCCCAAATTGATGAGATTGTGGGAGAGACAGCAAGTGAGGCAGACAGCAGTGAGACCTCAGTCTCTGAGAAGGAGAATGGGCATGAGAAGGACGATGATGTTATCCGCTGTATCTGTGGCCTCTACAAGGATGAAGGCCTCATGATCCAGTGTGACAAGTGCATGGTGAGAGTCAAGAGGTGAAGCAGAGGCCTAGTCCTGATGAGTGTGGTGACTATATTCAAAGCATCAGCCCCTGCCTCTTTTGACTTTGCTTGACAGGCTATTTATGAACTTTAACTTTGCCTCAGTTTCTGTTATCCCTTACTGCTCACCATATTGTCCTTCTCCTTTTTTATCTCTCTCTTTCATTTTTTCCTCCCCTTCTTTATTCTACCTCCTGTTCTTTGTGCACACTTCTGATGTAATCTGGATCAAGAAGAATGATAATATATAAGGCAGAGCTTTACCAGAAAACACTAGGGGTACTACACTCAACTTAGCATTAAGGTAGATGGAATTCAGTATGTAGCGCTCCTGATGAAGGAGTCTGGCCTGGATTTGAGCCCTCGTATCCGCATTCGATACATCTGAACTCATTACCTGATATAAAATGGAACTATGAGTAATACATAGGATTGTTAAGAGAATATAATTAGATAAGGTTAAGTAAAAACATTTTGTAACTATGAAGCTTTCCATAGTGGCCGTATTGTTGATGCCTGTTACTTTGTAAGTGATAGCTTGGTACTGTATTCCTTCATCCTTCTGTTCTCTAGCCATCTCCGTATTTTGTTTGCCCAGATCCATGTATTATAAATGGTCTATATACTTATGTTCAGATAAGTCCTCATTCTTCTTTCCTCCTACTTTACCATTTATCTCTAATTTCTTACTTACCTTCTTAACCCCTTGTTCCTGTTTTACTTTACCCTGTCCTGTTGCTTTTCTTTGTTTTTTTGTTTTGCTTCAACTTGCAAGATCTTAGTTTTCCAACCAAGGATTGAACCCAGGCCATGGCAGTGAAAGTGCCAACTCCTAACCACTGGACTGCCAGGGAACTCCCACAGATATTTTTTATTCTTAGTCCCCAAGACTTCTCTCAGTGAGTCTAACTCCCTATATACACACACACTTCTTTTTTTTTTTGCAGGTGTGGCAGCACTGTGACTGTATGGGAGTGAACTCAGATGTGGAGCACTACCTTTGTGAGCAATGTGACCCGAGGCCTGTGGACAGAGTAAGTTGCCTTCTGATAATACCCCAATCTAAAAGTCGGAGATATGGCACATGGTGTTTTATCTACCCTGCTCCTAATGTACTGAATTTCCTTTGATAAGTTATTCAGCCTCTCTAGGCCTGTTTCTTACAATTTCTTACACTTTACATTGAGGGTAATAATTCTGCCCTTCCTTTTCTCAGGAGTGGGACAAAAGGAAGAATACTTAAGAAATCTATGGAAGAAATGATATGGTTTTTATACAGTGTTTTTTATAAACACTATCGACTATCCATAAAAGAAGTAGCTTACAGAGTTTAGAACTTGTATACTCTAAATATCACTTATTTTAAGCAGTGTTTAAGGAAAAGAGCTCTGGACTCAAAGTCAGCAAAAAATTAGCCTCAGCCCCATGTTTTGTTTTGTTTTGTTTTGTTTTGGCCATGCTGGGTCGTTGTTGCTACATACAGGCTTTCTCTAGTTGCAGCAAGTGGGGCCTCCTCTTTCATTGAGGTGTGCACACTTCTCATTGCAGTAGCTTCTCTTGTTGGCCTCTCTTGTCTGGCTCTAGGGCATGCAGGCTTCAGTAGCTGCACCGTTCTGGCTCTAGAGTGCAGGCTAAACAGTTGTAGAGCTCAGGCTCAGTTGTTCCACATGTGGAATCTTCCTAGAGCAGGGAACAAACCCATGTTCCCTGCTCTGGCAGGAGGATTCTTAGCCACTGGACCACCAGGGGAGTCCTTAAGCCCATTTTTTAAGAGAGTTGGTAGGTTGGGTAACTTGCCCAGTTATTAAATGGGCTTTTTTCTTAGCTCTGCCATATTTATATGTGTGATCTTCTATAAAAGGAGATATTTAGGCAATATTTCTTAACAGTGGTGCTGTTGTCATTTTGAGTGGACCGCTCCTCAGTGTTGTAAGGTTTACATTGCAGAATGTTAGGCTTTCTTGGCCCTTGGGCACTAAGTCCTAGTATAGCTTCCTCCAGTCATTGTGACGGAGTTCCCCTTCACACATTTTCAGATGCCCTTTAGATGGCACAGAGCAACTACAGAATCAGTGCTCCACGGGGTATAGTTTGGCATATTTCATCTGTCAAGTTTGTCCTCTATGTTTACTTTTTCAAGTTTAAAAACTCTTGATTGCAGTCACCTGTTTTAATATCTGTGCTGTATTGAAATGACTAAGCAGTAAGTCTTAATTGCTTGGAGATTCTAGGTTTTAGTTCTTTTTCTCTTGAATAGAGAGGCTGGAAATAGTAGTCACATCCCTTATCTCTTGGCTTTCTGCTCTTACCAGGAGGTACCCATGATCCCTCGGCCCCACTACACGCAACCTGGTTGTGTCTACTTCATCTGTTTGCTCCGAGATGACCTGCTGCTTCGTCAAGGTGCATACACAGAAGCTGATTCTACTTGTCAAAGCTGACCTTTCTGAACAGTAGGGAGTATATGCTGTCTGCATAATAGTCCTTGTCTCCATATGACCTTTAATAGCAATGGAATATAGGTTTTTTAATATCCTCAAGTTACTTAGGCTTAATACATTTATCTTCACCAAATAATATTTAAGGTAGTGTTTTACAAACTGAAAAACATTATGCTAAAAATAAATTGGAGAGACCAGAGTGTTACAAAGGTAGTTTTAGGACTGGGAAAGACATATAGCATTCCAAGAGGTAGAAGACCTCCCTTGTGTCATTCTCATGGTCTCGAATTGATTCTCATCACCGTTAGATTGCTGGTTGTAGTTATGTATTTCTTGTTTTAGATTTTCAGTTCTTTGTATGTAGACCTTGGGTGACACTAGTGAATACCTAGTGTAACTTATACAGGAATCACTCTAACCTTCTCCTGTGTTCTGTGCCTTCTGCGTCTTTAATCTCCTGTGCCTTCCTAGGTGACTGTGTATATCTGATGAGGGATAGTCGGCGCACCCCTGATGGCCACCCTGTCCGTCAGTCCTATCGACTATTATCTCACATTAATCGAGATAAACTTGACATATTCCGCATTGAGAAGCTTTGGAAAAATGAAAAGTATGTGTTGAAGTTCTATCTCTTTTCTTCAAGCTGTATCCTACTAGAGTAGTGCTGGATATTCACTACAATCTTGATAATTAAACTTCTCCCTTCTCTTTTTTTTTTTAAAGAGAGGAACGGTTTGCCTTTGGTCACCATTACTTTCGTCCCCATGAAACCCATCACTCTCCATCCCGTCGGTTTTATCACAATGAACTATTTCGAGTGCCACTTTATGAGATCATTCCCTTGGAGGCTGTAGTGGGGACCTGCTGTGTACTGGATCTTTATACATACTGCAAAGGTAAGTGATTTGCACTACCTAAAAAATTACCTCCTGGCTGCCGTTCATTGATCTACTGCTGCCCACTCCATACATATAGTCTCCCTCTGATAAAAGATTGTCCAAGGCAGGCTTTGAAGCTTCAGAGAGCTATATATTTTCTTTTACCTAGTGCTTGGTACTCAATAAATGTTAATTCCCCTTTTAATTTAATTCATTTTTTTCATAGTGTATATTTAGTACTCTATTAATACTTGTGGGAAGATAAGTTATTAGGGTAGTGCAAACATAATTGTGGTTTCGAACTTTGACTTTTAAATCATTATAACTAGGTTCACAAAATAGGAACCATAACAATCAACACATTTTTGCCAACAAGAAGTAAGTTTGTTTATTCCTATAGCATAAAAATCCATGCTTCGGGATTCAACAAACTCTTGGAAAGCATTTTCTGCCTCTTGCTGGTTGTGGAAGCATTTTCCCTGCAAAAAATTGTTGAGATGCTCAAAGAAGTATAGTTGGTTGGCAAGAGGTCAGGTGAATATGGTAGATGAGGCAAAACTTCATAGCCCAGTTTGTTCAACTTTTGAAGCATTGGCTATGCAAAGTGCAGTCCGACATTGTGGAGAATTGGGCCCTTTCTGTTGACCAATGCTAGCTTTAGGCATTGCAGTTTTTGGTGCATCTTACCAATTTGTTGAGCATACTTCTCAGATGTAATGGTTTCACCAGGATTCAGAAGGCTGTCGTGGATCAGACCAGCAGCAGACCACCAGACAAGTGACTGTGACCTTATTTTGGTGCGAGTTTGGCTTTGGGAAGTGCTTTGGAGCTTTTTCTTGATCCAGCCACTTAGTTGGTTGTCTCCAATTGACATATAAAGTCCACTTTTCATCACAACATCATAATCTGACAGAGAAATGTTTTGTTGTTGCACAGAATAAGAGAAGATAGCACTCCAAAATAGCAATTATTTTGATTTGTGGTGAGCTTATGAGGCACCCACTTATCCAGCTTTTTCACCTTTCCAATTTGCTTCAAATGCCCAACAACCATAGCATGGTCGACGTTGAGTTCTTTGACAGCTTCTCATGTAGTTCTAAGAGGATCAGCTTCAGTGATTCCTCTGACTTGGTTGTTGTCAACTTCCAATGGCTGGCCACCGCATTCCTCATCTTCAGAGCTCTCGTCTCCTTTACAAAACTTCTGAACCACCACTGCACTGTACATTTGCTAGCAACTCCTGGGCCAAATAGGTTGTTGATGTTGCAAGTTGTCTCCGCTGTTTTATGACCCATTTTGAATTTGAATAAGAAAATCACTTTAATTTCCTTTTTTGTGTAACATCACTTCACTAGTGTAAAATAAATAAAAACAGCAAGTAATGTCATTAGCAAAAAAAAAAAAACATAAACCAAGAGATGTGAATTAAAATGATGTATAACATAGCCACATTTCAGAATGTATTTCAGTATCAAAGTTCAACAATGTAAAAACTGCAGTTACTTTTGCACCCACCCTAATACTCTTTCCTCCCAATTTCAAAATCCTTACGGCCATCATCAACTCACTACATTAAACGAACAAAAAAAGGTTTCATAAGGTTTGTGGCTAACAGTAGAATCAATCTAATTTCAGATTCCAGTTGCAACAGTTTTTACCTGTGTGCCCTTGGGCAAGTTATTTAGCCTACTGAAAATAGGGATTCGTATCTATTTTAGAGAGTTTTCTAAGGATTAAATGAAATAATCTACAAAATCACTAAGCCCAGTTTATGGCTCACAGTAAAACTCACTATAAGTTAGTTATCATTAGAAGCAGAGTTTAGTTTCCTAGGTCTTTCTCTTAGCATCACAGCAAAATAGTCCAGAAGAATTCCTTGCAAAAGCTAAGTGCTTAAAGCTCCATGCTACTGATGACTCCTCCGCCTCCTACTTTCTATAAAGTGTTCATTACCAAATGTGCTTCCCTCATTTGAAGTGTCATTCTTTTCTTATAACTTCCCCATAATATGCTCTGTTTTTCCCCTGAAATGCTCTCTCAAAAATTCCTGCAGCACTCGGTCTGTGTTTCCGGTGTCTTTCCGTCCTGTAGAATGCCCTTTCAACTCTTTGATTCCCTTTCCCCTTTCTTTGACACTAGTGTCTCCTTTCTTCTGCAATTACCAAATGCTTACTTGTTCCCCCTCTCAAAACAGCTACCATGTTTCGCTGTTAGGAAGTCTCGCTTCTCTCCCACTGGTATGTGATGAGCAGCTCAGGGTGAGGGAAGGGAAAATGGGGGAGTGTTCTTTAACAGCGTTTGGCCTCATAGGGAGACCCAAAGGAGTGAAGGAGCAGGATGTATACATCTGTGACTATCGGCTAGACAAGTCAGCACACCTGTTTTACAAGATCCACCGGAACCGCTACCCTGTCTGCACCAAACCCTATGCCTTTGATCACTTCCCCAAGAAGCTCACTCCAAAAAGAGATTTCTCAGTAAGTCTCCTTCTTTTCACTGTATGTGTCAGGACAATCTAGTTCATGCATGGAATTCACAGTGAGAATTTTTAAGTGGCTCTCTGCTTCTTCACCCCGTTTCCATCCCAAACTGGAAAACACCCTCTCTGTGGATGTTTGAACAGCAAAAATACATTTATTCTGTATTTCCTGGCATGGGCTGTGCCTCAGGGAATTGTTATCATATTTTAGATAGGTTTTCCTCTTTTTTTCTCTCTTACACCTCTTTACCATCTTTGCCCTTGAGCCCCATTTTGTAGTTTTTTGGTTTCTCACACCCATAATTTTGAGAAACAAAAAGAAAATAACATTGAGAAACCTTTGGTAAAAATAATTTAGTGCTTTTTATCTTTGGATTTAAAGTATAAAACATTATCACTATTAAGAAGAAAAAATAGTTTATTATCCTACTACACAGAAAGTAACTGCTGTTTTCATTTTCAGCCTTTTTCCTGTGTGTTTGTTTTGGTTTTTTTCAAATTGTTGTGAACATACTCCTCCAGTTATTTTGTGCCATTTGTTATCATTTCATAAAGGTTCTGGTTATCCATCTATTTGCTACAATGAAACCCTGGACTAAACTCCTCATCCATGAGTCTTTTTTTCAGTGGGCCTGTCAGAATTCAGAGTTTTCATCCTAGAATGCTTAGAAATAGTCTAACCAGAACACAAACCTTTATGTCCCTATTTTTCCTAGTATTATTTTTGGATTTCTGTGAATCATATTTGTTTTATATTCTCTCTGGCTACCACCAGGCCCTGCCTCTCATTCTTTGGTCTTGCTTGCTCACTGTCAGCTTTGAAACTCCAACCTTAACTTCTCAAAAGTTGGGATGGGACAAAAGGAATTGTGACCCTTTCCCTTCTACTGTCATTCTAAGCTTATAAAATACTAAAAAAAAAAAACAAAACATTGTGGCCTACAGATTACTAGAAGGACTGAACTTCTGACCTTAAAACAGTCCTCCAACATGTAAAGGTTTTAGCCCAGTAGCGCCTTTTTTTCTTTACTTCCTTGCCTCCCCACCTCCTTTATCCTGAGTTAGCCCCAGATCATCTGATTCAGCTTTGCCAGCATTTGCAGTACACTTACCAACTTACCACTTCAATGTCTTCTCTGCAGCCTCATTATGTCCCAGACAACTACAAGAGGAACGGAGGGCGGTGAGTCCCACTGGGGGGATGTGATTAACCAGTAGCTTGAATGGAGTAAGAGAATAGCCACTTACCCATTCAGTCCCACCCCTACGTTGAAAAGTCTCTGACACAGTAGCCCAATATAGTGCCAAGAATAATATGGAAGAACTGCACTTCAGTAGTAGTGGACTCATTATGGAGCCTTATTTGGGGCAGGGAGGGAAATTTGTAAGATCAGAGAAGGAAAATGATTTGGAACAGAACTCTTGACATATTTGGAAAAATCTCTCTCTTAGGTTTCTGAAAGCTTTCCCTAATACCTCAAGGTGTATCAACTCTTAGGTCTTCAAGGAACAGAAGTAGCTAGAAGTGCATGGTTTTAGCTGAGCAGTTTGGACTCATAGTTTTTATTTGTGCTTGTTTGGAAGGAGGACCACACCCTGTAGCATGTGGGATCTTAGTTCCCCAACCAGGGATCGAACCTATGCCCCCTGCTGTTGGAAGCGCAGAGTCTTAACCACTGGATCACCAAGGAAGTTCCGAGAGGGGTATTGTTACAGAAAGTACTGAAGGCTTTTTTCGGTTTCCTTTTCTATTGAATGGTAGTGTAACAGTTACTTTACCTATATCAATAGCTTTTTTTTTTTTTTTTTTTTTTTTTTTTTAGGAAATCAAATATATTTCTTAAAAAAAAAAATACCAGATAATAGATAAGAGAAGAAATTTAAGAAAAGTAAAAACTATTTAAATGCTCATTATAGTCGGACTATTGGTATCACGAGGTTGTGCCATACTTCTGTGTACTCATGAAGCAATCAGAACTAGCTCAGCATTTTACCAGCTCTGGTCTTATGGCTTCCTGAAAGAAAGAAGAAAAATTGAATTTTATAAATAGAAATTAAATTTCAGAGAAGGGTGGTGATTTTTTTCAAACAATAATATAATGAAGACCATAGGGACTTCTCTGCTGGCCCAGTGGCTAAGACTCTGAGCTCACAATACATGTAGCCCAGATTCAATCCCTTGTCAGGGAACTAGATCCCACATGCCACAATGAAGATCCTGTGTGCCACAATTAAGACCCCGGGCAGCCAAATAAATAAATGAAAATAAACATTTAAAAAATAATAAAATGAAGACCATAGCCAGGTCTCTTACATCTTGAGCCAAGGTTCTAACAGCTAGCCTATAGGATCCACAGGTCTTTTCCTTTCATCCCCCTTCCATCCCCAAGTGCCCTGCTTAGCCTTCCTCTCTAACTTCATATATCCTTCTGGCAGATCATCCTGGAAGTCTGAGCGCTCAAAGCCACCCCTGAAAGACCTGGGCCAGGAGGATGATGCTCTGCCCTTGATTGAAGAGGTTCTGGCCAGTCAGGAGCAAGCAGCCAATGAGATGCCCAGCCTGGAGGAGCCAGAACGAGAGGGAGCCACTGCTGAAAACAGTGAGAGTGAAAAAAAAACAGAGGAAGGTAGTCAAGAACCCCAAGTAGCCTGTACCCCTGAGGAGCGACGGCATAATCAACGAGAACGACTCAACCAGATCTTGCTCAATCTCCTTGAAAAAATCCCTGGGAAAAATGGTAAGGAAAATCAGGCTCCTAAGATAAACGCAATATTAGCAGAGAGGGAATGAAAAAGAGCAACTTCTGACTATTTGCCTAGAATGGAAAATATTCTTTAAATGGCAGTTTTTTCATGGGCCTGTTCTTAAATTCCTCTTGGGAATGAAACTGGGAGGTGAGAGGATCTCCTCACTGGAGGGCAGCTTATTTCAGTTTGGCCTGGCTGCTGCTGCTGCTGCTAAGTCGCTTCAGTCGTGTCCCGACTCTGCGACCCCATAGACAGCAGCTCACCAGGCTCCCCCGTCCCTGGGATTCTCCAGGCAAGAACACTGGAGTGGGTTGCCATTTCCTTTGCCAATGCATGAACGTGAAAAGTGAAAGTGAAGCTGCTCAGTCCATGGACTGCAGCCTACCAGGCTCCTCCGTCCATGGGATTTTCCGGGCGAGAGTACTGGAGTGGGTTGCCATTGCCTTCTCCGTTTGGCCTGGAGGAAGGCCTAAATTGCTGGTGGGTTGGCAAAGGACCCATTGAACTCCTGTGATTTCCTGAGAGTTCAAATCTGGAATAAGGAGTGGGAGCATAGAGATTGATGAGCCTCCTTGATTTTGTTTTCAGCCATCGATGTGACCTACTTGCTGGAAGAAGGATCAGGCAGAAAACTTCGAAGGCGTACTTTGTTTATCCCAGAAAACAGCTTTCGGAAGTGAACCTCAAAGAATGAGAACATCAAGCATCTGGGATCCAGTGGAGCCTACAGTCCTGCCTCCTGTTCTCTGAGTGCAGACAGGGGTGGGAAGGGTCCGTCCAGCAAGGGGAAAGGGGCCACGTCGTTGACATTAGGTACTTAGTAAACCTTGGAGCTAGTGGAGAGGAAGAGGAAGGGGATCTGTCCAGACAGTTCAGCTTAACTTGTTTTCCTCTCCATTGCTTCACCCTGAGGGTTAATAATGTAGGGTGGAGGGCAGAGCACATTGGGGATGACCAGAATTTTTTGGTACTTTATAGCACTTGCCCCTCCCCTCAGCTTGGGTTTCTCTGTGTCATCCTCTGATCTTGCAGGCACTGCTAAGAAGCTGCTTCCTATACCCAGGTATAACTCAGACTCCAAAGGGACAGGGACAGGATCCCCACCCCTACCCTGTCTGTTCTCTATAGGCTCCAAGAGCTACCCCTAGAGACCTAAAACACAAACAGTAACTGGGCCTTGTTCCAGATCCCTGACTAGGAAAAGTTTCTCTTGCCTCTTTTCCCCAACCAGGTCAAAGTAAAATGTGAGTTGACAACTCAAAGCACTTGTAACTGCTGCCCCTCTCCCTACCTCTGCTATCCCAAATGGAATCATGGAATAGGGAAGGCCCCCATGGGGTCAGAAGGGCACAGTCCTTATTGTAATTATTTTGGTTTTCACCTTCATAACCTGCCGACCATATTGTTTTTTCTAAGAGAAGGCCAGGCCCCCGCCAGCACATGTGCTGTTTATGCGCTGTGGTTCTTGTGTGTCTGCTGTGCTCTGCGAATGGAGATTCCTTTCAAAGAAAAGTCATCTTAAAACCTGCGTAAAAATGAACTCTAACCACCCCCCCCCAACAAAAGTCACTACATAAACTGTTGAGCAGTATTCACCTATCAGAGTATTTGTTGTGAGTGTAGATTATCAATTGAAAACACTACTTCTTGTTTTACTTGTACAGTTTTCAATGTCCATCTCTTAAAGAGACAGTGTGTTCTCCCTGCCCCAAGTCCCATCTTCCTTCACCTTCCTGATGACTTCATCTTCAGGAGGGATATCCAGGGTGTCACCTTCCTTCCCATTCACTTGACCAGGAGTTAACCAGATAAATTGTCTCTTTAAAAATAAAACTTAAAAAGCTTTGCTTTGTTGTCTTCTCAGACATACATATGCATATATGTTTTAGATGTTCTTATAAGAGAAAAGATGGTTTTTAAATGTGCCAAGTTGTGTGTTGTATATATATATGTATGTATATATATATATATATATATCTGCTGCGTGATTAGTAAGCAATACAATAGTTAAACATTTCCCCATTACTTTTTTCTAATATTGGACCAATGCTGTCCTAATTGTACATTTCCTCTTAGGATGACGACGCTCTGACTTGTTTAGGTAGAAACATTGACCACCTTCCATTCCATTGAATCTTTCTTTTTCTCCTTTCTGTGTCAATCTTGAGGGAAAAAAAAAGTAAAAGAGACAGGGGATACCAAAGATCCCCTTGAACAGAGAAAAAGCAGAATAAATATTTTATTAAAGAAAAAAGAGAATTAAGAAAATAGTTTGGAGTATTTTCTTACTGTAGAGAAGCACTGTACATTACTAAGAGACCTGGGTATAAGATACTCACGTGTGGAGCTGGGAAAATCGCATGTCCAAGCCCGATTGAGTGGTTTCTTTTGGTTTTCATTGCAGGGAGCCGGGTGGGAGGGAGGTGGGAATAGGGGCACTTTGGGGGTCTCCTTTTAGTCAAAGCAGGAAAATGACAAGAAAGAGATTAAAATTCAATATTTCCTTTAATAGTGTTAAACACTAAAATTTTAAAAAAGTCTCAAAAAAATTAAAAAGGAAAAAAAAAACTTTGTAAAATGAGAGAACAGAAGCAAAAGACACTACGCTCTGTCATTTTATCTTTCTTTTGTTGAAAGACTAAAAACTGAAATGTTTTTTAGACAATCAAATGTTAGGTAAGTGCAAAAACTTGTTTTTTCTTACTGGTGTAGAAATTAATGCCTTTTTTTATTTTTCGGTTATTTTATAATAACAAAAGAACCCCCTAGCTGCCAGGCGGGTTTTGGTGTTTGAAATGCGGGGCAAAGCACTACATCACTGCAAATAGATACAGAGTTAGTCTGCATGTCTGTAGGCTGTGTGATTGCGGAAAATATAAATGCTGCTAATATATTTCCTTTTTACAAAAGCATATCTAAATAGATGATTGTTTTGATGTTAATCTTTGTAAATTATGTATTACCAATTTTAACATTGGATGTAATTGCATAAAAAGCTTGCATCTCAATCCTTGAAAGTCTAGTATTAAATGGAAAAAACTTTTCCTAACTACAGAGTGGTGAGCTTGCTATTTTTTTTCCTCTTTCCTATCCTCCATTTATATTCCCAGGATCTTCTCCATCCTGTTTCCAAAGAGATCTGCTTAAAACCACATCAGCATCCTAGGCCCCACATGGGCATGCTAACCACTGTTGACTGTTGGATAAAGCTTTTCCTCAGCACTACAGCCTTTTTGGTCTGGGCCAAGCCTAACCAATCAGCATAATGATCATCCACACCTGTACCCCTTGAGCACACAGACACCTAATGCTCATTAGCAGCCTCTAAGGTTGGCAGTTAAGTTTAGGCTACTTTTTCTAGGCCACTATGTTAGACTGTTTCCATTGTAAGCAGTGTACATATATTCATTTATTTCACCTTCATAATAGCCCTTTTGGTAGGTACCAAAACGAAATTTTACAGATGAGGAAACTGAAGCAACAGAGAGATTAAATCACCCAAGATCTTGTAGCTAGTTAATCCTCATAATAGTCCCCTGTAGTTGTTCCCGTTTTCGTAGAAGTAAAACCTGAAGTCCCCTGTAGTTGTTCCCGTTTTCGTAGAAGTAAAACCTGAACCTCGGGAAGGTTAAGTAAACTTGCCAGATCATCTAGTAACTAGTGTTGGAGCCAGAACTCCAAAATCTTTAAAGTTCATCCGCAAATAGGAAAGTGTCAGAAATAGCCAAAGCCTGACCCTACTAAGGAAGATAAATCCATTCCTGCCAACTGAAAGAACTAACAAACTCTTGTCCTAGACAGGAGTCAGACATTTAATCTTTGAGTTCAGCTAGAATACAGTTGCTCAGAAGCCTCAAGACAGTTGACTTACAAGAGCTCAATGTCTACTCCTGCAAGAACTTAGGGTTTATCCCACTATTACATAACAGTCTATCCATGACTGCAAAAACAATACCTTAGTAGTTAATTTAAGGTTTCTTTAATCTTTATTTAACCTTTAATATCACTTTAACATCTACTTATAGCTATTCTGTTTGGATAATATATAATGGTAATAGCACAGAATAATTTTATATCAATCTTTGTCCTATCTCAAGATGTTCTGTTACCTGATAACCATTAGACTCCAGCTGCCAATATCACCAGGTCTCATTGATGCTCTGACAATATTGTTCTAGGACTCCTCCCACTTTTGAGGATTACCCACTATAAAACCAAGTACATAGGGATAAGAGTCAGAAGAAAGGAGGGGGCAGATTGAATCATAGGAAATGAAAGCTGTGTACAAGTAAAGGATTTCTGAAACTTCAGAATCATGCGCACCCCCCACATACACCAAAGATCTCACTTTAAGAAATATTGGTCCCAAAGCATAGTCTTCCATATCTACTGTTTTATAACTTAAAACATAAAAATAAAACTTCTTTTGCGGTAGTAGTTTGCAATTGAAGAAGCTTCATAAACTTGAGTACTCCCACTCTTAAGAAAATATTGAATGACTAGGAATTCTCAGAGGCAGTCAAAATCTAGTTTGAAAAACATCACCCTAGAAAATACCTGAAATGCAAACTGAGGTCCAAAGCTGAGAGGACCACCAAACACAAAAAGCAAAATTAAAGCAAGGAGCAGATGAATATCATAAATTGGCCAAGAATTGAAACATTAAATCTTAGAAAATGGCAAAAGTATGAGACAGTTGAGTCTAACCAACCCTACCCCTGAGTATTTCCAAGGCGTCAGCTCTTACTTTCTCAAGTCCTTTCTCCCAACAGCAGGCCATTGTGCTCTTAACCAAGTTTCCAAAGATGAAGGAAAATTTAAAATATTTTTCTTCTGTTTCACCTCAGTTTTCAGCTGCCCCCTAACTTTCCTATTAGCTGATTATAGCTTTCTATTCTTCTAACCTTTTAGTAATTCTCCTGTAGGCAATCATCTGTAGTGATTTCTACCCTCATCCTCCAGGCTCTAGAGCATTTAGCTATTCTCATTTCAACAGACTGAAAGGAAACTCATTAATTCCTAACAAAGTAATAGATGTCACGTTATTATGCTTCCTAAAATTATATCACCACGGAATGGTGATATTAAATAGAAAAATAATGTGTCCCTTTTTAACACCTTTTAATCTTTCCCATCACCTCAGCTATGAAGCTTGTAAGTACAATTTCATGGACTAAGTCTTCCCAGCTCTCCTGTATCTACTGTATCAGTCTAAGCAAAGCAATCAAGTCTCAGACTAGAGATGCACTTCAGTGAGTCAGGCACCAATCAGGGGCTACCTTTCAAGGAACAGAACTAGACCCAGCTAGAAAGGAAGCGTCTCCCTTGGGCTACCCATGACACAGCCTCCCGCCCCTCCCCCATAGCCTGTGTCCTGAAACCCACAGTGACGACACATTCAACTCCCACTCTTTATTGGGACAAAGGAGGAAGGAGACAGACCAACACACCACAGGCCCACCCACCAGGGGTGTCCAGACTTCAGCACCTAGTCCAGCATGAGTACATCATAAATACAGGCAACGCGGGATGGGTGAGGTGGGGGAAGGTTCCATACACAGGAAGAAGACTACAGAGGCCCTTCAAGTCTTGGGAACCGAGGCATATGTAGAGGTGCAGTCCACTTACGGAGGAAGAAGAGAGGGGGGCTAGGTTTCCATTTTGCAGAATACAGATTGGAAAGAGGAAAGAGATGGCATGGAGGGAAATTCCTTTTTATATATTTTCAAAGAGCAGATTTCACCTTATAGATGGGTATGGGAGGGAAGGAAGAAAGTTTATTTTAGATATTAGCAGAAATGGCTATGGGAGGAAAGTGTCATTTTACAGACAGGGAAGGTACTTTGGGGACAGTCAGTATACATGGGCGAGTATTCACAGGCCATTCCATTCCCAGGTGACAGAAGGGAGAGAGAGGTGCAGGAAAGGAAAAGGTGCTAGGCCTAGAGAACAAGGGAAGTATACCCCACCGGTACCAGCCCCTCCGCGCCATCCCTCCCACAGCGGAGCCAGTCCTCGTCCACAGTGGCGATGACACGCAGCACTTCCCCTCGCTGGAAGCTCAGCTGGTCAGGTCCTGCAGCAGTGTGGTCACAGAGAGCCCGGACTGCCCTGTGAGGAGCCAGAGGGAGATGCTGGGATGAAGTGAGGTGGGGGTGCCTGTCGCCAGCCTCACCTCCCCACCTCTGCGGTATGTATGTCCCTGTTGGTTCAGCTCAGTAAACATCAGTTGGGCTCATGGGGACCAAGTCTCTTCAACATGTTGATTTGTTTGGGGCCCCAGCCCTCTCCTAAGCTCCAGACCCACTCTTTAGCTCGTTATTTAATGTAATTTGCACTTCTCTGGTGCTTCATATTCAACATATGCAAACTAAATGACTCATCTTAACCCTCCAAACTAGTCCCTCCTCTTAGGTCCCCTATAGTGGTAAATGGCATCACCTATACAGTTATTCCTGGTAAAAAGGGATCTCAGTCTCTACATCCAGTCAGTCACCAAAACCTGTTTGATGTTGGTTTCTCCCACTACTCTATTTATCTTCAGCTTCACTGCCATTATCTTAGTTTAGGCCTCTATACTCTCTGGACTACTGGCATATAATCTAACTGATCTGCCTGAATCCTGACCACCCTCTCCATTCTCCACACAGCAGTAGAGATCCTTCTGAAACTTACCATCCCTGGGCTTAAGACCCTTTAATGGCTCCCACTGCCTCAGAGTGATACCCAGCTTCCTTCACTGGTCTACTGACACCTCTGACCTCCCCATCACCACTGCCAGGGTCCTCCACTCCAGCCATGTACTCATAGTTCCTCACTTACCACACTTTGACTTCTTCACCTTTGCATCCTGTTCCTTCTGCAAGATGCATAGCCCACACCATCACTAGGCTTCTCTGAGTCCCCAGACCTTGGGAAGAAGCCCTGTCTGTGTGGCTCAAAGGGCTATCTTCCTTCCCCAGAGTCTTTAGCACACAGAATGGTAAGTGCTGATTTATTAACTGGTATCCCCAGTGGAGTACAAGTTCCTTGAGGGCAGAGATTCCAACAGGTTTCCCTTTGCATTCCCTCCTCCAGTATAATGCTAAGCGCATAGTATGTACTTGAAAAGTACTTGAATGGAAAATCAAGAAACCTGATTCAGGGGTGTCCTTGATGACTCAGTAGTAAAGAGTCCACCTGCAGTGCATCCCTGATACATTCCATCCCTGATCCAGGAAGACCCCTCATGCCACAGTGCAGCTAAGCCCATGCACCACAACTACTGAGCCTGTGCTCTAGAGCCCAGGAGTCACAACTACTGAGGCTGTTGCACCCTCGAGCCCTGCTCCACAACAAGAGAAGCCAGAGCATTGAGAAGCCTCTGCGCCACAACTAGAGAGGAGCCCGAGCAGCGACGAAGACCCCAAACAGCCCCCTAGAAAAGAAGCCATATTCAATGGACTGAGAACCTAAAAGAAGCCAGACCCTAAAGATGACACAGCCCCTGGTGCCAAATTAGAAGGCCCCACTAAAGGGAAGCCCAGTCCCCCAGGGGACACACACGCCTTCATCGTACACTCATATGGTAATAAAACTGACCAGTAACTGGGCATGGTCTATGTGCCTAATACTTTTATAAAATCACGTTTAGTCTTTATAACAACCATTTAAAAAATATAAAGTATCCTCTTTTTACAGAAAAAGAAACTAAAGGTTCAGAGAAACTAGTATCGCACTAATTAATAAACAGCAAAGATGCAATGCGAACCAAGCACTGTCTGACTACATCACCTCCCGCCCACACTGTGAAGTCAGAAAAACCCACACATGTAACATAACACGTGCACACCAGTGCTTCTCCCTGACCCGCCTTACCTGTGGGTCTGCGCCGTGCTGGGTTCTGAGACCTCAAGCCCCTTAGGAGATGAGGGAGCCTCAGGAGGCGCCGCCCGCTTCACCAGAGCCAACACACTCACTGTCGGGGGCAACCAGCTGGATGGTCTCCTGGAGGAAAGGATGCAGGGTCACAGAAGTCACCCCACCTCCACAAAAAGAACCAAGGATCTGGGACTTCGGAGGGAAGGAGAGACTGAGGGACCCAACTGCGGTTCAAGAGGTCAGGAGTTGGTCACTGCTGAGGGCAGAGTGGCAGTCATGGGACACAGTTGCCTTTAAGGTGATTAGGGAGGTGACAGTGAAGGTCTACCACACCAAAAGCCACAAAGGCACCTACGGGACCAGCAGGCTTAGCTCCAGAGGGTCACTAAACAGTACCTGTAGCCATTAAGGAACCACCAATGGTCAAACCCTGGAGCAGGAGTCCGCAAATATTTCCTTTTTTTCTAAAGAGCCAGAAAGTATTTTTGGCTTTGAGAGCCAAGAGGAAAAGTGGACAATATCATGCAGGTATTTAATAACTGTTAAAAGTTCATGACTTAAGAATATAACCATCATGGCTGTAGAAAAGCCAGGCTGTCAACCTCGGACCTAAAGGATTCCTACCGAGTTTCAAATTAAGAGTGACTGAGGGAGTTCCCTGGTGGTCCAAAGGTTAGGACTCTGCGTTCACTGCCAGGGCCTGAGCGCAATCCCTGGTCAGGATCCTGCCAGCACCCAGTGCACCAAAAACAAATTGGGCTGACTGAGGACTCTGAGAGGGGGTCAGAGGTCATGGAGGGGGCCAGGGACCCCATTACCTGGACTTTGGGGCTCTGCTCTCAGTTTCTGCAAGGCCCCCAGGCACTCCAAACAGTCTCCCCAGCCATACGCCTCTGCCTGGTGCTGCTTCCTCTGTGTGCAGGGACCTCTCCGGTGCGGCCTCAGCTGCAGTCTGGGTGCGCCTGGACCCCCACCGGGGAAGAGGCAAGCCCTCGGCACCACCAGACGCATAGACCCGGGAGGCCTGGGTCAGCTGCTCCCACCAGCTGCAGGGGCTGGGAGAGCTTGAGGGGGCTGAAGGGCCCGGAGGGGCCTCCCCAGAAGCCCCCCGGAGGCTCTGGGCCAGCCGACCCCCCCAGTGCAGCACGGCTTGCACAGTCTGCTGCAGGGCTGGAGGCGAGCCTGGGGGCGGTGGGGCCTGAGGCGGCCCCAGGGGCAGGTGGTGGTGGTGTTCAAAGAGCAGGTCCAGGTGGAAGGTGAGCACTGACAATGGCTGCAGCAGGAGCAGCAGCTCCGTGGACAAGGAGGGGCAGCCAGCCCGGGCCAGGGAGAAGAAGCCAGTGGGCAGGTACAGGAGGGACAGCAGGCCTGGGAAAGAGCAGGCTTCCGTCAGCCCCTGCTCTGGGCCTCGTCCAAGGGCTTCAGCTGGCCAGTCAACAAACACCCTCCTGGGCCTCGCTCTACACTGGGCACTAGGGCAGAGAGAGGGGGACTCGGCAGGATACAGGGCTGCCACATCCCTGCCGTGGAACCACCACCTAGAGAGGGGTGTGGCAACAAGTATGCATGCATGCTGCGATTCAGTCATGCCCCTTTGCAACTCCATGGACCATAGTCCGCCAGGCTCCTCTGTCCATGATTCTCTAGGCAAGAATACTGGAGCGGATTGCTGTCCCCTCCTCCAGGGGATCTTCCCAACCCAGGGATCAAACCTTCGTCTCCTGGGTCTCCTGCATTGGCAGGCAGATTCTTTACCACTAATGCCACTTGGGATGCCCAGTAGCAAGTATATAAGTAACAAAAAGGAGGACTTGAGGGCCACGGGAGCAAAATGGGTAGGTGGGTAGGGAATGGGGGTGGAGCCTCACTGAAGAAGGACCCAAAGGATGAATGAAAGTTAATGAGGAGGCAGGAGGAGCAGGAAGCCCTACTGGAGGAGGAGGCACAGCAAAAGTAGGGCCCTAGGGCAGAAAGAACTGAAAAGGAGACTGTCGACCAGGGAAAGCCCCAGACCTGAAGGCAAAGGCCGGATAACCAAGTCTTTGCAGGTTAGAGCGAGGATTAGGGTCATTCCTCCTATTAATAAGACTCCTTAAAAGAGTTCTAAGCAGGACATTCCTGGTGGTGCGGTGGATAAGAATCCACCAGCCAATGCAGGGGACACAGGTTCGATCCCTGGTCTGGGAAGATTCCACGTGCCGCAGAGTAGATAAACCCACGTGCCCCAACTACTAAAGCCCAAGCACCCTAGAGCCTGTCCCCTGCAACAAGAGAAGCCACCACAATGAGAAGCCCACTCACAGCAATGAAGCATAGCCCCCACTAGCTGTAACTAGAGAAAGCCACGCAAAGCAATGAACACCCAATGCAACCAAATAAATAATAAATTAATTTTTCAAAGAGTTCCAAGCAGAAGAGTAGTAACATTGGAGATCTGGATCAAAAGCATTCTGGCATCAGGGGGAACCATCAGAAGAGATCCCTTTGCCTACTTCCCCTAGTCTAGCAAGCCCATCCTCTCCCATTTGAGCCTCTGACCTGCATCTTCCTGGAGACTGGAAAACCACAGCTCCAACTGCTTAGTGCTGGGGGAGAGAGGAGGGAATAGAAGTCAGGGACACCAGCCCCCTGAGGGTGGAGGGTGGGAAATAAGACTAGGACAGGGAAGGCCTTCTCTGGGGACACGGGGCACCCACCATATGTCCCACCCAGGACAACCCTGCAGTCCCCAGGCTATGGGAGGAACACCAAAGAGAAGGCCACTCACTTGAGGAGGCCCAGGATGAAGGCATGGAAGCGGCTACGGCTGCTTCGCAGCGGGGCCAGACGGCTGACCTGGCTATACAGGGTGCCGAGGGAACGAGTGCTGGAGCCTGAGGACACAGGCCGCTGTCAGCCAGACCCCAGCCCTGCCCTCCGCCCAGTCCCACACTGCCCCCCTTCACCTGGCTTCACAGACGCCTCCACCACACTCCAGGGGCTGCTCCGCCGCTGCCCAGTGATGAGGTCTTTCCGGAAAGGCTTCAGCCCGTCGGCCACCAGAGCATGGAGGGCCGGACAGAGGGTGGTCAGCACCAGGTGCCCCACATCTGGGCTCAGACGGCTGTCCCCCAACTGGGCCTGGAGGCAGCGCAATGGGCATGGGTGCAGGGGTGCCTCCAGCCTCTCCTGCACCCTCAGAGCTACAGGCCCCTCCTCACCCCCCAACACCCTCCCTACAGGCACCTTCACCTTCTGAACCAAGTTCCGGGCGGCCCCAAAGTGCGAGATGATTTTATCCACCGAAGCACTGACAGCTATCAGGAGACCTGGGAGGGGAGCCGGGAAAGAGAAGTGTCAAAGCCCCTTGTCTCTCCCCAGGCAAACCCTGAAGGACTCAGAGAGGCCAGTTCACACAATTTGACCGAGAGAGGAGGGCCTAAGTGAAGGGAAGGTGATTTCCAAACCAAGGGTCAGCAGTCAGGGTGTCCTACCTTTTTTCTGCTCCTGCAGCTGGCCAGTCCCACTCTGGGCTTCTGCCATCCACAGTCGCTGGGCCCCGGGGATGCCGGCGAATGACCAGGAACTGCGGACTGGGATAAGGGAAGAAGAGCGCACTGACACTTACCAGGGGTCACCCCCAAGGACTCCAGGTATTCACAAGGGTCCTCGCCTATGGGTCTAGACACCCCAGCCCCTGAAGTCTTGGGGAAAGGAGTCCAGGGCTGCGGGGAGCACAGGGCAGCACCCGGAGTGAAAACCTGCACGTATCTCACTCAGTACTGCCGCCCTGCTCCCCACTTCTCGGTTCCCATTTCCCTTCCTCACGGCCCAGCTCCCACTCCTCGATCCCGGAAGTCCCAGCGTGGGGCAACCGTGCTCACCTCCCTCCCGCCTGCCAGGCTGGGCCCTGAAAGGCGGGAGATGACAGGGCAGGGAAGGGAGGGGCAGCCTTGTGCCCGCCACTCCCCCCCACCCCCTGGCGGGCAGTGGCGGGGGAGGGGGGGACGTCAGGTCCGCGGGGACCCAGGGAGCACGTGGGGAGCCTGGACCAATGGAAAGACAGACAGACGGGAATGGGAGGAGAGACGGAGGGAGAGCAGACCCAAGGATTGGGAGGCTGGAAGGCACCGGAAAGGGGAAACCTGGGTCCTGCGCCAGCTAGGCGGAGGGCCTCTCGCTGCAGCCCACTGGGGCTGGCCCCAAGAGGAAGGAGTGACCAGAACCCCCTTGGCCAGTAAGCTGAGCGAACTTCACCCTTCACCCTTCCCGTACAAGGTGGGGGTCAGGCTCGAACTGCACTGGCCAGGGAATTCCACAGAGGGTGTGACCCAAGGTCCTTAACAATGGACTTACTGGGACCCCCTTAAGCTGTGCGTGGAAGCCGGCTAAGCCTGTATCCACTATGTCCCGGCCACACAGCTGGGAAAGCAGCAAACTTCGCCCAGCACGGGGAGTTAGCAAGACCAGACTCCCCAGGACCAGTGATCTTGGAATCGCGCAGGTCGAAGGGCTGGACCCAGCCGGGTAACCAGGGAAAAAACTAAAGCAAAGGTCTGGCCGAGGATGGGTGGGGCTTTGGAGTGGGCGGGGCAGCCCCGCCTGAGGCGTGGCCCGCGGGGCTGGCCCCCATCCGTCTTACGTAGCCTGGGCGGAGGCGGTGGGCTCCTGGTCCAGCGAGGGGCCTTCGGCGGACGAGGTGGCCGTGGCAGCGGGGGGGCGGGTACCTGGCAGGGTGGGGAAGCCACGGGGGGAAAGGTGCTACTTCTGGGAAAGAGCGGGGACAGCAGCAGTGCCAGCTCAGGGCTGGCCAGGCAGGGAAGGTCCCCCCTAGCCGGAGGCGAATAGGCCCCCACCGGGGACAGGCGGACGGGCAGCAGCTGCTCCTCCGGGCTACTCGGTGCCCCCAGGAGCCGCAGCCCAGCGCCTGGCCAGCTAGCCAGAGGCGCCAGGAGCAGAGACCCAGCTGCGGCCGCGCTCCCACCCTGCAACAGGGGGCGCCCGTCAGCTGAGAACCGAAAAACCAGGGGCCGAGGGAGCAGGAGGGGACCGACTGCAGGCGGGATTGGCGGGGCAGATGCGGAGGGGAAGGAGGCCAGCGGGATGGGCAGCCAGGCAAGGAGGGGCGGGAGAAAGAGGGAGCAAAGAGTTAGTCCCCCCGTAACCCAAGGACCCACCCAGTTTCCCTTTCCCGGAGCGCTCCCGGTAGCAGGGGACGGGAAGGATGGGTGGGATGGGTCACACAGAATGGAGGGGAGACAGGGGGTCGGGTCGGAAGCTTTGGAGGTGTAGGGAGGCCAAAGGCCAGCCCTCCTCTCGCCACCTCCTATAGCCACTTACCTTCAGTGCCAGCCTGAGGCCCTGGCTGCTCCGGCTCCTTTGAAGCTGGGGCCTCCTCACCAGCAGCTGGGCTGCCCGCCCTGCCCTCCTCGGGCTGCCCCTCTGCTATGGGCTGCAGCCCAGGTCGGTTCTTCTTCCTCCGGGGAGGGACGGGTGGCGGTGGGGGCCGAGGTGGGACCAAGGCCCAGCCAGCTGGGGGGTCTCGGGGTGGGACTGGCGGGGGCGGAGCCCGGCTTCGGGACCGGAGTTCCTTGAAGGTGGTGACTTCCCGGGGAGGCGCCTGGGAGCTGCCGAGCGAGCCTGTGGGGGGCAGCTCGGTGTCGGGAGAGAAGACGATGAGCCAGTCACTGCGGTCTTTCTTGGCCTGCGGCACGAGGGGCAGCCCTGGGCCCCGCTTGCGCTTCTGGGCCAGCTCGTGGAAGGACGTGATTGTCCGGTGGGGCACCGGCTCCTCGCTGACGTCACTTCTCCATCCCCCATCAATTCTCCCTGCATCAGTTTTCGAACCAGAATCAGTTGTTTCTGTATTGGTTTTCCAACTGGAGTCGAATTTTCCAGGTTCAGTTTTCCAACATTCGATAGTATTCCCATTGACTTTCCAACTCGAGTTATTGTTCTCAGTGATTTTCCAGCTAGCATCAGTTGTCTCTTTGTCGATTTTCCAAATGGGGTTGATTTTCCAACTGGGTTCGGTTTTCCCAGCATCGATTTTCTCATCATCAGCCTCTGGGAGGTCAGAGGTGGGGAGGTCCTGCTCCTCGGCCTCCTCCTCTTCCTCTAGCCCTGGGGAAGGGAGGTCCTGGCCAATGGTCAGGGCATTACAATTGGAGTCCAGGCCTGGACCGGATGGAGAGGAAGCTTCAGAGCAGGAATCCGGAGAGCAACAAAAGCTGTCTGGGGAGCAGGTGCCTGGGCCTGCGGAAGCCAGAGGGGAGCCTTGCTCCAGGGGAACGATGCTGGGCTGAGGGTGAACATCCTCGTTGCCAGGGAGGTCCCTGGAGTAGACTGAGATGGGGGACTCATCGGGGCTAAGATCTGAGCAGGAGCTGAGAGAGGAGGAACAGCCCGGGTCTGAGGGAGAGGCAGCCCCCTCCTCCTCCTGTGCTAGGTCCTGCCGGTTTTCTAGGCCTGGCCCATGCTCCTGGCAACATCGGCAGGGCACTGCTGGGCTGTTGGAATTGGCATCCACCAAGGTCCCACTGCAGGGGCCCCGGCTCTCCTTGCCCCCGGTGTCCCCTGGGGGAGGGGATGTGCTCAAGGGCCCCTCCCGGAGCTCCGGACGGCGGGACAAATGCAGGCCTAGAGAGACATGCTGGAGGTGGATGTGGTTGAGGTTGCAGAGTAAAGCCCTCTGAGGGGACAGCATGGTGCCGGCGGCGACGGGACGGCCTCTAGAGAATGAGGAGGATCAGCCCTCTCACATCCACTTGCCTGGCAACCGCAGATGCAGCCCTAGAAGACAGGGATCGTGAAACCCAGCCAGGGAGGGTGCGGGCCACGGGAAGAACACCAAGGTGACTTAGGTGCTGGGGCAGGCGTGGAAGGGCGCCTTGGACAATATTTAAATGAGATGCAAACAGACATCGACTGGCTATTAGTTTCCACTGCAGTGTTTGCAGGTGGAGTCGAATGTAACCCCCACCCCGGAGAATGGGGCGGGGAGGGTCAGAGAATGCGGCTGCGCCCTCGATCTCCTTGGAGGTGCGGAGGCTTGTAAAAGGATGGGACCCAGAAGGGACCCTGGTCCTCTCTGCTGCATTCTGGCCCTGCCCCTCACTCCCACGGGAAGGGGTCGAGAGGCCCCGCCCAGATGATCTGAAATGGGGTTGGGGGAGGTGCGTCTGGCTGGTTGATGTAGGAAAGGGGCAGGGGTGGGGGAAAGGCCCAAGCTGCAGAAGCAACCGTCAGCCTGTCAACTCCAGCGGGCAAGCCGGCCGGCACGGGCCTCGGCTCCGGGCTCCAGCCTACAGCCGCGGTGCACCTTCACCCTGCTGCGAACACCAGCATGTCTGTCCCATTCTCTCTGCACTTGTCTCTATGGTGCAGCTCCACCCCAGCCCTTCCCTATTTTTTACTGCTCCCCTCACCTGCCCCACCCCGCGACCCCCGATCCATCCATCCACACCCGCAGGCCAAGCCATCCTCACCAGGGTCCTCCTGCAGCCGCTCCGGCGTCTGGAGCCGCATCCGGCTCCGCGGCTGCGGTCCCCGCCCAGCCCGCACAGACTGGAGGGGAGGGGCGCTGGGACGACCCGCCAGCGCTGCGCAGCCGCGCCCCTCCACGCATGGGCGTGGCGAGTCTCAGACCCAGCCCCCAGCGCTTGACGCTTTCGCCTGTGTCACCCACCCAGGCCCAGCTCAAGGGCTTTTGATGCTTTCTAAGGTCCCACTGAAGGGACCTTTTAGTCCCAGGGGGGTCCTGAAATCAAAGCCTGAGGTTCTGGCTTCCATGCAACTGACCCCCACCCTGCCCATTCTGGACAAAGCTGCGCCCCTGGCTGCACAAGCAGAAACGGAAGAATCACAGGTTAGACAATAATTTATTGAGAAGCCTCCCTTCCCCACCTTCACAGACTCTAGGTCACTTTTTCCTCTTGTAGATCTTTTGTGCTAACCCCAGGAAGATGGCTGGGGGCAGGGGCGCAGCACACTGCTCGATGAGACCCATAATGTGCCTGTAACTGTCCTCCTCATATTGCATGTACACAGCCGACAGATTCATCTCCTCGTAGAGCGCCTTCACTCGGGCAACCTTCTCAGCCTCCTTCTGCCCATAGTTCTCCTGAAGGGTTGGGGATAGGAAAACGGGCTTATTATCCTTCCCCCAGCACCTCTAGGTCCCCTCCACTCCCCCATCTAGAACCTCTCCAACGCCATTTATTCATTCCATTCCTGCCTCCAGTTTCAAGGGTCTCTGAGTAGCTATGATCTCAAACTCCAGCACCCCCCCACGCCCCCGTCCCCATCCCAAATGCTCACTCAGTCAGTGGGGTTCAGGCCTCAGCTTCCTCTACCCCAGGGTTTCTCAACCCTTGGCCCATTTGAAATTTCTGGCAGATAGTTCTTTGTGGGAAGCTACTGTATGTGTGGTATTTGGCAGCATCTCTGGCTTCTACCCACTAGGGATCCCAGTGGCGCGCACACACACACCCAACAAGTTACGATGACAAAAATAAATGTCTCCTGACACTGTCAAATGCCAGGGCGGGCAGGCGTGTGTGCATGCGTGTGTGTGTCAGATCACCCCCATTGAAAAGCCTCTGCTCTTTCCCCTACTCCACAGCTTGGGGGTCCACAGCACACGCTAGGGCACCTGCAGGACTCGGCGCTGTTCTGTAGAGGCCCGTTGCAGACACTGAACCACCAGCCAGCTGCACTTGTTGTCCTGGATGTCTGTGCCGACCTTACCCGTCACGCTGGGGTCCCCAAAGAGATCAAGGTAATCATCCTGGGCAGAGGGGGTGCAGAAAAGAAGGAATGGAGAGACTGTAAGGCAGGGAAGGAGCAAAGCTGGAGCCTGTTTTCTGCCAGGGCCCCATGTCTTCCTACCTGAATCTGAAAGAACTCTCCCATCTCCAGCAGGATCTTCTTGGCATTGGCATGCTCCTTCTCCCCATTAATGCCCGCCTACAGTGAAAAGGGGGTTAACAAGTCATACACCAGAGGGGCCTGCATCTTCCTGGATGCTTCCTCCCACGAAGAGGGTCTTGCCCCAGTACAGCCTCCCCCACCAGGTCTTCTCTCCTTTCAGACATCCTTGGCTTCCCTGACAAAGGAAGTCCTGGCTGACGGTCCACCCTCTATCCCACTGATTTTAGCTATGGGTCTTCTTGCAAGTCACAGCAGAGGTGAGTCCATTCTGGAGGCCCTCAGACTCTCTTCTCTCACAAGGCTCGGTCCCTGAGTCGCTCTGATCCTGATTCCTAATCTTTTTACCATTTCCAAATTCTTTCACTATGGAAAGGAAACTTGGAGAAGGTCAGCATAGATGGTTAACCCCATTGATTGCCTTTGAATGTAGTCTTCTCCCTCAGCCCGAATTATCTTCTCCCCACTCCTACTACTGTACACAGATGGAGAATTCATTGTTCCCCCTTGATGGGCTGTCCACTTTCATGTAAACCACTCAGTTCATTTTTATAATTAGTCCCAAGGGTGGGGATTTTATCCGCATCTTATTGCTGAGGAAACAACTCAGCAAGATTAAGTAACTTGCTCAGTATCACTCAGGATTCCTAGTGGGGGCATGCCTGCTCTGTGGCCTCATTATTAAAAGGCCCACATGAGCAGGGCAGCAAGGGATGAAGAGGCTCACTCACCATATACATGGCAGCAGCTACAGGAAGGTAAAAGGAGTAGAAAGCTGTCTTGTACTTGACAATAGACTTATACCTGCGTGCAGGGAGAAGATAAACTCCTTAGAAGGGTTATGCGCCCGCTCCCAGCCCTCCCTCTCACTGTCCAGATGTGGTTCCCATGGTCCCTCACCTCTTTTCTGTGAATCTGCCAAGATCCACATTGCCCTGGGGGGCTGTGATGAGGTCCAAGGTCTGTCCGATCTCAGTTTGATAAGAACTCTAAGGAGCAGGAAGATGGCCTGTGAACTGGGCTTTCTCCAGGGCTGGAGAACTCTGAAATCTTGGGCCCTACATCCCACAGCAGTTGCTAATTGGGTGGTCAGAAAGACAGGAGGAGGAAGAGAGGGCTCCCAAACTCAAGGCCCACACAGTCACACAAATGCCCTTTACCACTCCTTTCAATCACAGAGACATAAGGAAGCCGCCGCCACCACCCGCCCCCACTCCCTCCCTCAATTACTTCCCCTTCCAGGCAAACCTGGGTTATCACCCTAAAACAAGAATGTCCCATAGAGGCCAAGGCCACCGCGGGAGCCCTCGTCTGCAGCACACCTGCAGGAAGAGCTCGATCAGGTCCAGGTAATAGGGCTGCTCCCGACAGTACAGCTTCAACAGGCGGTAGATGGTTGATTCCAGAAGGAAAGCATCATTGATGGCATCCAAACCTATGCCTGGCTGTCAGGGACACAGAAAAACAAGCAATCAACTTCTGGCCTAGACTCATACCAAGAACCCGCAACACCTCCTCCATAGGCTCCATGTGTCTGTTGCCATGCCCACTGCGCTACCTTCCCGCCCACTTACCTTCAGATACCAGCAGGTCTGCCCCCGGCGGGTGAGGGATGAGTCCATAATGTCATCTGACACCAGGAAGAAGGCTTGGAGCTAGGAGGATGGAAAGTGGAATAAGAGTCCCAGGGCTCCTTATGATTGTTCCTTCTACCAGTAAGAGATGCTGCTTTTAAGAATCACTGAACAGGGAAGGTAGGTCAGGATGAGGCTGAGGACTGGGTTTTTTTGGCCACACTGTGTGGCATGAGGGATCTTAGTTCTCCAACCAGGGATCGAACCTGTGTCCCCTGCACTGAGAGCACGGAATCTCAACCACTGCACTGCCAGGGAAGTTCACTTTTAATCTGGGCTGTGGGACTTTGGAAAATTGTATGACTTCTTTGGTTCAGGCTTCCCAACTATAAAAAGGGACAAAAAGCTCCCTTGTTTTCAGAGTAAGAGATATAACAGATCTCTAGACAATCCCTGGTGTCAGGGAGATGATGAAATATCTTCATATACTGTACTCCTCCCTGGCCAAAAACTTTGGGGAGGACTTCAAGCAAGATTTCTTCATGCAGCGTGACTTTACATGACTTCAGGAACAAGAAAGACTGGTTCCTGCATTCTCTCCGGGCACTGCTTACCCGCTCCAGCAAACAGGAACAAAACCCCACCTCAGGAAGCTCATTTAGGAGCCTGGGTCTAATAGGGTAGAACTGAAGTCTGACTCCTGGTAACTTTCACCCATGGCTCTTAAACATCCTCAAAGGGCTTCCTCTTCTGAGTGCCAGCCTCCTGGAAAGTACCAGACTATGCTGGCTCCTTGCAGGACTGTGAACTACCTTGAGGCAGGGATGAGGTGTTTGACTGCATGGCATTTGCAAAGCCCAGCACAGTGCTGGTCCATAAGTGTTTGTCTAAGAAATACACGAGAGGATGAAGCACTGTAACTTCTCCCGGAGATACTTCTAGCAGCCAGGCTACATATTCCGGCTCCCTCAAACAGCTTGTGAAGACATGGTTTGTTGTTTTTTTTTCTTTTTGGCCACACCGTGTGGCTTGTGGGATCTTAGTTCCTCGACCAGGGATTGAATCTGGGCCCTGCTTCAGTAGAGAAAGTGCTGAGCCCTAACCACTGGACCAGTCTAGGAATTCCTTGAAGACATGGGTTTTAAACCTTCAGCCCACCCTGATCCCTGTGTGTGTTCCAGTGGATCTGCATGGCTCCGAGGAGGTGCCCACCACTACCCACCAGCTCAGGTGTGCACACTGCAGAAAGGGCTGTTGGCGTTCCAGGCCAAGTCCTCGGGAAGCAGGTCTCCATCTGCACCTTTCCCTCTGACCTCGCCCTGGAGTGGGGCCTGGGCTTTCCACATTGGGGCACACATTTTATTTACAATGTGTTTCTGTGGAGTGGCATTGTTCCCTGAAGCCACACCTCCACTGCCTCCCCGGAGTGGCTACAAGGGCCAGCTGGTTTCAACCAGCACCACTCAACCAAGATCGTCTCTGAAGGGCATTCATTCCGTGGCCTCCCTCAATCTCCTCTGCCCCCCAACTGCACTTTCTGCTTATTAGGAGAACATTAAATCTACACGGATTTTACCCCAGTATTGGGTTGGGTTTTTTAGTCATCTCCCCAGGTATGTGTTACAGGGGGAAGTAACGAGAAACACACCACATTACCCACACCGCATCCTTACCAAAATGTCTCCCCTGCCTATTTCCTCCAGATACTAATCAGACTGGGCTGTGAGCCACTCTATCAAATAATTGGCCTAGTCTTTTAAAAAGTCCATTATAATGGAGGAAGTAGTCTAAAGACTGAAGAAAACTAACAAGTGCAATGCATCACTTCTGCTTGGATCCTAGATGTTTTTTGGTTAAAAAAAAAAAAACAAAAAAACTTTATAGTAGACAATTGGGGAAGAATTATGAATATTTAAATATGGAATATATATTAGATAATATTATGATATCAATGTTAACTATCACGACTGTTGCTCTGATTGGAATGCTTCCCCCCAAATTTCCTATGCTGAAATCCTAAACTTCAAAGATAACAGTATTAGAAGGTGGACCCTTTGGGAGGTGCTCAGATCATGAGGGTGGAAGCCTCATGCAAGGGATTAGCACCCTTATGAAGGAGACCTCCAAGAGCTCCCTTGCCCCTTCCACTTGAGGACATAGCAAGAAGATGCTGGCTATGAATCAGGAAACGATAAGACCCAGTCACATGGGTGCCTTTATCTCGCACATCCCAACCTTCAGAGCTGTAAGAGATAAATTTTCTGTTGTTTATAAGTTACCCAATCACTGGTATTTTGTTGTTGTTCAGTCGCTAGGTCGTGTCCAACTCTTTGTAGCCCCATGGATTGCAGCACGGCAGGCCTCCTTGTCCCTCACTACCTCTGAGTTTGCCCAAGTTCATGTCCATTGAATCAGTGATGTTATCCAACCAGCTTATTTTATTATAGCAGCCCAAACAGACTAAGACAGATGTGAAAATGGTGTTGTGGTTATATAAGCAAATGTCCTTGTTTTTAGGAGGTAAATGCTGAAATAGGAAAGTAAGAGGTTGAAGGAGATGTGGTAGAAGTGAAAGGAAGATAAAAGCAGAGATTATAACAAAAATCATCCAAAACAATGGTGGACTGCTCAAATGGGGAAGTGGCCACAGTACAGCCGCATTTAAGAAAACATGGGAATTCCCTGGAAGTCCAGTGGTTAGGACTCAGCATTTTCACTGCCAGGACCAAGGGTCATCCCTCGTCAGGGAACTAAGATCCCACAAGCAGCACAGTTTGGTCAAAACCAACCAACCCAACCGCAGGTGAACCCACAGCGCAGCTAAGGTTAGTAACAACTGATTTTACCAGGTGAACTGCTGGGCCCCCACAGCTCTGCCTTATCCTCCTGCCCCTCACTCCTTGCCTGCTGTCTGTGGCTATGGGCTCCTCAGCACCACCGATCCCTAGGAGGGCACCTCTGTCACCAGCGGCCCCCTCCTCAGTGAGACCATCATCCTTTTACCCCCTTGGAGGCAAATCCCTACTGTATAGCCCCATCTCCCTGACAAGCTCTAGACGGGAAATTCCACCACCTACAGGACAGACAGCTCCACCTGATCTGCTCACGCCAAGAGCGCAGCATGGCCAGTGCTGAGCTCATCACACCCTCCCTCAGGCCAGCTGCTCCTCTCCACAGGCCAGGATCACCCGTCATTCACCAAGCCCAGAGCGCCTTCCCTCCTGGGCTCATCTCCCCACTCCTAGCACCCCCCAACTGCAGAACCTAGTCCGCATGGGAAGCCTAAAATGGAGACTTTAGGCCAGGTCAGCAAACCATACACCTTCAAGAACCAACTGAGCTTGGAGACAGGAAGACTGAGCAAAACAGATCCACACAAGAAGAGTCCGTCTCCAGTCTTGGGGAAGTGGCTTCAATTCAACTTCGGCCAACTGTTGCTATATGGGACTCTGGACCCATATCTAGCAATTTTCCATGTGATACAAGACATCTGGGGTTTCATGTGAAATCTCTCCTTTTGTTAGATTTAGGGAACTTAATTTTTAAATATTTTCAAAAACTACCAATAGGCTTCCAGTGTTCAATCTCTGCCATAGAATAATCTAGAAGAACTATCTCACTTTTGTGGCTGTCCTCTGCTCAGAAGAAAGAGCTGACAACTTCATGGCCAGTTCCAAGGCCCAGGCCCACCGCCAGAGTACAGGTGAAACGCGCACCTTCCAGTACAAGGGCCCCCCCACATGTGTTAACCCCTCGTCACTAAGTCTGGCCACAGCAGACTAGGGGCACAGAAACACAACCGAGAAGCCGAGTTTCAGGCCCATCCCTCCCCTCCTGTTCCACCCCATCCCACCCAGGGCACCCCCACTCTAGTAAACCTCGTCTCTGCCTGCTGCTCCCCATCTTTCTCACCAGTTCCACACACCAGCCCACAGTCAGGGCCCGCTGGAGACTGTCAGGATCTTGTTTCCCGGGCTCCACAAGCTCCCGGAACGTTACCACCACCGTCAAACCCCGATTGTACTTGCCTCCAATGGCATTGTACTCCAGGACCTGGGGAAAGAGCAGAGGGACAAGGAAGGCATCAGGGTCTGCGGAGCAGCTGTTCTGAGATTTCTCCTTGTTTTCTCCCACCGGCGACCAGGGAACCTAACTTTATCCTCCTCAGTCCCAACCCCTCCTCCAGGCAGCCTCTGAACTATTACGCGCCTGGCTTCTTCCAAGTCGTGGGGCAGAGCTGGAAGTTCCCCAGTCCCCAGGCTCTCTCCACGTTGTCTTCTTGAGAACACTGAAAGGCTCCATACTGGAGATTAAAATCTGCTCCCAAACCCAGACAGGGCTTGAACCCGGGGAAAACTCCTGTGCGTGCCAAGGGAATGGCTAGCTCAGGTCTCTCCCATCCCCATTCCTCTCTTCTCAGCCACCTCCTCTGCGGCCCCCTCCACAGTTCAGCCTACCTGCAAATAAAAAGCCTCTCACTTAACTAAGACAAGCCCCCTCCTCCCCAAGTTAGCCAGAGGACGGCTTGGAGGGGACTCAGGTCGGGGGGACCATCCGCTACTCCTTCAGTGAAATCGCCTCCTGCTGGGGCTTCTCATGTTGCCTTCTGCTGCCCTGTTGTCAACCAGATGGAATTCACTGGGAAGACTTCCCTTTTTAATCTCCATCCCAGTACAGACTTCCTTTTCCTTAGTTTCCCTCAGACAAATGAGACAGCATTACAAAAAGAATCACTAGATATTCCAAAAGAATAAGGCAACATAGGTATCTCAACAAATAGTTCCTGCCCTAGAGGAGGGGTTTCTGATGGAACACTACCTTTACTCAGCCCCACTTCAGACTGCTTCCTCCCTTCCTCCCAGGTCCCGGCCAAGATAACCCCTTATGATTTCTGGACACCTAATTCCCTGTATTAACAAAATCAAAGACTTACCCAGATCAAAGCCTTCACCCCCAGGGCGATCCACCCCTATGCAAAGCAGTATGTCTGGCCTACCAGAACCACAAAGCTGGATTGATTGGACCTGCCCGGGCTCTGACCCCTCCAGAATGACCCAGAGTCTCTCAGATAAAAGTCTGTTCCCACACCTGTCAAAAGTCACTCCAGAGCCAGAGAGAGACCCCACACATGTGCAGAGATTGCAAAGGTTCACCCTCTCGAGTTGTAAATCTCTCACCTCCTTGAGTCGGGAAATGGCATCTCCTGTCTCTGGGTGCCCAATGTCCTCAGTCAGCACCTTGACAATCCGCGAGAAGTGCTGGATGAAATCCTGCCTTTCTTGGGCGTAAGCGTCCAATTTCTGGTCTCCATTCATTCTGAGGGAGGAGTAAAATGCTCTGACAAGAGGGAGGACAAGTCAGAAACCTAATCAGCTGCTCCCCTCCCCAAGGACCCTCACCCCTGCCAAACTCACCGAGGCTCCTCTGTCCACGCTTGCCGCCAGCAGTGGGCACTGTGCCAGGCCCCCAGGACTGGGCACCCATGCCCCAGGGTGGGTCGCCGTAGGGGACCCAGCAACCTGTCCTGGGGCACCCAGCACCGGGCTGGCAGCAAGAAGACCCCCACAGATCTCAGCCAGCGGGACAGGGGCAGCATGGGGGGTGGCATAGGGAGGGGGCATTGAGCACTCCCTGCAGGGGCAAGCACCAGAGGCAGATGCACGCTGTCAGCTCCCCAAGTCACCCTCCAACCTTCCACCTCTGTACCCAGAATGCCCCACTCTCTTCTGGGATAAGCTGGAGGGCACTTACAGAAAGAAACGCAGGGAACAAAAAGTACGTCTGGGTAACCGAGACTCAGCTGATCATACTTAAAATAAGAAGGCTAGGACTCAAAGCCACCTAACTTTACCCGGTTGAGAAACCGTCAACGCCTCCACAAAGGAGCCTCTGGAATTGCTATACTCTTGCTTGCTTCCTCCAAATTCTGGAGCACAGACTGAAGAATCCAGAGTAAAGGACCTCAGGACTGGGGGCCGGGAGGATCTTTAAATCACCCTCTTTTATAGAGGCCAAACTGAGGCTCTAGGAGGTAGGAGGTATCCGGGGAATGGCAGCGCCGAATCTAGAACCCAAGTCTCCCTTGGTAGGCAGGGAGAGGGGAGCGCAAGCTTTGAGACGTGAAAGCAGAACCCCTGGGTACTGTGGACATGTAGTCTGGGGCTCTGGGACTGGACCTCACAGAGCCAGGACTGTGCTGACAGCCTCGGAGCAACATTGGGTGGGTGGGTGAGTAGGGTTCGCAGCGGAAGAGCAAAGCAGGGGGCAGTTATACTGGGATTCCAGGAAAGCACATGGCAGAGTTCGGGAGTTTCTGCACATCCACGGTGTCAGCTAGTCGGTCCCACAAACTCCCAAAACGGGGGAACACCGACGCAACCGACTGGACCTCCCGTGCCTTAAAGTTGCGCTACAGAGTTAAGACCGAGTTTCTAGCCCCTGCCTCCGGTCCCAGCCCTCGACCTCTCTCACCTGTTCCTGGATGCGGGTTGCAGATCCTGATTGTTGGAGGGGTACTCCTAAAAGCTGGACCGCGCGGCGCTCGGGTCGCTGGATCTAGTAGTTCTCGATCTCCTTTCACTACAGGGAGCAATGCTTCACTAGACTACAATTCCCGACATGCCACAGGAGGGGCAACGATTACGCGATCTAGCGCGGGCTGCCTGGGAGGAGAGGAGCCACATTGATTGGCTACTTCCCCTCGTATGAGCATGAGGCCCTGTAGCCAATAGCCAATGGAAGGGCTGACCCCCGGGACCTAAAGCTAAGAGGGCTGGCGTGGGCGGAAGATAGGGTGAGGTTGCAGGGAGTCGAACAGGTTTGGGATTCCTTGAACTCAGGCTCTCAACAGTCGTTGTTTACTACTCAAATTGTCATTATTTTCCTGTGCAGTTGAGTGGCACGTTACTAAAACCCCAGGGGAACCATCATGGCTACTTAACTGGTTGTCTAACTTGGGCAAATCATATAACTTCTGAGCCTCAATTGACTTCTTTGAAACTATCTTCCCTTATTTGTTAAATTAGGATAACACCGTGATATAAAGTATATAAAGTGCTTTAAGTGCTCAACAAAGCGAAGACTCAAGCAGAAACCAGAACCTTTATCCCTACACACACGTACACAGACACAGTTTACCCACCCACCGTGGGTAACACACACACAGTTTACCCACCCACCATGGGTAACGCACACACACCCTATATACATACACCCTGTACACACACACTCCTTACACACACATACCCTTTACACATACACACACACACACCTTTTACCAGCCACCATGGGTACCACACACGTTTACCCACACATCATGGGTAACACACACACACACCCTGTACACACACACACCCCTTAAACACATATACACACCTTACACACACCCCTTACCCACCGTGGATAATTATATAAAAACTGAAACCATAAACTAGAAGATAACATAAGGGTCAGTCAGTCAGTTCAGTTCAGTTCAGTTCAGTTCAGTTGCTCAGTCGTGTCCGACTCTGCGACCTCATGAATCCCAGCACGCCAGGCCTCCCTGTCCATCACCAACTCCTGGAGTTCACTCAGACTCACGTCCATCAAGTCGGTGATGCCATCCAGCCATCTCATCCTCTGTCATTCCCTTTTCCTCCTGCCCCCAATCCCTCCCAGCATCAGAGTCTTTTCCAATGAGTCAACTCTTCGCATGAGGTGGCCAAAGTACTGGAGTTTCAGCTTTAGCATCATTCCTTCCAAAGAAATCCCAGGGCTGATCTCCTTCAGAATGGACTGGTTGGATCTCCTTGCAGTCCAAGGGACTCTCAAGAGTCTTCTCCAACACCACAGTTCAAAAGCATCAATTCTTCGGCATTCGGGTTTCTTCACAGTCCAACTCTCACATCCATACATGACCACTGGAAAAACCATAGCCTTGACTAGACGAACCTTTGTTGGCAAAATAATGTCTCTGCTTTTCAATATGCTATCTAGGTTGGTCATAACTTTCCTTCCAAGGAGTAAGCGTCTTTTAATTTCATGGCTGCAATCACCATCTGCAGTGATTTTGGAGCCCAAAATAATAAAGTCTGCCACTGTTTCCCCTGTTTCCCCATCTTTTTGCCATAAAGTGATGGGACCAGATGCCATGATCTTCGTTTTCTGAATGTTGAGCTTTAAGCCAACTTTTTCACTCTCCTCTTTCACTTTCATCAAGAGGCTTTTTAGTTCCTCTTCACTTTCTGCCATAAGGGTGGTGTCATCTGCATATCTGAGGTTATTGGTATTTCTCCCAGCAATCTTGATTCCAGCTTGTGCTTCCTCCAGCCCAGTGTTTCTCATGATGTACTCTGCATACAAGTTAAATAAGCAGGGTGACAATATACAGCCTTGACGTACTCCTTTTCCTATTTGGAACCAGTCTGTTGTTCCATGTCCAGTTCTAACTGTTGCTTCCTGACCTGCAAAAGGTTTCTCAAGAGGCCAGTCAGGTGGTCTGGTATTCCCATCTCTTTCAGAATTTTCCACAGTTTATTGTGATCCACACAGTCAAAGACTTTGGCATAGTCAATAAAGCAGAAATAGATGTTTTTCTGGAACTCTCTTGCTTTTTCCATGATCCAGCGGATGTTGGCAATTTGATCTCTATTTCCTCTGCCTTTTCTAAAACCAGCTTGAACATCTGGAAGTTCATGGTTCACGTATTGCTGAAGCTTGGCTTGGAGAATTTTGAGCATTACTAGCATGTGAGCTGAGTGCAATATAAATGTATAAGTGAATCATTTTGTTGTACAGCAGAAATTATCACATCATATATCATCTATAATCCAAAATAAGAAAGGGAAAAAAGGAGAATGGAGACCGAAAACAATACAAAATATGAACTTCCTAGGCAGAGTAACATCATGAGAAACACTGGGCTGGAAGAAGCACAAGCTGGAATCAAGATTGCCGGGAGAATTATCAATAACCTCAGATATGCAGATGACACCACCCTTATGGCAGAAAGTGAAGAGGAACTAAAAAGCCTCTTGATGAAAGTGAAAGAGGAGAGTGAAAAAGTTGGCTTAAAGCTCAACATTCAGAAAACGAAGATCATGGCATCTGGTCCCATCACTTCATGGCAAATAGATGGGGAAACAGGGGAAACAGTGGCAGACTTTATTTTTCTAGGCTCCAAAATCACTGCAGATGGTGATTGCAGCCATGAAATTAAAAGACACTTACTTCTTGGAAGAAAAGATATGACCAACCTAGACAGCATATTAAAAAGCAGAGACATTACTTTGCCAACAAAGGTTCGTCTAGTCAAGGCTATGGTTTTTCCAGTGGTCATGTATGGATGTGAGAGTTAAACTATAAAGAAACCTGAGCGCAGAAGAATTGATGCTTTTGAACTGTGGTGTTGGAGAAGACTCTTGAGAGTCCCTTGGACTGCAAGGAGATCCAACCAGTCCATCCTAAAGGAGATCAGTCCTGGGTGTTCATTGGAAGGAATGATGTTAAAGCTGAAACTCCAATATTTTGGCTACCTGATGCAAAGACCTGACTCATTGGAAAAGACTCTGATGCTGGGAAAGATTGAGGACAGGAGGAGAAGGGGACAACAGAGGATGAGAGGTTGGATGGCATCACCGACTCAGTGGACATGGGTTTGGGTGAACTCCGGGAGTTGGTGATGGACAGGGAGGCCTGGCGTACTGCAGTTCATGGGGTCGCAGAGAGTTGGACACGACTGAGCCACTGAACTGAACTGAACTGAGGCAGTCCAGTGGTTAAGACTCCACACTTCCACTGCAGGGGGCAGGGGTCTGCCCCCGGTCTGGTCTGGGAGGGTTCCACATGCTGAAAGGCAACTAAGCCCACGTGCCGCAACTACCGAGCCCGCACTCTAGAGCCCATGCCTCGGAACGAGGGAAGCCTTTGCAAGGAGTAGTCCCCACTCGCTGCAACTAGAGAAAGCCCATGCGCCGCAACGAAGATTCAGTGCAGCCAAAGATAAAGAAATCAAAATTAAATTTTAAAGCCAGAAAATGGAGACAAGGGCCCAGGTTGAGACTGTCCCTGATAGGCAGCCTGGCTATTTGAGATGTGCAAAGCCTTCTTCCCTTTTTCCTTCTCTACACAAACACTTTATTTATGGAATGGCTATTAAGTCACTGGCATTTGATATCTGTACTTTCACGTATATTTTATCTCACTGGACCCTCACCTGTAAAATTTCCCCCTTGATGTGAGGACCTCAGTCAAAGCTTTCCAGCCCAAGAGTGACAGAGCCACATCCAGAATGTGTCTCAACTACCTTTAAATCTGCACATCTCAACACAGACACCTCTGAGGAGCCTGTGGCTCCTTCCCAGAACCATGTCTTCCTTCCGTCAGCACCTACCTGTCAAGGCCCTGGGTCACTGCTCTCCTGCTCTGCTCCTTGCCTGGTGGGGTGAGGAGGGGGAAGCATTAACAAAGGATACAGATAAGAGATAGGCAGAAGAGCAGCAGGAAGTCCAGCACAGTCCAGGAAGTAAGGGATAACTTCAGGAAGAACGAGGAGGCTCACTGGGCCCTGTGGAGGCTGGGTCAAAGACCCTGCAAGAAGGGGCACAGCCTGCTAGATGATGTGCTGAAGAAGGAGTGAGAACTCCTGGAGAAAGTCCCATTTAATTCCCATCTGGTTTGTCTTCTGTGATCTGATGGGAGTCAAGTATCAGGGGCCAGCTAACTCACCCTGAGAGAGAGCAATTGAAATAGGCCAGGGGAATTCCCTGGTGGTCCAAAGGTTAAGAATCCACATGTCAATGCAGGGGATACAAGTTCAATCCCTGGTCCAGGAAGATCCCACATGCTCCACCACAAGAGAAGCCACAGCAATGAGAAGCCTGCACACCACAAGGAAGACTAGCCCCAACTCACCACAACTAGAGAAAACCCAGTGCAGCAACGAAAACCCAGTGCAGCCAAAAATAAATATTATTTTTTAAAAAGAAAGAAACAGGCCAGGAAGGGAAGACAATTCCAGGCTCCAGTCTTCCATGTTCTTGCCAGCTAAAGTGGAACTCCCGGGGTCTAAGTGCCACCTGGGTACAAGTCGTGATTCCACCCAAACTAGCTGAGTGAACTTCAACAAGCCCTGTGACATCTCTGAGTGGGTTCCAAACTGCTAATTGAGGATATCAGTGTGATTCATGTCATCTGTGTTTGTTATTAATGACTCAGAGAATAAATGTGTGCCTTATCTAATTAGCTTATAGGGCAGAGTTGAGGATCAAGAGCGGAAAGCAAGGAAAAGGTCTTTATAAGTATTCAAGTCCATCTAAGTCCAAGGAACAGTCAACTACAAATTGGCGCTTGCCAGGAGCATTTGCCAGCCACTGAACAACAATAAAGGCCTTTGCCATCTGCCCTTGAGGAGACTGAGCCCTGTGCTGCTGCAGATGCCGTGATCTTCGTTTTCTGAATGTTGAGCTTTAAGCCTACTTTTTCACTCTCCTCTTTCACTTTCATCAAGAGGCGTTTTAGCTCCTCTTCACTTTCTGCCATAAGGGTGGTATCATCTGCATATCTGAGGTTATTGATATTTCTCCCGGCAATCTTGATTCCAGCTTGTGTTTCTTCCAGCCCAGCGTTTCTCATGATGTACTCTGCATACAAGTTAAACAAGCAGGGTGACAATATACAGCCTTGACATACTCCTTCTCCTATTTGGAACCAGTCTGTTGTTCCATGTCCAGTTCTAACTGTTGCTTCCTGACCTGCATACAGGTTTCTCAAGAGCTCAGGGGGTCTGGTATGCCCATCTCTTTCAGAATTTTCCACAGTTTTTTGTGACCCACACAGTCAAAGGCTTTGGCATAGTCAATAAAGCAGAAATAGATGTTTTTCTGGAATTCTCTTGATTTTTCGATGATTCAGCAGATGTTGGCAATTTGGTTTTTTTTTTTTTTTTTTTTTAGATATTGGCAATTTGATCTCTGGTTCCTCTGCCTTTTCTAAAACGAGCTTGAACTTCTGGAAGTTCATGATTCATGTATTGCTGAAGCCTGGCTTGGAGAGTTTTAAGTATTACTTTACTAGCGTGTGAGATGACTGCAATTGTGCAGAAGTTTGAGCATTCTTTGGCATTGCCTTTCTTTGGGATTGGAATGAAAACTGACCTTTTCCAGTCCTGTGGCCACTGCTGAGTTTTCCAAATTTGCTGGCATATTGAGTGCAGCACTTTCACAGCATCATCTTTCAGGATTTGAAATAGCTCAGCTGGAATTCCATCACCTCCACTAGCTTTGTTCATAGTGATGCTTCCTAAGGCCCACTTGACTTCACATTCCAGGATGTCTGGCTCTAAGTGAGACACCATCACACCATCGTGATTGTCTGGGTCATGGAGATCTTTTTTGTACAGTTTTTCTGTGTATTCTTGCCACCTCTTCTTAATATCTTCTGCTTCTGTTGGTCCATACCATTTCTGTCCTTTATTGTGCTCAGCTTTGCATGAAATGTTCCCTTGGTATCTCTAATTTTCTTGAAGAGATCTCTAGTCTTTCCCATTCTATTGTTTTCCTCTATTTCTTTGCATTGATCGCTGAGGAAGGCTTTCTTATCTCTCCTTGCTATTCTTTGAAACTCTGCATTCAAAGGGGTATATCTTTCTTTTTCTCCTTTGCTTTTCGCTTCCCTTCTTTTCACAGCTATTTGTAAGGCCTCCTCAGACAGCCATTTTGCTTTCTTGCATTTCTTTTTCTTGGGGATGGTCTTGATTCCTGTCTCCTGTACAACGTCACGAACCTCCGTCCATATTTCATCAGGCACTCTGTCTACCAAATCTAGTCCCTTAAATCTATTTCTCACATCATGAACTCCTTATTGCAAAATTCAGACTTAAATTGAAGAACGTAAGGAAAACCACTAGGTCATTCAGGTATGGCCTAAATCAAATCCCTTATGATTATACAGTGGAAGTGAAAAATAGATTCGAGGGATTAGATCTGACAGAGTGCCTGAAGAACTATGGACAGAAGTTCGTAACATTGTACAGGAGGCAGTGATCAAAACCATCTCTAAGAAAAAGAAATGCAAAAATACAGAATGGTTGTCTGAAGAGGCCTCACAAATAGCTGAGAAAAGAAGAGAAGCAAAAGGCAAAGGAGAAAAAAAAAGATATACCCATCCGAATGCAGAGTTCCAAAGAATTGCAAGGAAAGATAAGAAAGTCTATTTAAGTGAATAATGCAAGGAAATAGAATAAAATAATAGAATGGACTTTCCTAGGCATTGGAGAAGGAAATGGCAACCCTCTGCAGTGTTCTTGCCCGGAGAATCCCAGGGACAGGGAAGCCTGGTGGGCTGCTGTCTATGGGGTCGCACAGAGTCGGACACGACTGAAGCGACTTAGCAGCAGCAGCAGCAGGCCCAGCCTAACCCCCACTGGGCAACACTTAGCAGCTTGAAGGCCAAGGTCTCCTAAATGGCTCTAGGACCCTGGGAAAAGAGAAAGTGTCAGAGCCACCCCTGCCTCAGTCATCCGGAAGTCTCAAGTACTCAGACAGAACACAGCTTTGCAGTCAACCAGCCCTGGGTTCGAACCCTACTTTCAATCTTCACTAGTTGTACCATTGGGGATTTATTATCTAAATTCTGTGAAGGTTATTTTTCTCCTCCTTCAATTGGAGATAACATGTATCTCACAGGTTGGCAGCAGCCCTTCTTCCTCATGTAGCTGAGAGCAAATGCTCCAGCTTTCAGCTGCATCCCAGGACACTAGGGTAGTATTGGCATAGCTGTTATATGGAGTTGGCCAAAAAGTTCACTCAGGCTTTTCTTCTTTTTTAGAAAGTTTATTTTTACTTTATTTGCTGCATCAGGTCTTATGCATCATACAAGACCTTTCATGGCGGTGCACGGACTCTCTAGCATGGCACACTCTCTAGCATGGCACACTCTCTAGCATGGCACACTCTCTAGTATGGGACACTAGTACGGCACACTCTCCAGTATGGCACACAGGCTCTAGAGCACCCAGGCTCAGTAGTCGCAGGGTGCAGGCTTAGTTTCTCTGTGGCATGTAGAATCTTAGATTCCTGACCAGGGATAGAACCTGTGTCCTCTGCATTGCAAGGCAGATTCCTAACCACTGGACCACCTGGGAAGTACCCTCATTTAGGTTTTTCTTTAACAGCTGGTGGAAAAACCTGAACAAATTTTTGACCAACTCAGGTTTGCGGTCTCTTGTTACAAAAAAACAAATCTAAGTCCTCTAGGAGACCTTCCCTCACTGGGTTAGCTATCTGTGTCTTCTTATGGTCCCTGAGCTCACCCGAGGCATAACTCTGATCACTGAATACAGTCAGCAGCTGAATTCTTATCTGTCTTCTCCACTGCTTGGAACTTCTGCAGGACAGGGACACTTCTTTCTTGTTGTCACCCAGAGCACAACACAAGATCTGCCCCAACAATAAACTTACATGGAATTTATTCTGATTTTTTTTTATAACATATACTAACAAGTATGAGGGATTTGATTTAGGTCATACTTGAATGTTCTAGTGGTTTTCCCTACTTTCTTCAATTTCAGTCTGAATTTGGCAATAAGGAGTTCATGATCTGAGCCACAGTCAGCTCCTGGTCTTATTTTTGTTGACTGTATAGAGCTTCTCCATCTTTGGCTGCAAAGAATATAATCAGTCTGACTTCGGTGTTGACCATCTGGTGATGTCCGTGTGTAGAGTCTTCTCTTGTGTTGTTGGAAGAGGGTGTTTGCTATGGCCAGTGCATTTTCTTGGCAATACTCTATTATTAGTCCTTGCCCTGCTTCATTCCATATTCCAAGGCCAAATTTGCCTGTTACTCCAAGTGTTTCTTGACTTCCTACTTTTGCATTCCAGTCCCCTATAATGAAAAGGACATCTTTTGGGGGTGTTAATTCTAAAAGGTCTTGTAGGTCTTCATAGAACCATTCAACTTCAGCTTCTTCAGCGTTACTGGTTGGGGCATAGACTTGGATTACTCTGTCTAGTCAAGGCTATAGTTTTTCCAGTGGTCATGTACGGATGTGAGAGTTGGACTGTGAAGAAAGCTGAGCACCAAAGAATTGATGCCTTTGAACTGTGGTGTTGGAGAAGACTCTTGAGAGTCCCTTGGACTGCAAGGAGATCCAACCAGTCCATTCTGAAGGAGATCAGCCCTGGGATTTCTTTGGAAGGAATGATGCTAAAGCTGAAACTTCAGTTTCACCTTGGCCACCTCATGCGAAGAGTTGATTCATTGGAAAAGACTCTGATGCTGGGAGGGTTTGGGGGCAGGAGGAAAAGGGAACGACAGAGGATGAGATGGCTGGATGGCATCACTGACTCGATGGACATGAGTTTGAGTGAACTCTGGGAGTTGGTTGATGGACAGGGAGGCCTGGCGTGCTGCGATTCATGGGGTCGCAAAGAGTCGGACACGACTGAGCGACTGAACTGAACAAGTATGAGAAATACAGTATTCTAATAAACCCTCAGGTAACTGTCACTCAGATTTCACAATTGCCAACATTCTGTTCATCTGATTTTATTAAACTACCTCCCTCTTCTTCTCCCTCTACAAACCACCTTCCTTTGCTGGAATATTTTTAATCAAATCCCCACCATTAATATCATCATACCAACAAACATTTCCAGATATATCTCTAATACATAAGGAATTTTTTAACACAACACACAAAATTAATGGTAATTCTTTAATATTGCCTAATGCCCAACCCATGTTCAAATTTCCTGAATTGTCTCCAAGGTATCTTTTGCGATTGGTTTGATCGAATCAGAATCCAAATCAGGTCTACTCATTGCATTTCGTTGGTATGTGTATAAAGTACACCCGTGGTGGATTCATGTCAATGTATGGCAAAACCAATACAGAATTGTAAAGTAAAATAAAAAATAAAGAAAGAAAGAAAAATTAAATAAATGCTTCCTTCTTCACCCCTTTTTCCATGCTATCTAATTGTTGATGAAATCAGGTCATTTGTTTGTAGAATTGCCTATATCCGGATTTAGCTGATGGCATCCTCAAGTCTTTAATTCTTGCCTCTATTTCCTATAAATTAGTAGTTAGGTTGGAGGCTTCATTAGAATCGGAATTCTTCTGAGGCATATACTCATTCCTGTTCTATCTCGAGGCACACGGGTCTTTTGCCCCACTTTTACTAGTGCCAAACCTAATGGTTTCAGTAGCTCCTGATTGTGTTTTATATTTAACTGAATGGAAGAAGGAGACAAGAAAGCCCATCTAATGATGCTGGAGAGCTGGTGAAATCTAGATAGATGAATAGGAATGTGATTTAGCAGAGAAAATAGGGAAGGTGTATGGAACCATGTGTGCAAAGGCAAGACACTGAGAGGAAGTGCAAGGATTCTGGCATGGATGGAGGAGTGGAGAACTGGAGGATATAGTTAGAAGTGATCAGGGTCCAGATAGTAAAGGCTTTTACATGCCCTGAGGAATCAGTGATGTCCTCGATCAGAGCAGGCAGATCAGACCTGAGTTTTAGATAACTTTGGCTGCAGTGGGAGGCTCCCATGCAGATGGGGACCTACTACTAGTGATGAGACTCCAGGCAGGAAAAATCTGGGCAATTAATGAGCAGAAGCAGGTCACAGTCCCTGGGAGGAAGGGTGCATTTGGAAAATGTTTGGAATTGAGAGATTTTGTTGGTTGATGTTAGTTGTGGGTAGTGAGAGTCCTTCAGTTTCACTGAGATGCAGAGAGAGAGCTGAGGGGGCAGTGTAGGATAGGGTGAGGGTAAGGGGTATAAAAGAAGTTGCTTGGCTGTAGCAGAAGGTGCAGGGTGGAGAGGGTCTGACCAGTGAGTGTGGCCTCTCCTAAGAGGTGGACTGTTGGATGTGAGGGTCTGCAGCCCAGGAGAGCGGCTGGGGCTGGCTGGACCCTTCTGAGTCACACGGACAGCTGGGTCCCCTCATTCATCAGTTATTTATTGAGCACCTGTCAGGCACTAGGAGTAAAGCAGAGGACAAAACAGACAAAATTCCTGTCTTCCTGGAACTCTCTAGGTGGGGTGAAGTGAAAGTCTCATAGTCGTGTCAGACTCCGATCCCATGGATTCTAGCCTGCCTGGATCCTCTGTCTGTGGAATTCTCCAGGCAAGAATACTGGAGTGGGTTGCCATGGTATGTGTATCTTCCCAATGAAGGGATCGAACCTGGGTCTCCTGCATTGCACGCATATTCTTTACCAACTGAGCCACTAGGGAAGCCCCTAGGTGGGGTGGAAACACAGTTAACAAGTGACATGTATAAAAGTTGAGGCGGGAGAGTAAAGCAGGAAAGGGAGGACTGTGGTGTTAAATGAGTGATCAGGGAAGGCCTCACTGGCAAGGTGACACATGAGAAGAAATCAGAAGGAAGTGATAAGCAAGGTGGGCTTCCCAGGTGGTTAGTGGTAAAGAATCCACCTGCCGATGCAGGAGAAATAAGAGCCGCGGGTTCTACCGCTGGGTCAGGAAGATCTCCTGGAGGAAAGCATGGCAACCTACTCCATTATTCTTGCCTGGAGAATCCCATGGACAGAGGAGCTTGGAGGGCTACAGTCCACGAGGTCGCAAAGAGTCAGACACAACTAAGTGACCTAGCACTCACACAATAAGCAAGGTGTTACTTCCTTATCTAGAAGAAGGGCATTCTCCATAGATAGAGGCGGGAACAGCAAATGCAGCAGCCCTCTCTGAGGCAGGAACTGACTTCCCACATTTGAGAAACAACAAGGAGGTCAGTGTGACAGGATTAAAGGGATAGTAAGAGGACTGGGGGGCTACCCAGGTGGCGCTAGTGGGAAAGAACCCGCCTGCCAATGCAAGAGACATAAGAGACGCGGGTTCGATCCCTGGGTCAGGAAGATCCCCTAGAGGAGGGCATGGCAACCCCCTCCAGTATTCTGGCCTGCAGAATACCATGGACAGAGGAGCCTGGTGGGCTACAGTCTGTGGGGTCGCAAAGAGTTGGACACAACTGAGCAACTGAGCACAGGAGGACTGGGAGGGAGCAAGGCCTTGTAAGGACTTTGGCTTTTACTCCGAACATGATGGGGCTCATTAGCGGTAAGCAGAGCGTTCTTTTCTCAGCCTTCACCTCCTCCTCCCCAAGCCTCAATATATGGCTCTTCCACTCACCCATCCTCCCACCAGAGTGGACCGTCTGCCCTGCCGCAAATGCAACATGAGACCTGGGCCAAATAGGACAGGCCTTCACAAAAGGCTCCAGGAGGAGGAGGCAAAGACCTGGGCCCATACACTCATGTTCATAGCAGCATTATGCCCAATAGTCAAAAGACAGCAACAACCCAAGGGTCCATCAACAGAGGAATGGATAAACAGTGTGGTATATACATATGATGGAATATCATTCGGCCTTAAAAAAGAAGGGAATTCTGTCTGATGTATGAAGCCACGTGGATGAATCTTGAAGGCATTGTACTAATCGAAATAAGCCAGGCACAAAAGGAAAAATAATGTATGAGTCCACTTACAAGGGGTACCTAGAATAGTCGATTCGTACAGCCAGAAAGTAGAATAGTTGTTGTCAGGAATTGGGAAGAGGGAAGAGTAGGGAGTTACTGTTTAATTGGTATAGTTTTTCTGTTTGAGTTGATGCAAAAGTTTGGGAAATGAAGAGTAGTGGTTGTCCAACATTGTGAATGTACTTAAAACCACTGAATTATATGTCTCAAAATGGTTAAAAGGGTAAATTTTATCTTATGTATATTTTTCCACATCTTTTTTTCAAAAGAAAAAGGAGACCTGGGCCCAGATTGGCTTCTGCCTGTAACTCCTCTCTGGCTAGTATCCTCCCATGCAAATGAGGGGTTCCATGCATGGACTTCAGTGAATCCCTTACAAAAGCTGTAAGCAAAATCGAGGCCTCTCTTCAGATGCAAGAAGCCTAAGATCTACTTTAAGTGGGAAAAAAAATAATGTTCAGAGTAGTATGGGTAGTATCATACTGCCACTTGAATAAAAAAGGAACAATTAGGGACTTCCCTGGTAGTGCAGTGGATAAAAATCTGCCTGCTAGTGCAGGGAACATGGGTTCAATCTACTGAGCCCACGCTCTAGAGTCCAAGAGCCCGCACTACTGAAGCGCATTGGCCAAGAGCCTGTGCTCCTCAACGAGAGAAGCTGCCTCAGTGAGAAGCCTGCATACTGGGAGAAGAGTCGGCCCTGCTCCCCACAACTGGAGCAAGGCCACGCAGCAACAAAGACCCAGTGCAGCCAAAAATAATTAATAAAAAATTAATAAATTAACTGATTTTTTAAAAGAGGGAACAATTATATATTGTTGGTACCTGCATCATCTATTTCTTGGAGAACACACAGAAAGCTCAGAAATCTGGTAACCTGCTGAGGGGAACTCAGCGGCTGGGCAAGGAGGTGAAGGAAGAAACTCTCGACCTTTGAATTTTAACATCGTGTAAATATCTAAACAAATAAACCTAAATAGGGCTTCCCTGGTAGCTCAGTGGTAAAGAATCCGCCTGCCAATGCAGGAGACACAGGTTCGATCCCTGATCCGGAAGATCCCATATGCTGCCCAGCAACTTAAGCCCGTGGGCCACAACTATGGAGCCTGTGCTCTGGAACTAGGCAGCGACGGACTAGTGAGCCCACGTGCTGCAACTGCTGAAGTCTGAGCGACGTAGAGCCAGTGCTCCGCAGCAAGACAAAGCCACTGCAACCAGAAGCCTGCTCACGTAAAGGAGAGAAAACCCCGCGGGGAGCAACCAATACCCGGAACAGACAAAAACAAAACAAAAATAAACCTAAATACATTCTGGACGAATTCGATGGCGCTTCTGGAAATAGTGCAGGGAAATAGGAAATAGAGGCAGGGGCCCACCCCCGATATTCTGCTGACTACAGAGGCAGAGAAGTCATCACGTTTGCCGGAGAACAAGAGCAATATTTCGGCGCTCTCGGCTCCGGCAGTGCTCACAGCAAGTCCCCGTACGTTATCGCGTGGAGAGCTCCGGAAGGTTTATTATCTCGGTTTGCAGACGACGAAACCGAGGCTGAGAGAGTCTCCGCTTCACTTTGGCTCCGGGTTGGGACAGGGGCTCGGGCCAGGGACCTCCTTCTCCCGGGGGCCCCAGCCTCGCCCTTGTGCCCGGCAGGCGGCTCGCGCGCGCCCCTCGCAGGCCTGCCGGGAGCCTTTTATCGGATGAGGTGGGCGGTGTTCTCTGGTTGGCAGAATAAAGGCACCTAGACAGTGTGTGTGTGTGTGTGTGTGTGTGTGTGTGTGTGTAAGAAAAAGTGTGTGAGGTTCCAGCGTGTCTGAATCTTTGTGAGTCTGCTGTATGCGTGTGCGCCGGCAGAGTGTTGACCCTGTGTGTTAGAGTTGGGGGTGTGTGTGCATGGGTGAAATGGGGGTGTTTGTGTACATGTGTGCGGGCAATCTCTGTTCTTGACTGTACAGCTCTGGTATCACCTCTGTGAAACCACCCTGACCTCCCTGGCCAGCATCGCTCAGTCCCTCTCCTGGTGCCCTCCCTCCTGGACGCAGCTCCATCACCCTGCCTGACACACACTTTATTAAACCTTACTGCTGACATCCCTGTCCCTCTCCTGTCTGGGCAGGAAGCTGAAGTCTGCACGGGACAGGGCACATGGTGGCCCATCCATGCGTGTGTACATGTTTGATGTCACATGAGAGGCCTGTATATGTTGGAAGGTGTCAGGGGGTGGAGAAGGGTCCCATCTGACAAAGTTAAGTACACCTATTCTGTTTGGATTCTGGGAGCCTATAGTCCTTCTCTCAGATTTCTCACCCACAGGCCTCCTACTCAGAGCTGCCCAACCCCATGACAAAGGGCAGGTCATCTCTCACGTGGTTACTTATGGACCCAGGGTCAGCCAGACTGCTCTTCCTCTGTGGCCTGATTTTAGGGCAAGGCATCTGTCTGTCGGCTGGATAGGACAGGGGCTGCCTTGGGACACCGGGCCCCACCTCCTGTTGGTCCTCCCAACTGGTCCTGGAGTCAGTTCGAAATTGCCAGGTCAAACTTAATGTCTCTCTCCAACCCCCAAGCACAAGGCCAAATCCCCAGCCCCTGAGGTCTATTATGTTATGCTCACGCTAGTAACAGCTGTGGGGCATTCTTATTTGTTCTGTCTTCTGTAGATAGAGCCTAGGACTCCAGGGTCATCCCCCCCGGGGAAGTCCTTCCTCCTGTCGATCTTTTCTTTTCCAGTCAAGGTCTGAAGCTTCTCCCCTTCTCTTCCAGAAACAGTGTTGAAAGGGAACGAATAGAGCTTAAATGGTTACACTGCTCAGACTCTAGAACTACACTCTCTGGAGTGGTTGGCCCAGCTCTACCAGTGGCAAGATTCTTAGCTCCAGGCAAGTGTGTCAGACCAAAGCCTTTCTCAAACTGGATAATTCAAGGACTGTTTCGTAAGAGGATTATGTGCAAAGGTATGGGCAGAGTATTGGTGAACCACAAGGAATAGTGAGTGCATTACCCCCAAGCTAGTAGCAGTGGCTTAGTCACCGCCCTCGGGGGCCCAGGAGATGGAGGGAGCACGGTTCCTAGAATCTGGAGAGAGAGGGCCGCCCAGAAAGCAGACGGCAGGTGCTGTGATCTACAGCAACCCCACAGAGGGAGGGCAGGGACACACCCAGACTTACTCTCCTCCACCTCACCTGTCAGTACCACTCTCCAGCCAACCCCTGCAGAAGTCACGGGACAAGGCCTTCGGCCTCCTGGCCACGGAGCAGAGTGGAAGGGCTAAAGAGAGGATGCGGAGTGGCAACAGAAGTCCCTCACACCCTGCCAGCCTGAGTTCCCTCATCGGTAAAACAGGCTATTAGGGGAATTCCCTGGCAGTCCAGTGGTTAGGACTCTGTGCTTTCACTGCTAGGGCCTGGGTTCAATCCCTGGTCCCAGAAATAAGATCCCACAAGCTGCACATGCAGCCAAACTAACGTAAAATAAAACAAACCAGGCTATTCGTCCCACCTTGCTTCTAGGTTGTCATGATGATAAAAGGTGAGGATGTGTATGAGGCCTTGCATGTTGTACCAGCACATGCTGTGTGCTCAGTGAACAGATTCAATGGTCTGCCTGTCGATTTTAATGATGAACTGACATGGCAAACTTGTGTGCCTCCTAAGTCAGTTCAGTCGTGTCCGGCTCCTTTTGATAAGACCAGCAGTTTCGTTATCCTCTCCCCCTTCTCTTTCCACAGTCCGGGAGGCTCCAGCTCCAAATTTTGAAGTGTGTCAGTGCAGAAGAACATGCTCCCCAACTGGCTCTGGTCATGGATTTCTAAGTCCCAACAGAATGTACTGAAGTCCATCCTGATTGCGGCTCCAGGAG
>NW_024070212.1:14781200-14864038 GCF_014754425.2 Oryx dammah
GGTAAGAAGGGGCATCAGGTGCCATTAAAGAGAAGGGGAGAAATGAATGTAGGAATCAGGTGTGGGTGGGAGGACAAATGGTCCAATTTGTTGCTGGCTAGGAGGTATTTGGGGAGGATCTGTGTTCACAGTCTCCTCCATGTTAATTTATAGACCCCAGTCTGGGCTCTTCTCCCAACCCCAATGGGCAGGGCAGAGAGGAGCTTGCAGTCTGGGAGCCAAGGGGCATTCCCATGACTACTGGACTCTGGCCCCTGGTGCACAGGACTTCCAGTGACACTTTAACCAGGATACAGAGCTGATTCCCCACCCGCCGGCCTCCTGCCTCCCACAGTTAACAGCGTGGAGCAGACCCCCGGAGACAGGCAGGTGTGCAGTAGCATGGAAGGTGTGGCTGGCACTGGGGCTCCTCTTCCTCTGAGCTGGGCTGGGGCAAGCTACGGAGACTTCGGGACCTGGAGGAGCACTGAAGGGGCTGAGGAAACTCAAAGGAGGGAGTGGGAAGCCAGTCAATGGTCAAGGCCTGGAGGGAAGACAGGAACCTTAGGAAAGGGAACTGGGTGATTCTCAGCCTGGAAATGAAGGGCCACTGTAAACTAGATATCAAAGGGGGCTGAGGCTGAGAGAAGTCAGCAGCTAAAGGGCAAGAAGTCTGATGTGGTGAGGGACCGGATAGCTAGGTGATCAAGAATTTGAGCCTGGAGTTAGTCAGACCTAAATGGGAATCTTATCTCTGTTAATTAGAAGCTACACAACCTTGGGCAACTGATCTAACCTTTCTCAGCCTCTGTTTCCTTACCTAGAAAATGAGGATATTTACAGAACATATAACAGTACCTGCTTACTAGCATCCTGGTGACTAAATAAGATAATGTATACATAACGCCCAGCTCAGAAGACTCAGCAAACTGGAGAACTGAGGGAAGGAATAGCAAGTGCGCTGAGATGAAAGGATGGGGACCAGAGGCAGGTGCCCACACAGCCCCCTTTTACTGCCGGACCAGCAGGGTACCTGCGGTGGGCTAGTGTAGCCCAGATGACTCAGGAGCTGAGCATTTCCTTCTTCCAGTGGCAGCAGCTGCCAGCCGCTATGGCAGACACCTTCCTGGAACATCTGTGCCTGCTGGACATCGACTCTGAGCCTGTGGTGGCTCGCAGTACCAGCATCATCGCCACCATCGGTAAGCACCCCCACCCCTCCTGCAGCGTCACAGGGCCTCGTGTGTTTTTCTCAAGGTGCTGCCTCATCTTTTGTGTTCTTTGAGACTTCTCCTTGTTTGATTGAGGGATACATAAATAAATATCTATTTTAAAATTTTATTTATTTATGGATGCACGAGGTCATTGCTGCAAGAGGGTTTTCTCTAATGGCTGAGGGCAGGGGCCACTCTCTGGTTGTGGTGTGCGGACTTCCTCGTTGCGGTGGCTTCTCTTGTAGAGCGTGGGCTCTAGGAGAAGTGGGCCCAGTATCTGCAGCTTGGAGTCTCTAGAGCAAGGCTTGGTAGGTGTGCTGCTCAGGCTTAGTTACCCTGAAACATGTGGGATCTTCCTGGATCAGGAATCAAACCAGTGTCTCCTGGATTGCAAGGGAGATTCTTAACCACTGGACAACTTCAGAAGCCCAACAAATATTTGTTGAGTGCTTGGTAGATAAGCTTCTGGGTCCTGGGAGTAGGTCAGTGAAATGAAATAAACAGACAAGGATTTCTCTGGTTAGGATTCCATGCTTCCACCGCAGAGGGCCCAGGTTCTATCCCTAGCTGGGGAAGTAGATCCCACCTGCACAGCATAGCCAAATAAGTAAAAATAATTATTTTTTAAAAAAGAGACTTCCCTGGTGGTCCAGTGGCTAAGACTCCATGCTCCCAATGCAGGAAGCCCAGGTTCAATCCCTGGTCAAGAAACTAGAACCCACATTCCACAACTAAGACCCAGCACAACCAAATAAATAAATATTTAAAAAGAAAAAAAACAGACAAAGATCCCTACTCTTGGGAAGCTGACACTAGCTGGGTGGGACAATAATAAATATAATAAGTTATTTAAAAAATAAGGAAAGTAATATATTAGAAACTGGTAAGTACTATGGGGAAAAAAAAGAAAAATCATGCATGGTAAGGGGCATTAAAATGCAAGGGCAGGAGGGAGGTGGCAGTCCTAATAGGGAGTCAGGGTAGCCATTGTTGAGAAAATTAGACCTGAGCAAAGACAGATGTCTGAGGGAAGAGAGTTCTAGGCAAAGGGAATAGTCAGTGCCAAGGCCCTAAGTCAAGGAGGCTGGAAACCATCAAGGGGAAGAGCAGCAGAAATGAAGAAGTTGGAGGAAGGGGAAGATAAAGGAGGGTTTAGTAGGCCATTTTTAGAATTCAAGTTGTGTTTCACTCCAAGTGTAGTGCGAAACTGAAACCACTGTAGAGTTTTGAGCAGGAGTTCCATGCTGTTACTTAGGTCTTAACAGAACTGCCCTGGCTGCTATGTTGAAAGTAGATTGGGGTTGGGGGTTGGGGTGAGCGCCGAAGCTGCTCCTGCAGTATATCTGGTTTAGACCACGTGGTGGCAGTGGAGCTGCTGAGAAAGGACAATATTCTGAATGTATTTTGAAGGTAGTGCCAACAGGATATGATGGATTGGATATGGGGTGGGGGTGGGGGTGAGAAAGGAGTCAAGGACTAGTCCCAGTTTTTTGGTGTGAGGAGCTAGAAGAATCCATCATCAACTGAGCAGGAGAGACCGTGGTGGAAATGTTTAGAGGAGAGATCAGTTCAGTTTGGGGCTTGTTGAGTTTGATTACACATATCAGACATGCAAGTGTGGTATAGAGTAGGCAATCAGATACACAACTGTGGTTTTGGGAGAGGGGTCTAAACTGGAGATGTAAATTTGTAAGTTGTTGACATACTGATGGTATGTAAAGCCATGAGACTAGTTGAGACTACCAAGGGAGTGAAAGTAAAATGAGAGAAGAGGAATGGTCATCTAATGGGAGCTAAGGCTGAAAGGGAGCAGCCAGTGAGGTGGAAGTAAACCAGGAGAGGGTGTGTCCTGGAGGCCAAGCCAAGAATGTATGTCAAGGATGTGTGTCAGATACTTTGACAGACCAGCTAAGATGAGGACTAACCACTAGATTTAGCAACAACACAGAAGTTGTTGGTGACCTTGACAAGAGCGTATGTAATGGAGAGTGGGTACAAGGAGAATAGGGGGGAGGGGTTTACAGCGATAACTCTTGTCATGAATTTTGCTGCGCCAGTGAGCAAAGGAATAGGGCTGTGTAGCTAGAGGGGGAACTGAAATTAGGAGAATTCATTGTTGTTGGATGAAACAACACCAGGCTTACATGCTGATGGGAAGGATCTAACAGAAAAGGAAAACATCACTGACATAGACAACTGGGGGAACTGCTGAATCTGTTTTTGATTGGGTGAGAAGGAGACCCAGTAGGCAAGTGGAAGAACTGGCTTAGAGAGGGACTGGAGAGGCTGGTCAGCTGGGTCTCAGTTACTCAGCTGTCCTACCAGCAGGGAAGGAATGGAACTCAACTTTCCTCAGTCCAACAGGAAGGAGGCTCTAAAGTTTGGCACCCATCCCCTTCTCATTCACTGGGGTTCCCCCACACTGCAGCACGGAACATCAAGGGCCTGGCTGAGCCCACTCTTCTAGGCGCTTGCAGTGCAAGGAGGCGGGTCTTAGCTGGAGGGGGGAACGTAGTCTCTGATCTGTGTGCAGGGGTGGGGTCAGGGGACAAAGGTCGGGTGACAGGACTTCTGCGGCCTGGGGCGGCCCCAAGGGTGATGATGGGTTCGGTTGTCACTCAGGTTTGGTGAGAAAGTTCTCTGAATCGGGTCTCTGGTTCCAGGGCCGGCATCTCGCTCGGTGGAGCGCCTCAAGGAGATGATCGGGGCCGGGATGAACATCGCGAGACTCAACTTCTCCCATGGCTCCCACGAGGTTCAGGGCGGGACCACAGGGGTGGGGCTAGAGGATGCCCCGAGGTCCCGGCCAGCTTCCGCTGAAATCCTCGCTTTGTTCTGGTCCCCAGTACCATGCTCAGTCCATCGCTAACATCCGGGAGGCGGTGGAGAGCTTTGCAAATTCTCCGCTCAGCTACCGACCCGTGGCCATCGCCCTGGACACCAAGGGACCAGAGATACGCACTGGGATCCTGCAAGGGGTGAGAGGGGACCAGCCCTGTTCTGGGGACGGCGAAGGGGACGGTGCGGCGTGAAGGAAGTTATCCGTAGGGCCGAGCATTGGGAGGGGCCGGCCCTGACCTCCACAGGCCGAACTCATTGGTCCTCTGGCCCTGCCCCTAGGACCTGGCGTCGGAAGTGGAGATAGTGAAGGGCTCCCGGGTGCTGGTGACCGTGGATCCAGAGTTCCGGACGCGCGGGGACGCGAACACCGTGTGGGTGGACTACCCCAATATTGCCCGAGTCGTGCCGGTGGGGGGCCGGATCTACATTGACGACGGGCTCATCTCCCTAGTGGTCAAGAAAATCGGTGCGGATGAGCCTCCCGCCCTGGTCGTGCGCAGTGGGCCCTCTTCCTTTCGGTCCCGCCTTCGCCCTTCACCCCACCACACCTTCCCGAGTCCCTGGCATCCAGACTCCTGGGCTACCCTGGGCTGGGGCTGGATTGGCGGGTTAGAAGTTTCTTCCACAGACGTCCACCCTGTGCTATTCGGTGCAGAGTCCAGGCTGAGCATGAAGAAACAAGACGTCATTCCGTTTTCTTGAGGTCCAAACCTGGTGTTCCCACTGCTGTGATTATGCCCTGGCCTCACCCCTAACCTAGGCGGATTCTTTCCATACCCGCAGGTCCAGAAGGGCTAGAGACCGAAGTGGAGAACGGCGGTGTCCTGGGCAGTCGGAAGGGCGTGAACTTGCCAGGCGTCCAGGTGGACCTGCCCGGGCTGTCCGAGCAAGATGTCCAGGACCTGCGCTTCGGGGTGGAGCAGGGCGTGGACATCATCTTTGCCTCTTTCGTGCGGAAAGCCAGCGACGTGGCTGCAGTCCGGGCTGCTCTGGGGCCGGAAGGACAGGGCATCAAGATCGTTAGCAAAATTGAGAACCACGAGGGCGTAAAGAAGTGAGACTTGGTCTTTGTTCCCATCAGGCCCTACGCATCCGCGTCTCCCTCCTCTTTCCCTGCCTGCCTCTCTCTGGCTTCTCTTGGGTCTTTCCCAGCCCTGACTTCCCCAACCACCCAGGTTCGATGAAATCCTGGAGGTGAGCGACGGCATTATGGTGGCACGGGGTGACCTGGGCATTGAGATCCCTGCCGAGAAGGTTTTCCTGGCTCAGAAGATGATGATCGGCCGTTGCAACTTGGCGGGAAAGCCCGTTGTCTGTGCTACACAGGTCTGCCATGAGCCCTGGGGGCAGGGCCCTCTATGAGTCTGGGGACACCGAGGGTGAATACGCACACCTTAGTTCTCTAGCACGTTTTGCTGTCCAATGTTTGACCCTCAAACAACAAAGCTATGAAGACCTACTGTGACCCCCGTTTTCAGATGAGGAAACAGAGCAGCCAGGATCACACAGTTTGTGAGTGTGACTCTGGTTTTCAGGGCCCTCAGAGTGGATGTCAGAGACGTAGTCGGGGCAGGGTCCCCAGTCAGCTATGACTCCTACAGCTCTGACCTCAAGATATCCCCCAGATGCTGGAGAGCATGATCACTAAGCCCCGGCCAACTCGGGCAGAGACGAGTGATGTGGCCAACGCCGTTCTGGATGGGGCAGACTGCATCATGCTTTCGGGGGAGACTGCCAAAGGCAGCTTCCCTGTGGAGGCTGTGAAGATGCAGCATGCGGTAGGAGCTCAGAATGCAAGGCAAATGGGCTGGAAAACCACCCCCCTTCCAGACCCCAATGCCCTTGCCCAGCCTGACCTCCTGGTGCCCACAGATTGCCCGGGAGGCAGAGGCTGCGGTGTACCACCGGCAGCTCTTTGAGGAGCTACGCCGGGCAGCACCACTGAGCCGGGATCCCACCGAGGTCACCGCTATTGGTGCTGTGGAGGCTGCCTTCAAGTGCGGTGCTGGTGCCATCATTGTGCTGACCACAACTGGCCGGTGAGGAGCACACTGGGACCACACCAGGACAGAGCTTTGGGTCCAGGGCAGGCTGGGATGGGCCCCAAGCATGGCTTTTATCTCATCATCAGAGATCTTTCTGGGGTAAGAAGAGAGGCAGCTATGGGAACTGGAAGCCTAGAGAGACAGATCTTGGAGCACACTAGGAATTGTGCCTATCTCCTCAAGGGGTTGGGAGGGCAAGGTGGCATCACTGGGTGCACTGACTTCCAGGCCATCTGGGCTACCAGGGCTCAGAAACAGCTTTGCAATGCTGGGGTATTACAGAAGGCTCCAGAAGGTCTGAGTTCAAATCTTCACTCTGAAACTTAGCTATGACATCTTGGGTAGGTCACCCAGGTTCTGTAATCCTCCTCCACTTGCTCACAGGGTTATGAGGATTAACAAGAAACATTTTTTAAGTTAAATACTATATAAAATGCATTCCCAGAAGGGTTTTCTGTTTTTCAAAGAGGTTTCTCCTTATCTCATTTGATAGATTTTTTTTAGTCATCTCATAGTTTCCCCATGTGGTCAGAAAGGCAGCCACGTTATGGTTGAGAAAACTAAGGCCCAGAAAAAATATGATGACTTACCTCAGGTCACACAGCTTATTGGTGGCACCTGGAACCCGAACCCAACACTCTTCCAATATTCTGGGCTGACCTTGTCTGCCTCCTTCAGCTCAGCCCAGCTTCTGTCTCGGTACCGACCTCGGGCAGCAGTCATTGCCGTCACCCGCTCTGCTCAGGCTGCCCGCCAGGCCCACCTGTGCCGAGGAGTCTTCCCTGTGCTCTACCGTGAACCTCCAGAGGACATCTGGGCCGACGATGTGGACCGCCGGGTCCAATTTGGCATCGACAGTGGTGAGCTCCCACTGGCTCCCTCCCACCCTCCCCTGGATTTGTATCCTGAGTCCTCCAACCCCACTTCCTACACTCACCCAAAGGGTCTTGCCTCTCTCTTCTGGTCCCAGGTTTTCTCTGTGAGATTCACTAAGACTGAGATACTTGAGTCTCCAGGGGTGGGGGGAACATGCTGAGAGAGGGCAGAGGGAGCGAGGGCAGGGACCAGGGCATCCCTAAGTGGCCGGCACAGCTGCTGCCTCCACCAGGTGGCTGGAGCTGGGCATGACACAAGGAGCAAGAGAGGAGAGAAGAAAGAGGGGGCCAGGGCCCTGCAGCTGCAACTGAAATCGGACTGATGGTTGCTCTGCTCACACCCTGGGCTTCCCTGGTAGCTCAGCTGGTAAAGCATCTGCCTGCAAGGCAGGAGACCCTGGTTTGATTCCTGGGCAGGGAAGATCCCCTGAAGAAGAGATAGGCTACCCACCCCAGTATTCTTGGGCCTCCCTGGTGGCTCAGACAGTAAAGAATCTGCCTGCAATGCAGGAGACCTGGGTTCAATCTCTGGGTTGGGAAAATCCCCTGGAGGAGGAAATGGCAACCCACTCCAGTATTCTTGCCTGGAGGATCCCCATGGACAGAGGGGCCTGGCAGGCTACAGTCTCTAGGGGTCTCAAAGAAGTTGACATGACTGAGCGACTGAGCACAGCACATGCTCATACTCCCCCTTTCCGTGTGCACAGCCACGCAGGTGGAGAGACTTGCTGCTCAGCAACAAGCCCCATGGCACCCCATGGGCACAGCTGCAGCTCGTACCTCCTACATGGTCGCATTCCCTGCAGTGCCCCCTGTGGGGCACACTGGACAGTTTGCCTCGGGCCCCTCCTTCCTTATGGGTGCCCTTGAGGAAGGCAGTCAAGGGTGGTGGCTGGTTCTCTTTACAGGGCTGGCCTGGGTCCCTCAGTGGCTGATTATCATCTTCTCTCCTTCCTCCCCTCCAGGAAAGCTCCATGGCTTCCTCCATTCTGGGGACCTGGTGATTGTGGTGACAGGCTGGCGACCAGGCTCCGGCTATACCAACATCATGCGGGTGCTGACCGTAACCTGAGGTGCCCCTCCTCCTCTGACCAAGCCAGCCCGGGACCCGCCCCTCTCCCCTCCCTCCTGCAGCCCCACGTCTGAGTCTTTTCTACTCCCAGTCCTCCCTACCCCAGGGCACATCTGCCATCCTGTTTCCTTCCAGGGCACTCCCTCCCCTTCTCTATTTCATGCAGGCCTGGATTGTATCTAATTAAGCACTGGCCATCCAACAGCACCAATGGTACATTCCCTGCATCTAATGCTCTCAACTGGTCCCTAAGATGCTCTGAGCCTTTAATCCCAGCTCAACTATTAATTCTATCCCCCCAGGTTTCCCATAGCTGAGGGTGGAGGGGAGGGGAGCAGGGTAATCATGGCCACAGTCTCCACAAAATCTCATCTTAAAATCATCTCCCAAGGAGAGTGTCACCTCTTTCTTCATTGTGACTGGAAGCTAGGGGAGATGGAAGCCGGGGAGCACCAGAGCCAGGCGGGCACGCCTCGTTAGTGTCTCACCACCTCGAGGCTTGCAGGCCACGCCCATTTGCTCTCACACCCATCTCATGCTTTACTGGGTCAGGTGTTCTGGCCTCCTTCTGGACCTTGAAATGCCCACTTTGTTCCCACACACAAACCAGGAGCCAAAACAAGTGTCTCTATTTTCTTTTTAAACCCAGATATTTGGAAGCCATATAAAACTTCTCCCATACATGCAGAACCCCAGAACTCCCTGCCTAGGAGAAAAGGAGCATTAGGGTCTTGGCCCCACATTCTTTGATGCTGGAGAGTAGATGTGGGGACAGAGGGGTGGGCCGCAGGCTTCTCTTGTCCCTGAGAAGGCAGAGGTACTGGCTAGCCTGCCCTTCCCTAGGCTTGGATACCTCGGGCCCTCCCCTTGCTCCTGCACCAACAGCAAACTCAACAGGAAAGAAAAAGAACTAAAAATAAGAACAGTCCTTCTCCCCGTCTCAGGTGGCCCTTCCTGGTCCTACCTAGATAGGGAGGGTGTTCAAGTATTGCTGCTGATGGGAGTTGCACAAGGACCACAAGAGCTGGAATGGAGGGCCCTGTCCGTTCCTGTTTCCCTGGTAGAAGGGGAGGGCAGAGATGGATAAAGGAATGGATAAATAAAATGAGTTGATAATAAATAAAACTAGCAAATGAATGAATAAACTATTAAATGAATAAATAAGGGAAGGAGGGAAGATAAAAATTCCATCTAGGAATTCAGCCACTTGCCCCCTACCTGGGGGCATCTAGACTGGCACACTAAATAAGGGGGTGTCAGCAATCCCATAGCTTCAAGGGGGCCATCACCCGGACAAGGGCACAGGAAGGAGAAGGCTCCCAGTTTACAAAAAGTTAGTTCTACCACAGAGACAGAAAGCACAAGGAACTTGGCAGGAGGTGTGTTCCCACTTGGGATATAGACAGGGAGGGTCCACGCATGGCAGTAAAGCTGGGTGCCCACACCAGGGGCCTGAGACATTTGTTGACATCAATGAGGGCACGGGTAGTTGGCAGTGCCCAGCTATGCTAGCCGGACAGGAAGATTAACCATGCCAGGCAGAACCTGAAAGGTCATGGACAGGAAAACAGAGACATCTAGTTACTTGGCAGTGATGGTGATGGCAAGTACTTGTGCTTAGTAAGATGGGCTCATGGACTTGGGCCCACCTGGCAGGACTGTGGCTAGGGGAACACCCTCATCAGAGGACTCGGAGTCGCTTCTACTTGGCAGTGGGGACGTACAGCGCCTGGCCCAGTGCCTTGAATATGGTGGGCGCTAAGAACCTTTGATGACTGGGTGAATGGATTAGGATGGGTGTCAGGCTACAAGGCGCCTGAGCTGAGGACAGAGACCATCTTCCTGGTACTAAGGGGAGATAGTCCCATAGGGCAGTGTTTCAGGTCCCCTCGGTGTCCCCAAGAGGTGTCTGCCCTCAGGCGTACGCTACTGCACCCAAGGGCTTACCTAAAGGTTTCACATGTTGGCAGACAGCTGGGGGCCCCGGGGAGTAGCTGGCTCAGGCACTGGCAGCCTGGGGGGCTGGGCTGTCCCTGGAGGCTTGGTCAGGAGCCCTGAAGGGGGCAGGCGCTCACTTCCTGAGCTCTTACGCCCAGGAGAGCCGTCACCTGCTGCCCTCTGAGGCAGAGAAGGTTGGGAGGCTGAGAGAGGGCGGCCCCGAGGTCCTAGTCGCCGTCCACCCCCTCCTGGGGGAGGCCCCAGCAGTGACACCTGTGAGCGCCCAGCCCGGGATAGGCTGGCATGGAGGGTTCGGGCAGGCGGGGCCGGCAGGCGGGAGGTGGATGCCCAAGGCCCCCGGGCTAGAGGGCCAGCTCGGACAGGCACCAGGGGGGACGCTGGGGAGCCTGCTCCTGCTGATCTTCGAGCAGAGCGAGCAAGGAGGGTGACTGGAGAGTCGGGTGAGAGGGGAAGAGGGCCCCGCTGGTGCGTCAAGGCAATGGCCACGCTGGAGGTCACGGCGGCTGCTTGCAGGGGTGCGTGCACCAGCGGCTCCCACAGCACCGGCTTTCCACTGAGCCGAGCGCCGGTGCTGGGCGCCAGGCCCCGAACACCGCGAGCCATATCCCTGTCGTGTTGGACCAGGTGCTGCTCCATGACGCCCCCACTGCCGCCCGGACTTGGCTCAGAGCGCTTCCGCTGCAGTATGGAATTCTTCTTGCCTAGAAATTATCCCAGGGGGAAGGAGTTAAGGATAGGATAGGAATTCAAGATGAAGGTTGGATATCAAAAGAACGAGGGTATCACAAGAAAAAAAAAAAAGAACTAGGGTAACAAGATGGAGTCAACGGACACCGGCGGGGTGAAGGTAGGGGATGGGGATCAAGTGTTTGGAGGCAGAGTTGGGAGATGGAGAGTGGGAGATGAGGGTTGAAGGAAGAGGGTTAGGGGATGAGAGTACGTATCAGAGATGGTGAGGATCAGGGACTGGTACTCAAGGAAGGAGGAGTCAATGCAGGGGAATTGGGGGCGATATCTCCAGGGTTCAGAGATGCTGGCTTATAGGGACAGGGAGCCAGTGTGTTGAGAGCCCTACTCGGGGGCATCTGCTGGGACTTGGGTCCCCCGGGGTGTGCCAAGGCGCGGGAGCCTGGGCCCTGGGATCTGGGGGACTCCTTGCCATGGACGAGGGTGAGGGCGCAGCCTGGACCTCACCGATACGGCGCAGCCGATCCATGGCCACAGTCTCAAAGGCCCGGCGCATCATAGGGAACTCCTCGAGCACGGCATTGAAATGGTCCACGCTGAGTGAGTACAGGCGGCAGTAGGTATCCGCACGCACGCTGGCTGTGCGTCGGCCCCGAGTCAGCAGGCAGATCTCTGACAAAGTTGGGAGGAGGCCTTCAGAATCACTGTCTGCAGAACTCCCTCTCACTGGGCCTGCAGCAACTGACCCAGATTCCCAGATGGGAGCAACTTATGACTCCCCACCCACCCAGAGGCCCTGAATGTTCCAAGCACCCTCACTCTCCCACATAATTACTGTCCTGCCTCTGTCCAAATTAAAGCTGATAACAGGCAGGTCTTGCTGCACTCCTAGTTATTCCACTTCACTTTAATTCTCACCCCACCTCCATGGCTTTAGCCCAGGGGGTAGGCCTAGGGCAGTGCCTTCTCTTCCCTCCCCTTTGAAAGAACACCAAGGCAACCCAGAAGGAGAAAAGCAGTGCCAAAGGGCAAAGGGCAACACAGTGGGGATGCTGGAAGGTGGTGGGTGATTTGGGGACTGAGAGATTATGAGTCTCAAACCCTTTTGGGCAGCAGCCAGGAGAACTGTGGAACTGCCACAGGCTGGGTCCCTGATTCTCCCACCAAGTCATTCCCCCAGGGAGCCACAAAGCTCCAGCCCCTGGGATAGCACTGCTTTATTCCTATCTTTCCCTCATCTTGTGGGATCCCTGGGTCTCACTGGCCCGGGGATTTTCAACCTGACTGTGCACAGAATCTCTTAAGCCTTTAAAATTACAGAACTCTAAACCCCAGACCCAGAGATTCTAACTGAATAGGCCTGGGGAGGGGCTGGAACTCTGTGGTCCTGGAGCACAGCCAGGTGAAGACCCAGACCCAGGGGAACAGCTGCCCTCCTTTCTCTGCTCCAGATCCCTCACCCACCCACCCTGAGGCCTGCTGACCCCCAAAGTAGGATCCATCAGTGAGGCGGGTGTCCCGGGCGCCACGTGCCAGCACACTGAGCAGCCCATGCTGGATGAAGTACATCTTCCTGCCCACGGAGCCCTCACGCACCACGAGGTCCCCTGGCTGGAAGACCTCAAAGCGTAGCTTGGTGAGCACGGCCGTGACGAAGCTAGGGTCAGCATGGGCAAACAGCGGCATGTGGGCCACCAGGCCCCGGCAGGTGAAGTTAATGATCTCCTGGGCAGGGGAGGGGCCTGTCAGGCAGGCTGTGCTCCCTGCCCCGAGGTGCCCCCATCGAGCTCATCTGTCTCCAGAAGCCCCACCCCTGGGGTCATGATCTGCCAAAGGATGGGGGTGCTTCAGTCGGCCTGGGACCATCTCTAAGCTCCTGCCCTCAGAGCTTTCCCATGAGCCCTTGCAGGACCATACCCCAACTCCACCCCAACAGAGATTCCTGCAGCCCCTCCTCATGTATACTTCACCTCTGAAAGATCATCAAGGAAGACCTTAACTCCTAAAAGTGCTCCAAAGACCTGAACTCCCATGGGGCCCTCTGTAGGCCCCACTTGCTGTAGGGGCCCCAGCTGACTAAGTCCCCACCCTAGAGGTCGTCCCAGAAGCCCAGGTCCTTGAAGAGCCTCCCTCCAGGGCCCCGCCCAGTCCCACCTCCCGAAGTGGTTCGCTGAGCTCGCCTAGGATGCTTTCCTCATCGAACATCTTGCCCTGGTAGCGGTGCTCATAGTACTCGTGGATGCGCTGCCGTGTATCAGCCGGCAACTTGTGGAAGGACATGTACTGCTCCACCTGCTTGTACTGGAGAGCCAGCCGATGGCCAGCAGGCACGAAAGCACAGAGACAGATGTGGAGCCAGAACAGTGTTGGAGGGGAGGTTGTGGAGGAAGGTCACAGCCATGGGACACACCCAGAGGGTAGAAACATGGAGACAAAAGGATATATGAGTAAGGGTGGATACAGGGAGGACACAGCACAGTCACAGGAAAACCCAGACGTGGAGGAGTCCAAGGACAGGTGCATTGGTACAAAGATAAGGTACACACACGGACAAATGGATACGGGGCAAGGCAGGACACAGAGAGCCAACAGGGACACATCAGAATGGGCTGCACGTGGAGCTCCCCAGCCTCCAGCACCCCTCCCCTTCCTTTTCCTGCCCCTGCTGACCTTCTCCTGGTACTGACGCCGCGAGGAGTCCAGGGACTGGATGAGGGCGGTGGCATGACCGATGAACATGGCGTAGCACGTGGCACCCACGATCATGCTGAGCATGGTGAGCCAGACGTCGGGCATGCCTACAGGTGCCTGCTGCCCGTAGCCAATGCAGAGCATGTGGCTCATGGCCTTGAACAGGGCGTGGGAATACTGGCGGCCCCATGAGTGGTTCTGGGGGGCAGAGTGTATTGCAGAGCTGGGCACAGACCCCTCAGAACCTCATTCTCCTCCCGCTCCCCACTTTCTCTTTCAATCCTTCTGTCTGCCCCCTTCTACTTCAACTTGCCTGCCAAGGGAGGCACTTAGGTTTGGTTCTGGGGGGCCCTGAAGCAGAAGGGGCCTCTTTTATAGCATGGGAGCTGCAGTTTCTCCCTAGCTTTCCTTCCCCATATGCTCCCTCCAATACAAGTACTTCTTCCAGGCCTCTTTCCTTTCACCTCCCCACCTCCTCTCTTCTGTCTGCTCATGGTCATCTCTCCACCATCTCCCATTTGCCCCCTGTGTTTACCCCTCCTGCTCAGGGAGAAGAGCCCTTGGAAGGCCCAGGAAAGGCTGAGCGGCGGGGAGTTCTCACCACCATGTGGCTGATGGAGACCCAGCAGTCAGGAGGGAAGTCTTGCAGCATGGGGACCAGGAATTGCAGACAGCCGTCCCAGTGACACAGCAGCAGCATCATTCCGATGAGGTTGAAGATGCGAACCACAGCACTGGCCAGGTCGTAGGTCATGTGAAAGATCTGAGGAGTCCAGGGAGGGGCTGTTGCGGACAGGAACCTCTCCCTGCCAGGACTTTTCCATGCCTGGCCTTGCAGATTCTCTCTTCAAATTTCTCTCTGGCCCTACCCTCCGTGAATGTTAAGACTGTAGCTTATAAAACCGCATATATAGCTAATACAGAGGAGGTTGTATTACTGCTCTCATCTCATAGGTAGGAAAACTGAGGCAAACCATGTGCCCCAAATCACAGCAAGTGCCACAGCAGAAACTCAATCAAAAAGGTCTACTGCACAAGCTGCCCAAGTATAGCCTGGGAAAGGGCAGAGAGGGCAATTCGCAGTGTAACAGCCCCAGGGCGTATGAAAGGATGAGTGCCAGAAGCTCTCTTCCCTTCCAGTAATAATAATAATAGGTAATCTACTGAGAACTTACTGTGCCAGGCCCTGTACTAGGTGCTTTACAGGTATTAACTCCTTTAACTCTTATAACCTTATCATATGTAAATATATTTATCATTTTCATTTTATAGACAAGGAAACCAGGTCTCATATAGTAAATAGTAAAATTGGGATCTGACCACAAGCAATGAGACTGCAGAGTGCACACTCTGAACCACTAAACTCTGCTGTTGTCCTGAAGCTGAAACTCCAGCCTTCCCCATGCTCTACAATTATTAGCTCCTCTTCTATACCTTCCTCTTGGAGTCTAACTAACCCTTCAGTGTTTGTCCAGCAACTATGCTCCATTCTCTTGCACCACCATCCTTGCATCCTGAGAATCCCATCCCCTGAACACTCATTCTGTCCCTGTTTCTCCCCCACCAACACTGGAGACACTCCTCCCTCGGAAGCCCCACTCATCTGCCCCACCCCAGAAAGTTGCCAGGAGCCCCACTCATATCGCTGTCTGGAGGAGTCTGCAAGCCCCCCCTGCCCACCTCCCCACCCCACCTCCTCCCACTGGTGTATGTAGCGGATGAGGCGGGAGAGGCGGAGCAGCCGCAGCAGGCTGAGGATCTTGGTGAAACGCACGATCCGCAGGGCCCGCGCTGTTTTGTAGACCTCAGCATCCAGTCGTGGCTCCAGCTCCACCACCAGAAAGATGTAATCCACAGGAATAGAGGAGATGAGGTCAACCAGGAACCAGGTGCGCAGGTAGCGTGTGCGGATGGCCCGCGGTGCCAGCAGGATCTCAGCACCCTCCTCTACCACGATGCCTGTGCGGAAGTTGAGCACCAGATCCATCAGGAAGAAAGTGTCAGAGAGGACATTGAAGACAATCCAAGGTGGAGAGTTCTCTTCCTTGAAGAAGGTGATGCCCACGGGTAGCACAATGAGGTTCCCCACCATCAGCAGGAGCATGATCAGGTCCCAGTAAAACCTAAGATAGGGGTGGGATGGGAAGTAAGACCACAATGAGAGTCAGTCACTAAACTAAGGGCAGACAGTCTCAGCCAAAAGTGGACAAGGATACAGAACAACGGGATGACCATTTACAGCTAATGGGAGTGTAAACTGGGACCACCACTTGGAAAAATAGTTTGGAATTATCTAGTAAAGTCAAACATTTGCATTTCCTGCAACTTGACAATTCTATTCCTAGGTATATACACATTCAAGGGAAAGATTCCAGGAGATATATACAGGTATAACAGCATTAAATCTGGAAATAATCCAAATATCCATCAGTAGAAAAATGTAGAGAAATAAGACAAACACAGTAGATAAATACACTGATGCCTTGGAATATTATACAACTGTGAAGTCACCCAACTGCAGCCTACATTCCACAGTATGAATGAATCTCACAGATTTAATGTCAAGAAACCAAAGGATACATACTGTAGGATTCCACACATACAAAGTTCAAAAAAAGATCAAACTAAACTGCATTTTTTAGGGGATTCACAGAAAAGTAGTAAAACTGTAAAGAAAAGTAAGGAAATAAGTACCACAAAAGTTAGAATAGTGGGTTTGGAAAAGGGATGTGAGAGCAGCAAGGAGCCTTCTGGGGTATCCCCATTATAGTCTCTCTTGACCTAGACAGTTGTTACATATGAGCCTGTTTTACAGTTACCCCTTCAAATATACATGTGTGTACACACACACACACACACACACACGCACACACACATAGATACATCCTGGTAATACTATACTATTTATATATATCTGCCTTATCTATTTACTATATCTCTACTATATATATTAATATATATACCTACTAAATATGCCCTTAATATGCATATATTCTTTATATAGTACATATATGTAATGTCCTCATTATATGTATATAATCTATGTCACTATTATTAAATATTTTTTAAGTTAAAAAAAGATAAATATCCTTTGCTGATCTCAGAGGGCTGTTAAAAAATATGCACTGATATGAATGTGGATGGATGGGACAGTGTTGTACAAGACTAGTTGGTGTTATGACTCACCCACCCTTTATCCCAAGGTTTCTGAAGAGACTGCTGCTTTACCCATCTCCAACTCTCTGCCCATTCCTAGTTTAGGACTGAAAACCTTCCCTAGCTTTCCCAACCCCAACTCTCCTTCCCAACACAGTTGGACTCATGGTTCCTGTTTTTCTGCTGGGATCTGTTTCCCAGAGTGGGGATGGTCTGTCCTGCCTCTTGTTTGAACTAGCTTTTCAGATGTACCCCTCCCCTCTTCAGAGCACTTCGGCAGGGCTGCACAGACAGAGAAGCTCCACAGCAGATCCTGAGACAGCAAAGCTTGAAGCTCTGCACTCCTTTCCTCCCCCAACCTCCCTGTGCCCACTGAGACTTTGGTTGCGCCCAGGCAAGGGCATGGTCAGGGAGAGCCATACTGCTGTGTGGAAGCTGTGAAAAGAAGAGGTCATTCAAAGAAGATCATTGGACAATCTGAAGGTCCCAACTAGATATGGCAGTTTCAATTTCAGGACACACCTAGTTGCAGCATCAACTGAGGACCCAGCCCCTTCTGACTCTGACTGAAAAAAAATCAATCCTTTCAGCCCCTGAATGAAGCTTGGTGGTCCTCAAGTCCAGGCCTCCAGGAAGCCCTGTGTGATTTCAATCAACCGCAAACCCTGGATCTCCCCTTCTCTTTCCTGGCCACTGGAGAAATCCTGTACTGTAAGCTGGGAGAGGAGAGGGAAAGAGGGTTTGCCTTGCCACAGAGCATCTTCACAGCCTGACTCACAGGCAGTCACAAGCCTGGCGGGTGATACAGGAGAGAGGATGGAGGAGAAGCACAATAATAATGGGGATACATGGTTTATGGGGATACATTTGAGGGTGAAATGGGGAGGAGGAGGGAGATGCACAGCAGACTAGAAAAGGTGCATTAGTAGGGTGATATTGAGACAGTAAAAAAGAGACGAGTGAAAGGAGCAATGAGAGAAAGAACATTAAGGAAGTGTGTGTGTCTGTGGATTAAAACGACGTCTAGGTTTCCAATGGTGTTTCCAGGCTCCCGATTCACACCTCATCCTCTCTGCTCATTTAGCTCCCCAGGATAGGTGATTTGCACATATCCTTGCCTCATCCAAAAGCTGTCCTTCATTTCCTCCAAGGACAGGGTTGCTCTCCTCCCCTAGCGACCTTCATGTAGAGGTACAGCCTGATGGGGACTATGGAATAGCCCCACCCCCACTCTTCATCCGTTCTCCCTGGTAGTCACCTGGGTGGTGGTCACATGAGCAGTGGACTGGTGCCCCTCTGTTGCCTCCTCAAATCACTCTGAGTCCAGGCCCTAACCCGCCGAATCCCGTCTTCAGCACCAGGGACAGCGATCAGAGCTGCTGTCTGGACACTCCCTTTCTCCCCTGGCATCCCTATTTTTTTTTTGTAGCCTGCCCTGCTGAACTAGCCAGGTACTGGGGGTAGAATGGGGACAGTGGGGACAGCTCGGTTTCTCCTTTAGGCTGACCCTGAGTTTCGGAACATGACAAAATTTCCCAGATCCCCAGCAAGCAGAACTGGAGTAAACAGCAGTCCCTAATTCCAGTATTCCCCTTGGTCCAGGTGGGGTGTCGGGTTTTTGAAATGGGAAACCCAGGTCTCTGGTGTCCGCTTGTCTCTTCTAGCGCCCCTAGCCTGAAAAGTCACCGAGAACCTCCGGCTGGGGAATCCTTCACCCAAGAATTAGGTTGGGGGAAGTGACTCTGTCGGCCCACCAGGGGACCCCTGGGCCGGAAATGAAGTGTCCGTGGAGGGTGGGGCGGGCCCGGCTCCCGTGTCGCGGCCTTGGGGGTGGGAGCTGTGTCCCCTGCCCACCCTGCCGGACCCCCAGTACCGGAAGTCGCTGTACGGGTGGATGATCCAGGCCCCCGCTGACTTGACCCGCTCCTGCTCGATTTCCACTGCTTTGTGGCTGCCGAACACGCGAAGGGAGAACTTGTTGACCGTGGGCTGGAGCAGGGTCCCGAGCTGCCTCCTCTTGGGCTCGGGCCCGGGCCTGGACCCAGGGACCGGACCCGAGGCTGTGGTTGTAGACGCCGGGGCAGCAGGAGGCTCAGCCTCCAACCCAGGGGTCGCCCCGTCGTTGGCCCCAGTCGTTGGCCGCTGCTCCGCCTCCATGACGCCCGTCAGCTTACACGTTTGGCCTCCTAGACCCTGCTGCGGCCATTCGGGACCTCCCGACCCCTCCCGGAGTCGGAGCGGGAGCAGCCGGGCGGGCTCGGAGCGGAGGCGTAGTCGGCTGGGAACTGCCAAAGAGCCGGGCGGAGGGGGTGTGTGCGACAGACTCCTCCGAGGGCGGCGGGCGGGTCGCGCTGCGCCCCCTGGCGACAGCTGAGCGGAGGCTGGGCAGGGCGGGCGGAGGCGGGGTCGACCGAGAGCCATCTCGGAAAGAGGCGGGACCAATGTAGTCCGTAACCAGAGGGACACTGAAGTAGGCGTGGCTTAGCCAATATGGGCCGTCCTCCAAGTATAGGAAGAGAAGGAGGGGAAACGCTGCCGGAGCCAACAGAGAGGGTGTGGTCTAGGGCTGAAGGGCTTTTATCCACTGAGCGCCAGGGAGGCGGAGCCTCCCGCAACTGGCGGGAAAACCGGACGCTGGCTGTAGCTCATGCGACTTGCGAGGGCGAGAAATTGGGAAGAGATGGGGAATGGCTTTTGAGCTTCCTCTTATCCACTCTGCCTTACGGACTTCCTGCATGTTACTTTTTTCCTCGCAACACTCTCCTAGACATACTCGTTTCCTCTGACTTCTTCATATTGCTCCCTCTAGTATTTCATTTCCAAACTCATCTGCCAGCCCTCACCAAGAGCAACTCTGCCAGTCACTGAGTGGACGCTGAGGATGAACACAAAGTCCTGTCCATAAAGCCAGCGCTCGTCTATGCTTGCAGACAAGACAGGTAAATTACAGTGCTATGTGATGGAAAGGGCTATAAATTCTCTTTTGGGGGGGCGGGGCGCTGTGCTGGGCAGCTTGCAGGATGTTGGTTGCCTGACCAGGGATTGAACTTGGGCCTTTGGCAGTAAAGGTGCAAAGTCCTAACCACTGGATTGGCAGGGAATTCCCTAAAAGTTCTTAAATATCTCAGATTCTTCCCCTTATCTCCACTTCTTATTGTCACTGCCTTATTTCAAGCGCTCAGAATTTGTTCACCTAGATTATTTCAGATACCTCTTAAGGGGTCTCTAAACTCTCTCAGGGCAATTAGTTTTCCAGAGTTACCTTAGTCTGCCAGACTTACCTTCCTAAATCCAAATGTAGCTTTATCACTTGCTTAATGTCCTTCAAACTTCCCCATCTTCTATGGGATTACAGTTAAACTCCTTAGAATGACATACAAGGCCCTGTAAAATCTGGACCTAGTTTTAACAACCTCTCTTCTGATAGTTCCTCTCTTGAAAGCCAGGCCTCCAATTCTGTTTAAATGCTTCGTTCTGCTTTGTCTCTAGACCTTTGTATTTTCTCTGCCCGGTCTTCTCCAATTCACTTTTCAACAGTTGGTTCAGATGTCATCTCCTCTAGGAGACCTAGACATGCATTTATAACTCTTTTTTTCCTCAAGCTAGGGTCTAGTCTACAGCTCTCCTACAGTGACCAGGACACCACTGTGCATAACAGCTCTTGTCACAAGGCTGCCATTATTTTATGGAAGAGAGGTCTTTCTCTTCCATTAGATTTTGGAGCTCTGAAGAACAAGAGGGTTACACCTGACACAATGCTGAACACAAAGTGGACACTTACTAAATGGTTGTTGAATGAATAAGGGAAAGTGTTCATGGAAGAGGAAGTGAACTACACTTCCTCCTCACCTCTTAATTATCCTTCATCATCTATTTTAGGAACTTTTTCTAAACTATTTCTGGCCAACTGATATAAGCTCCATCTGATTATCTTCCATCCTGGCCCCCCTCTGATATTTCTTTACTTGAATGTAGTTATCCTCAGGTTATTTTTTTCATTTCCCTTATTATTACTCAATTCCTTCTATAGCGTCTTTAACTCACCTAGTTTTTCTCAACACCTCCTTCTTTTTCCTTTTTATTTTTTAATTCAGTAAATTTACACTTCTCATATCTTATGTGTAAGTATGTAACATAAAGTTATCAAATTTTCCCTTCTTTGGCACTTGATTCTCCATCACTCCATTTTTCAAACCTTACCTCCAAGGCGATGCCCCGCTCCTCTCCCAAAAGTGCATAGCTTTTGTTCAAGAGGAAAGGTGGGAGCCCTCTTTGCTGTGGTTAGGTTGCCGAACTGCTTTTTAAGCACTGAATATTTAGAGGCTATGCTCGAGAATCACACCGCATCACAAACCTCAAAAGGTTAGCAGAGTGGCGACATCCCGTAAACGACAAGCCCTTCTTTTCAACCTTCAAACCTAACAAAACAAGACACAGAAGTCTCATGAAATAGGTAAAAGATTGAGGAAAACTACGGAAGGACACACCACCTAAATTAAAAGACGCTTACTCCTGGGAAGGAAAGTTATGACCAACCTAGATAGCATATTGAAAAGCAGAGACATTACTTTGCCAACAAAGGTCCGTCTAGTCAAGGGTATGGTTTTTCTAGTGGTCATGTATGAATATGAGAGTTGGACTGTGAAGAAAGCTGAACGCCGAAGAATTGATGCCTTTGAACTGTGGTGTTGGAGAAGACTTTTGAGAGTCCCTTGGACTGCAAGGAGATCCAACCAGTCCATTCTGAAGATCAGTCCTGGGTGTTCATTGGAAGGGCTGATGCTAAAGCTGAAACGCCAATACTCTGGCCACCTCATGCGCAGGGTTGACTCATTGGAAAAGACCCTGATGCTGGGAGGGATTGGGGGCCGGAGAAGGGGACAACAGAGGATGAGATCGCTGGATGGCATCACTGACTCGATAGACGTGAGTCTGAGTGAACTCCGGGAGTTGGTGATGGACAGGGAGGCCTGGCGTGCTGCAATTCATGGGGTCTCAAAGAGTCGGACACGACTGAGCGACTGAACTGAACAGAAGGACACTAGATGGGGCAGCTCTGCCCGGTAATCCCCAGCGACTCTCTCCCCGCCCCGCGAACTTCCGCCCCCAGCAGCTCCTCTGCTCCAACCGGCCGACGGCAGCTAGCTACGCGAGGACGCGCAGGCGTGCGCGGGCCGGGGAGGGGCGGAGCCCAGGGGTAGCTGGGAAGCGACGCAAGACGTGCGTACGTGCTCGCTCGCGGTGGCGGCGGCGGATCGGAGAGGCCAGAGCCGGAGACCGAGCTGGGATCGGGCCCCGGGCGGGGGCGGTGCGAGCGGCGCCAAGCGAATCCTGGGGGCGGGGACGGAGCCGGGGCGGGAGGGACTGGAGCGGAGCCCGGGAACTAGGCGGGAGGTCCCAGGGTCTCGGGTTGGGGGGGTGGAGCCGCACTTCGTCGCCGCGGGGGTGCCGGGACTCCGGCCGCAGTGCCGCCGCCATCACGGACTTCCTGTGGGACAAGCGCACGGGCCTCGCCGCCAGAACGGTGAGCGCGCGGGCTGGCGGGCCGCGGGGCCGCGCGGAAAGATGGCGGCGACTGTGGGGCGGGCGGAGAGAAGATTGGATTGGGGGCAAGGGGCCCGGGCGAGATTAGGAGAGGGGCTGAAAAGCCCCATTCTAGAGCCCCATTTCTAGGGGCTGAAACCTGGAAAGTGGCAGAGGTGCAGTGTAGGAAGATGAGGTGGAAGGTCGACCTGCCTTAGATGTATTTTGGGAAGACCAGCAGGGAAGTTGGGAGAGATCAAAGTAGGAGAAGGAGTGATGAAGTGCGAATAGGAGTGGTTTCAGAGATGAGAAAGAACAGAATATCAAAGTTGGACCAGAGAACCGTCGTGTCACTTGGAGGATATGGAGAGTTTGACTTCAGGAGTGAGTTGTGGATTTTCTAAGTGAGAAAGGGAAAAAAAATAGATAAAGAAGTTGAGAAAGGTTGTAGGCTGGAGATCCTTGGGGGATGGGGAGAAGGAAAGCCTGTGAGGAGCTTTGGTGGCAGTGTGTATTTGGTAAGATGACATTTGTGTGGCTGTGCTAAGCACAGTTGGATTACCTGGGAGAATAGTGTGTTTGCATCTTCTTGGTTGTCTTAAGCACTGTAGGGCCAAGAATGAATCGAATGCCACCCACCTCCTCAATTTGAGAAGTAGCTCAAAATGGGAGCCAGTTGTTGGAGTCTCTTAAGCCTTTTCTGCACCTAAATGCTACCACCCCAACCCACCCAACAAGACTTCTCTCCCTGCTATCTTTGGATCTGTCTCATTCTGTCCTAGTCTCATCTTCCCTGGTTGTGACTGATTTCTGATTCTTTCCTTGAAGGAAAAAAAAAGTTTGTGCATCATGCCGTTTCAATCCAATCACTGAAAGCTGGCCAACTTAGTTTACTGGTGCTGATATTAATTAAAAATTAGTTATTCTGTACATAGTAAGCACAAAGGAGGGGAGGCTGGATGTGAAGCTGACTGCAGCCTGGAGCCTCGTGTATTGTATTAAAACTATGGGAGATTTGGCCAGTGATGTGAGAAATGATTAAGATAGTTCAAAGGGCCAGACCCAGATTCCTGAAACTTATATTTGGTTTACACAGCTATACCTGGAAACCTGGGAAACTGGATGCCTGCCCTCAGGACATGGATGGCCTATTTGGGGAGATAATCTACACTTTGAGTAATTGTAAAACATTTGTGATAATATTGTGTAGTAAATCATTATTCTCTTTGAGTTGTGAGGAACTCAGAATGCCACAGATCTACCCTAGATACCAGCCAAGGATGAATTGTTGCAGTCTTCATGAGTTGCACAGTCTCACCTGTAATGAGCTGTGGCCCAGACCTGAGTGTCTTCAGGAGACCCCCTGTTTGAGGAAAATCAGAACAGAGCAATGAGCTGAGTAGGAGGAAGATTCCTAAAGTTTTCAACCAGAGTTAGTATACTTCTCTATCAAGGAGAAATTGTAAGCCCAGAGGAAGACTGAGGAGTTGTGAGTGGTTTAAAAAAAAAAAGAAAAGTAGGAATTGAAGAGCAGAAAACAGCATTTCTAGGGCAACCAGTCCTTGGAGGGGATTTCTGAAAAGTCAGATCCTGCCCCTACTATTTCTCCTTTCCCTTTCCTTACAGATGCCTCATCCTCGAAGGTACCACTCTTCAGAGAGAGGCAGCAGGGGGAGTTATCATGAGCACTATCGGAGCCGAAAGCATAAGCGACGAAGAAGCCGCTCCTGGTCAAGCAGCAGTGACCGTACACGGCGGCGCCGACGGGAAGACAGTTACCATGTCCGTTCCCGGAGGTGAGGCTTCAGGAAGAAAAACTCAAATTAGACCCACTCACTTATTTGTTTATTCAACAAAGATTTATCAGTTTCAACCTAAGTAGCTAATATTATGTGATGCTCAAAATGGGTATCAATTTAACCCATTTACACTGTGGTGTTAAGAGTGTTATCATAGAGGAAGTATGTTTAAAAGGGGCTAAGGAAGCCTCCAACAGGTTTGATTGCAGGGGGGCAAGATACATACATCAGGGAAAACTTCCCAGAGAACGTGGCATCTAAGCTTGTCTGACAAGAGAAGTGTTGTAGGCAAAGGGAAAGCAAATGCAAAGGACTAGGAGCTTGAGATGGCTTATCAGTTAATAGATAAAACAGAGTTAGGTCTCCATGGTTTTAATAAGTTAGCCGCATGTTCAGTGGAAGGGATGAGTTAAGGATAGTTTGGAGCAAAGCTGCATGTCAGTCAGAAATGGCTTGAGAGAGAAGCAGCTCTTCATGCCATTACATCTCTGGAGGGGAGGAGGAGGCGCTCAGGGGGAGTTGGCCTGCAGGCGTCTTTTCAGAGGCTATAGTGATGGGCAGATGTGGGGCTCCTCCTCTGTGCTTAGTTATTTCACTGCCCTGGCTCTTGTTCCTCTCAGAGTGGCTTGAGTGTGTGAGAACTACTTTTCTCATGTTACTCCTTTTCCTCAGTGCGGGGGGACCTTGGTAAATGGTATGGCAAGGACTGTGACCTGAACAGATGCACCTAATTAGGGTGTTTGTTGTCCAACAGCAGCTATGACGATCGTTCATCCGATCGGAGGGCGTATGACCGGCGATACTGTGGCAGCTACAGGCGCAACGACTACAGCCGAGATCGGGGAGAAGCCTACTATGACACAGACTACCGGCATTCCTACGAGTACCATCGGGAAGACAGCAGTTACCGCAGCCAGCGCAGCAGCCGTAGGAAGCACCGACGGCGGAGGCGGCGCAGCCGGACATTCAGCCGTTCGTCTTCGGTGAGTGCTAGCCCAGGCCCTTCCTCTCCCCACTCTTCTTCAGCCCTCTGGGACCCCGGTAAGTGAGAAACATTGGGGCGTGAACACTGAGGCGTTCGCTTGGAAGCTCTCCAGCTCTTGGAGGGCCCTGAATCTGCTTCGGAGGTGAATGGGCACAGAGCATTTGTGAACCCCCGTGCCCTCCCTGGCATGCTGGGCTTATTGTTTTGGGAGCAGCTCTTCCACCCCCTAGAGGCCTCCATTTTCTAATGGGGACCTTGCTTGTGAACAGCCTTTCTCCCCCAAGCCCTGGACTCTGGCCCCCTCAGCAGGTGGGCTTGGGTGGGAGCAAGGGGAGACCTGTGCCTGCCTGGAAGGGCACCGTGTAGAGCATGGGGTTGTGGGTGACATTGGCAACAACACCACTTCTCCGCTCTGCCCGTGCCTCTCCCCGTTCCCATTTTGGGTTTGGGGACTTGGGATTGCGCGCCGCTCTCTCTTCTCACCCCGATCCGCCTTACTGCATCTGACGTGTTCCCTTCCACTGTCCCCCATCATTGTCTGTCCCCCCTGGCTGGGCGCCTGTGACCGGTGACCCCTCCACCACCCACCCCGCCTCCCTCCGGCCCCCGCTCCGACACCTGGCTTGCTCCGACCCCCCCCGCCCCCCGACAGCAGCACAGCAGCCGGAGAGCCAAGAGTGTAGAGGACGACGCTGAGGGCCACCTCATCTACCACGTCGGGGACTGGCTACAAGAGCGATGTACAAGCCAAATCGTAACAATCCTATAGCCTGTAATGGTCCCATAGCCATCCTAACGTCCTGAGCCAACCCAAGCCACAGCCTCTTTTGCCTTTTCTCAGTGGTGTTGTTTATCTGGGTGGTTTGAGTTGCTGTTGAGAATTGACCTCTGCTGTCCACTCCCAGCTCTCATGGCCCCTGGGTTAAAGGTGGTGGGAATCACGCAGGGGTTTTCTTCCCCTGTGACCATCTGTATCTGTTCCCCCTTCCTTCATCTCCTCACCCCGGATTGCTGTGCCCTTTTTTCTTCAAACTGAACTCATTCCCCACCCTTTCTCCCTCCCTTCTCCCCCACCCTGCTTTTTTCATTTCAGATGAAATTGTAAGCACCTTGGGAGAGGGGACCTTTGGCCGAGTTGTACAGTGTGTTGACCATCGCAGGTAAATGTCAGCCCGCTCCAGACTCCACACCTGTTAGCCATAAAGAGGTAGTGAGGGTTATCTGAGGCTTTTTTTGGTTAATGAGCCAAAGATAGGATTTCTTAATCCCCAGGCAGCCCTGTTCATTCTGAGATATTCTTGAGATTCCAGCAAAAGCCTTTCCTGCCATCCTATAGGGGTGGGGCTCGGGTTGCCCTGAAGATCATTAAAAATGTGGAAAAGTACAAGGAAGCAGCTCGACTAGAAATCAATGTGCTGGAGAAAATCAATGAGAAGGACCCTGACAACAAGAAGTAAGCGGTGCTGGAGTATGTGGGGCGTCTGAGAGGCTACACCTCAAGACGGGAAAACCTTCCCAACATGGACTAGACAGGCAGAGGAGTTGTAGACTGTCTCATTTTCTGTTCATCATCGTAGAGTAGGAGAACATTACTGTTACTGAAAGGAAGGAAGGGTCTGGGACATTCTGTAATCCATTCCCCTTGTTTTGGGGGCAGTTAGATTGCTCTGTAGTTGAGCTCCAACTCAGGATGACCTTTGTAGGAATGTGCCCTGGAAATGGCCCTGAGACTGAGAATCAACATTTTTCATCAAAAAAGTACTTGAGCTTTTAATAGAACTACGCTAGTGAAGTTGCAGGTGTTTATGTATAGTTTTTCTGTTCACACACGTTGCATAATCAAAATGTAAAATTTAAGAGTATTACTGAAAGACATAAGTAGGTGTGAACATGGGCCCAGTGATGGCTGATGGTGAGTGAATTTCAAGAGCGGGAGCTGGGGTCATGTTGACGGAGTGGCAGTTTGACAATTCAGGGTCCACGTTGGAGCCTGGCACTCAGCAGCTCCTATTTAACTTTGAAATGTTGCAGGAAAATGGTTTGAAGTTTGGCAAGTAGTACTTCTCTTCCTGGGTCTGCCAGAAAGGCCATTCTGTAGTTGAACTGAATTTTCTTGGTGATAATAGCTGGCATGTTTTTATCCAAGTATGTGCAGTCAGCAGCAGCAGTCCTTTGTTGGAGGGGTGGTGGGCAGATGGGAGCTCATCAGACACCCCCCTCCCGTCTCTCTTCCCAGCCTCTGTGTCCAGATGTTTGACTGGTTTGACTACCATGGCCACATGTGTATCTCCTTTGAGCTTCTGGGCCTTAGCACCTTCGATTTCCTCAAAGACAACAACTACCTGCCCTACCCCATCCACCAAGTGCGCCACATGGCCTTCCAGCTGTGCCAGGCCGTCAAGTGTGAGTGGGGTGGGCCAAGGCCGACTCGGGCAGCCCCTTCCTCCCCTGGACCTCTTGGGTCTCAGTTGTGCACTGGTGAAGCCCCTAAACAGGCACCTCGATAATCTGCAGTTCTTCTGTTCACTGTCCTGTTGGCACCTCTTCTGACTTAACTCCTTCACTTTTGTCATCATTGATTGTCTCTCCTCCACATTCAACCTAGCAGGAGCTCGAAGAGAAAGCATTTGAAGTCAGAGCTCTTATTAACCTCTTTTTTCCTTCACTCCCCTTCTTTGGGAAAGTAAGTCAGGCACTAAGCACAAAGAGACAAAAAGATTCCTCACGCTAGAGGTTTGCACTCGTCTGGAGCTGAGACGCTCTCTGCTCTCAGCAAGCCAGGTGGGAGCAGGGAGTAGCCAAGGTGCCAGGTTGAGAATTCAGACTAGTACATACTTCCTCCTCAGTCATCAGAATAATAGTTTCACACAATTAAATTCACAGGAATCAGACACATGTTAAAGCACAAAAATAGAACTCATAGGGACTTCTGTGCTAGTCTACTGGTTAAGACTCCACACTCTGTTGCAGGGTTCAACCCTTGGTTAGGGAAGTAAGATCCCTGCATATCATGAGGTGTGACCAGGGGAAGGAAACAACCATAGCAAACCGTCTATCCATTGGTTGAGAAATACATATATAACTTATGTTAATAAGCATAGAGCTTGCTGGACTAGGCATTTCATTTGGAAGTAGAGCGGAAAGCAGCCAAGTGCTTCTGGACCTGCCTCCTCACTAGCTTTGAGCTAGGTGACCAAGCTTAGAGTCAGCTGGTAGTAGTTAGTTCGAGCCACCTGGACCAACCCTGACCTGGCCTTCTCCTCTGCAGTCCTCCATGATAACAAGCTGACACATACGGACCTCAAGCCTGAAAATATTCTGTTTGTGAATTCGGACTACGAGCTCACCTACAACCTAGAGAAGGTAAGGTGGACAGGGTCTGTCCCTTGGCCAGTGCGCACAGGTGGCCATTGCCCCTTTGCCTTTCTTTCAGCCCTTTTGGTCCCCCCTTTTACTTTTTTCTCCCACACTTTCTGCTCTGGCTCTGAAAAAAACAGAATACAATATAGATGGAAAGGGAGAGATTTAAGATTTAGATTCAAAGAGAATTTGGAAGCAGAACCTCAGTTAACTTTCCTGTATAGTGAAAATGCTTACAGGGTTCTGGGTTTGGTTTCTTCTGTTTTCTGTAAGGAAAGCTCAGCTCTGTTGACTAACTAGAGATCATGGGGATCTCAGCTAAGGAAGCTATTTCTCACTTTGCTATCTGCTATATATTATCGAAAAACTGTATACCAGTCACTTAGGTATACTCTTCAGATGCATGCTATTCTATAGTTACTCCTAAATCCTCTTTCTCCCCCATTCCTATCCATCCTATCCATCCCTGTCCATCCACTCTGATGGATATGGGCGAGGCTGTAAAAGCAGAAGACGTGTGGGAGCGGCAGGAGGTCAGAGTTGGTTTTTTAAGGCTCAGAAGCACTTTAGAGGATAGCAGTAGAATCTTGGTCTGTTTTTTCTCTCAGTCTTGGTGCAGAGGTTCATGTTTTTCCTGCTTTGCCTCCTAGAAGCGGGATGAGCGCAGTGTGAAGAGCACAGCCGTGCGAGTAGTAGACTTTGGCAGTGCCACCTTCGACCATGAGCACCATAGTACCATTGTCTCCACCCGCCATTATCGAGCGCCAGAGGTCATTCTTGGTAAGAGGGGGAAGGACAAGATTGTCCAAGTATGTGAGGTGGTGTGGTGGTGAGGGGGGCCCCCGAGCCTCATAATACCTTTCCTTCCCATCCCTACCTAGAGTTGGGCTGGTCTCAGCCTTGTGATGTGTGGAGTATAGGCTGTATCATCTTCGAATACTATGTTGGCTTCACCCTCTTCCAAGTAAGTGGTTGGGTGTCTTATGAGACCACTAGGCATTCTTCTACCTGATTTCCTTCTCTGCTGAGAAACTGCCTGCTCATTCCTCCACATTGCTTAGCTTCCTAGCAGCTAGACCCCAGCATCCCTTCTCAGTCCCTTGCTCAGTTCTGTCTTTGTTTCCCAGACCCATGACAACAGAGAGCATCTAGCCATGATGGAAAGGATCCTGGGTCCCATCCCTTCCCGGATGATCCGAAAGACAAGGTGAACCTGGAGTGGGAGGACTGTAACCCTTCTCCTTTTCTCTCCACAAAATTGGTCTCTATCACATTTTCTTTTCTCTTCAACACCTGCCTTGCCCTCAGCTACTCTCAGATGGGAGAATAAGGGAAATTAATCGCATAACAAGAGAAACCTCCTGATTCCTAAACTTCCCCCTTCCCCTCTAGGAAGCAGAAATATTTTTATCGGGGTCGCCTGGATTGGGATGAGAACACATCAGCTGGGCGCTACGTTCGTGAAAACTGCAAACCACTTCGGGTGAGCCGGACTGGGAGTGAATAGTGCCTACCACCCAGAGGTCCCTTCCTTCTTAAGGTGTTTTGCCCCTGGAATGCCTTTCACAAGCAAAGAGTTAGGAAACAAGGGGAGGAACACAGAAAGAAATCTTTTGTTGATAGGAGAGAAAGGGAGTGGTTTTATGGAAGGAATGAGGTTAGACAGCCATTTATTTGAGCCAACCAGAGAAAATAAACTGCTTTTGAAGAGCTTACATTTTATTGAGCTAAAGAAGATTCATGAAGTTGTCAAGGATAAAAATAAGAACTTTCAGAGAGTATGAAGGAATAATTGTGCTAGTGGGAAGGCAGGTTGAGCTGTAACATCAGAAATGGCCCTGGTGTGGTCCCAGTCAAGTAGCATCATATGGTCACGAGGAGAGCCTTGGTCCTTCAGGATTGAAAGCTAGGGCCTTGAGGAAGGCAGGGCTTATAAGGCATCGTGCCTCACCTTTTTCCTGCCCTCCACCACCAGCGGTATTTGACCTCAGAGGCAGAGGAACACCACCAGCTCTTCGATCTGATTGAAAGCATGCTAGAGTATGAACCTGCCAAGCGGCTGACCTTGGGCGAAGCCCTTCAACACCCTTTCTTCGCCCGCCTTCGGGCTGAGCCACCTAACGCCAAGTTGTGGGACTCCAGTCGAGATATCAGTCGGTGACGATCTGTCCCTGGGCACCCCTGTGTCTCCTAACAGCAGTGGGTGTCCAGTCCAGGACACTGGTGCTTTTTTATACAAGAGAACAGAGCCAGAGCTCACTCCTTCTGGCTCCCTATGTACCTGTGAATATGTGAAATAGTGTAAATATGAAAGAACTTGTACCACCGCTTCAACCCCTGCCTTGTACATAATGCTATTCCATCTCACACTCTTCCCACCCTCACCTGCCCCTTCCACAGCTGAGTTGGATCTGGGCAGAATGAGGTAACCAGAAGGGATCTACACCATGTTTTATAAGGAATTTTGTACAGTCTTTGTGAAATAAAATGATGTGCTTCACCCGACCCCCATCCCTGGAGTTTGAGGTTTGGAGATGCTGGGGTGGTGGGATGATTAGATTGGCAACGAAGGGAGTCCCATCTTACCCTTCAAAATTAACCTCAGGCTACCAGTTTATCTGAGCTATGGGTGGGTAACATTTGACTGTAAGAAAGGGTTATAAAGTTAGCACATATTTGATGTGGAATAATGAGGTTTGGGAAAGAGGTTCGGTTAGTGTAACTGTTAGGCTGGGCCCCAGGGTAGGGTCAGAAATCCCGATAAAACTTCCTGAACTGGTCTGGGATACCGCCACCTCCGGTTGGAGGACTCCCATCATACTTCTCTTTCGAAGGCTAGGGCGGATCGGGATTCTAACGCGAGGCCTACTGGGAGATGTAGTTCGTTAGTGGAAGGAAGTCACGTGGGAAGGGGCGGTACTTGGCTACTGAAACCGAGTTAAGAGGCGTCACGTGGGGGCACTTCCTTCTTTTCCTTTATCCGAGACGCAGGCGCAACTCGCTGCTGCTGCGGGGATCCTTGTGACCCTTCCGGTCGGTACAGCCAATCCGTGCACAGGGAAGCGGGGCGGACCGAGAAGAGCGGAGCGGAGGGAGCTCTGAGAGCCGCTGCCGCCGCCACTGCCACGGCAGGGGCGTGGAGGGCAGGGGGCGGCCCAAGCCGGAGTTGCAAACATGGCTCAAAGCAGAGACGGTGGAAACCCCTTCGCCGAGCCCGGCGAGCTTGACAACCCCTTTCAGGTGACTTGCGCCGACCTCTTTTAGGCTGCTGGGGCGGTTTCTCGGTTCTAGAGGGTCGGGCTAACTTGTATTCCTGTTCGTGACATTTGATCCGAGGAAGGGCCGCCACGTGGGTGTGACGACGACTCCAAACCAGTGAGCATCCTTGGGGGGCGGGCCCTGCCCCTAAAGGCGCTGGTACTGGTAGTGTGGGGTGAAAGGTTGGGGTCAGATATATTGGCCAACAGCCTGGCCCCAAGCTGCAGTTCTTGGAGCCACAGCAATTGAAAAGAGGGCCCTATGAGTTCCCGCAGAGGCACCAGGTGCCAGCTGAGCCGCAGCTCTCTGCCCACAGGACCCAGCTGTGATCCAGCATCGACCCAGCACGCACTATGCTACTCTTGACGTCTACAACCCTTTTGAGACCCGGGAGGTGAGATTCTGGAGAGCACAGGAAGGCCGGGAAGGGTAGGGTATGCCAACAAGCCCACTGTGCTGAGGTCCAGGGGACTTTTCTGCACGCAAAGGAAGGAAGAAGCACCGTGATCTTGGTTCCCTGGAAGAGGCCAGTCTGCCATGGGATGCCTAACCCATCTAAAGACATCAAGGCCAGAGATTGTCAGTTTGAGCTCTAAATGTCAGTCTTGGGATTTCCTGGATTCTATCAGGGCCTGATGAAGACCCTGTCTGGGGAGGCTTTTTTAAAGATGAAAAGGGATGGTCTTGGTTGGAGTTGAGAAAACAGAGTATGCTTAGGTACACAATTAGAAAGCAAGGGATGAAGAAGATTAGACCTGGTTGTCTCACTGGAATATAAAAATGTAAGAGTTTAAGGAGGTTGATTTGGTAGATGAATGCTTTGAATCTTGGCTAAGGAACTTGATGTGAGGGTAGCTGCAAGTTGTTAGAGAGTTCTAGGATATAAACACAATGACTAGCTTTCTAATAACGGGGGAGGGGCTGCCACTTTAGGTAATAAGTTTTAGGTCTAAAGGTATTCAAGTAGACTCAGCCTCCTGTGTTATGGGGGACTAGATGATGCTCAAGGTCTTTTCCAAACTCAACAGCCGCCACCAAGCTATGAGCCTCCTGCCCCTGTTCCAGGAGCTCCACCCTCAGCTCCACCCTTGCAGTCCTCAAGAAAACTCAGCCCCACAGAACCCAAGAACTACGGCTCCTACGGCAGCCAGGTAGGGGGTGTAGAGGGAGGGGTGTGGGGAGGGGCCTCCCTGTGGTTCAGGACTCAGATCTCCGTCTCCTCTGACTGGGCAGGCTTCAACTGCAGCAGCCACAGCTGAGCTGCTAAAGAAACAGGAGGAACTCAACCGAAAGGCAGAGGAGTTGGACCGAAGGGAGCGAGAACTCCAGCACGCCGCCCTGGGCAGCGCAGCTAGTAAGTGGATCCCTGATAGGGTTGCGGAGGGCACCTGACAGCTTGGAAGTCTCAGAAAAGGAGCTCAGAGCATGGGCACTGGAACCAGATTGCAGAGTTTGAATTTGGGTGCAGTGGCTTATTAAGGATGAGCTCTTAGACAAGTTACTTAATCTTGAGTGCCTCAGTTTCCTTACTTGTAAAATGAGAATAATGTTTGTACCTGTTTAACAGGATTGTTGTGAGGTTAAACAAAGTTATATAGATAACTATATAGTTATAGAGATGCTCAAATCCTAGGCATAGTGGTTAGAAATTATAAGCCATAGTAAACAAAAGTCATAATAAACACTATAATATAATTTTTCCTATTTGCCCTTGTCTTCTTGAACTCTCAAATTGGAAATCGAGAATCCAGGGGTAAAAGGAAGGGGGAGTGATTCGTTGGTCTCTGTTTCACTTGTGGGGCCCTCCTGCTCTATTTGTGTCTTACAGCTCGACAGAACAATTGGCCTCCTCTACCTTCTTTTTGCCCAGTTCAGCCCTGCTTTTTCCAGGACATCTCCATGGAGATCCCCCAAGAATTTCAGAAAACAGTATCCACCATGTACTACCTCTGGATGTGTGAGTAGTTAGAAACCTTTCTGAAGGAAAAGTATAGGTAGTAAGTTGTACATCATTCTTTTTCCTGGAGCTCACTCGCCCAGAACTAGATACTTTGAATGAAGTATCATTGAAGGCTCATTTCTCTGGCATTTTCCAGATTACTCCTTTTACAGTACTCAGAACTTATTCTCCAGTCTTCTAGCAAATGTACGTTCTTGCTCTCTCCCCCTTCTCCTTGTCCATATGCATAAATGTATTCTAGATCCTTTTAAAAGTCTTTGCAAACGGGATGACACATAGTTGAGATTTGCTGGTTGTCTCCCCTGTTGAGGATCCTGTGAAGGTGGAAGCTGCCTTCCTTTCCTTACTCTGCCGCATTCGGTGAGGGTTGTGGGGTGGGTTTCTCGGAAAAGGAGCTCTCACTGATCCATCATCCTGTTCCTCTGACCCTTAGGCAGCACTCTGGCTCTTCTCTTGAATTTTCTTGCCTGCCTGGCCAGCTTCTGTGTGGAGACCAGCAATGGCTCAGGCTTTGGGCTCTCTATCCTCTGGATCCTCCTCTTCACTCCCTGCTCCTTCGTCTGCTGGTATCGCCCCATGTACAAGGCTTTCCGGTAAGAAGGGGCAGTGGGGATGATGGCAGGGAAGGGACTTGGAGGGGCCCCTTTCTGCTCCTACAACCCTGATTCTTTGCCTACACTTCCCATTTTTTTCTCTTTGCAGGAGTGACAGTTCATTCAATTTCTTCGTTTTCTTCTTCATTTTCTTCGTCCAGGATGTTCTGTTTGTCCTCCAGGCCATTGGCATCCCAGGTTGGGGGTTCAGGTCTGTGAGACTGCTATTTACACTCACCCCTTCCTCCCACTCCTTTTGATCAAGTCAGCATTGGATACTGGAGTTGTTCAGAAAAAGAAACTGTGGTTTTAATCCTTGGGAGATGCTGATTTAATAGGGTTACAGGACACCCTCCATGATAGAGAGCTCAGACAGTACTATCAACAGACAGATTAAGGGAAAGCTGGTTGGACATGCTCAGTCTGAGGAGGCTTCCTGGAGGAGGCACGTGTAATGTTGAAGAGGAAGCATCCTCAACAGAAAGATCTGTTTGGAGTGAGGATGTCTAGAAGCGCTTGGAGAGCTAGGATGGTTCAAAAGCTGAGATTAAACTAGTTTGGGACTGTAATGCATGGCAAGTTGCCAGACCCACAGGGAAATGGCCCCTGGTTTGAAGACAGGACCAGTGGAGAACCTGGAAGGACTGGGACCGAGCTGTGAGCAGTTCTCCTCACTTCCGTGTATTTTCTCCTCCTCACAGTGGCTGGATCTCTGCCCTGGTGGTGCTGAAGGTCAACACAGCTGTAGCTGTACTCATGCTGCTGGTTGCCCTGTTCTTCACTGGCATCGCTGTGCTGGGAATTGTTATGCTGAAGCGGGTGAGGGGCTTTAGGTGGGGCCTGGAGAGTGATATCACGTGTCCCTGGGGACTTGACTGGAACATTCAGGAGCAACTGGGGAGGGCCAGGCAGATGGAAGGATTCTCAGCTAATGGACCTGAGCGGAGGGGGCGGTTGTAGGGGTAGGTGTGCGTGTGTGTTGGTAGGGAGCCAAGAAGGAAAAGCTAGAGCTACAGGCTGGTGAGTGGTCGTGATGGTATTAGGTTGGAGTGGGATTAACAGTGGCTGGAACATGCTGTAAAGTCTGTGTCTTCTACTTGCAGATCCACTCTTTGTATCGCCGCACAGGTGCCAGCTTTCAGAAGGCCCAGCAAGAGTTTGCAGCTGGTGTTTTCTCCAACCCTGCGGTGCGAACCGCAGCTGCCAGTGCAGCCGCTGGGGCTGCAGAAAATGCCTTCCGGGCCCCGTGACCCCTAACTGGGATGCCCTGGCCCTTCCACTTGAGGGAGGCGACTAGCCCCCATCCCTGAGGTCTCTGGGACTTTGAGACATCACTGTTTGATGTCTCCACTATAGTAGCCCCAATGATACGGCCATGACTGCTGAACCTGACGTAGGGGTGTGGGGCGCCCAGCGTGACCCAGTCACTGCTTCCCTCACCCCTCCATCAGGTCACACTGCTGCCACAGCCACACACCCGACCCGCTTCCCTCTGCTGTGCCAAGGCTGTTGCTTCGGTTATTTAAATAAAAAGAAAATGGAACTGGAACACAAATTCCCCGTTTCTGGAATTTTAATGGGAACTAGGTCCCGACTGAGCGACTTCACTTTCACTTTCCACTTTCATGCATTGGAGAAGGAAAGGGCAACCCACTCCAGTACTCTTGCCCGGAGAATCCCAGGGACAAGAGGAGCCTAGTGGGCTGCCGTCTATGGGGTCGCAAAGAGTTGGACACGACTGAAGCGACTTAGCAGCAGCAGCAGGTCTTGCAGAAGATAAAGTGGAAGCGACTGGAGTGGAAGCTGAATTGTGGACTCTGGAGGGAAGGTCGGACCTGGCCTTAGTGTAAACGGAGAGGTGTGGCGACGGGACAGCAGAGCCCACTGGCTGGCTCAGGAAGTGGGAGGGAAGTCCCCGGTTGGGCGTGGAATCGCGGAGCTGCCAGGGAACTCGGCTCTCCACCCCGCTCCTTTAATGACTTTCTCCTTTAAGAAAGAGCCGCTACCTCTTCTGGGAACGCAGCTGCCTAGGGGCATGAGAGGCTGGGCGGGGCCCAAGTAGGCGCCGAAAGCTTTAGCTCGGGCCCTGCGGGGCCGGAGCTCCTCGCCAGACCAGCGGGGGCGGCCAACTCGCCCGGCCGTCCGCCCCGTCCCTCCCCCTTCCTCTCCCCACCCGCTCTCTCCCAGGGTCTCCGACTGGGACTACAACTCCCGGGGTGCAGCGCGCTGGCCCTCGTACCACGCCCCTCCTCCCGCACCATCTCATCCCCCATCCCCCGTCTCCAGTCTGGGACCTGCTGCAGCCTGAGCTAGGGTAGCAAGAGCGTGGTGGGGAGGGGAGTGGGGCTGGCGACCCTGGAGACGGCGGCGCCGCAGCCTCTCCCCACCAGGCGGCTTCGGATCCAACTGGACACTGAAGGCACACCGACCGCGCCTCTAGAGTCACCCCACGCCGACCCGAACCTCTTCTCTAGACTTCTTTCCCATCCTTCTCGCCTTTTACCCTTCCCACCCTTCCCGGTTCTGGAACGCCTCCCTCTCTTCACTCCCGGACCGGCCCTTTTCGGCGCCCTTCTTCCCTAGGGAGATGCGATGAGCCGGTGCCCCCGCGTTCTCATCGCCATAACGGTTACGGTGCCCGTCCAGTACCCGTGGTGGGGAGGGAGCACTCAGCGGCCCCTCCGTGAGGCCTCCCCCTTGGACTCCCCCCCAGCTGGAGTCCCTGGGCCATGCCTCAGGGGACCCAGCCAGGGGGTGGGCTCTAGAGGGAGGGGGGTGGAGAGGAGGAAGGACGGGGCCTTGGGCGCCTCTGAGATGCTCCCAAGCGCCAGGGGGTGCCGAGCAAGGCTCAGGCAACCGGGCGGCAGGCATGATGCCCTCGCCTAGCGATTCCAGCCGCTCGCTGACTAGCCGGCCCAGCACCCGAGGCCTTACACACCTCCGCCTCCACCGACCCTGGCTACAGGCCCTACTCACGCTGGGGCTGGGTCAGGTGTTCCTGGGCATCCTGGTGGTCACCTTCAGCGTGGCGGCCTCCTCCATCACCACCACCGAGAGCGTCAAGAGATCCTGCCCGTCTTGGGCTGGGTTCTCGGTGAGTTGGGTGCACAGTTGTTGGGTGGGGGAGGCTCCTTGGGCCCCACCCCTCAACACCAGCTGCCAGTCCAAATCCTGGCCTCTCCTGGTCCTCTTACTCCTTACAGAGCTGGGTACGCCCTGTGGTGAGGGGCTCACCCAGGTGCCTCCCCTTCATGCTGAGCCTCTGCCCGCTTTATCCCCAGCTGGCATTTTCCGGGGTTGTTGGCATCGTGTCTTGGAAGCGGCCATTCACTCTAGTGGTAGGTCCCAGGGTCTGATGCCCACTGGGAGGCAGGTGCCTAGCACCTCAGGGGATGCCCATTTATGCCCCCAAGAAGGGAACTGACTTTTCCACTCATGTTGACCAGGCATGAATGCCTGTGCACGAGGGTGGCTCCATTTGCAGTAGAGGGTATTTGGGGGGTCTCAGCCCTGAGTCTATGCCCTCTTTTTCCCAGATCTCCTTCTTCTCCTTGCTTTCGGTGCTCTGTGTCATGCTCAGCATGGCCGGCTCTGTTCTCTCCTGTAAAAACGCTCAGCTGGCCCGAGATTTCCAAGAATGCAACTTGGTGAGATCTGAGGAGGGAGAGCCTGAGTGCAATAGTTGGGGGAGGTGTGTGGAACAGCTCGGTTTGTCCGGGTTCAGGCTGCCTCACTCTCTCCACTCCCACTCAGGATGGAAAGGTCTGCGTGTGCTGCCCCTCTGCTCGTCTTCTCAGGCCCTGTCCAGAGTCGGGACAGGAGCTGAAAATTGCTCCTAACTCCACCTGTGATGAAGCCCGAGGGGTCCTCAAGGTGAGCATGCACCCCCATCTCCACCATTCCTTTCCCTCCCACCATCTTCCTGGCTCGCACTCTTGTGTCTCCTCCTGAGTCCTCACAGGCCCTGAATATGTGGGACTTACTGCACCCTAGGCTCCTCTCACATTCCTCTCTCTCGCCTTCCCCAGAACTTACTCTTCAGCGTCTGTGGGCTCACCGTCTGTGCCGCCGTAATCTGTACCCTCTCTGCCATTGTCTGCTGCATCCAGATCTTCTCCCTGGACCTTGTGCACACGGTGAGTGGGAAGCTGGGGTCAAAGCCAAGAAGGTAGGCTGGGGGCAGGGGTGTGTGTGCTGGGACTGGTCTTGGGGGGAGGGAATGGCTGCAGCGCTGGCTTTTGAGCACCAGGGGCTGTGGCTCACCTAATAGGCAGGTTGGCTGTAGGAATATTTTAAGAGGGAGGGTGAGGAGGGGAATCACTGGGAGTAACAGAAGTGTGTGATGTCAGCCCCAGGGCATTGGAGAATGGGCCTAAAAGTTGGGCGGAGTCCAGAAGGTCTTAGATAGGGGCCGGGATAACGGGCTGATGTTTTGGTGGGGACAGAACAGAGAGTGATTCTGGGTGCAGAAGAGTCCATAAAGAGGAGGAATTTCTAGATGGGCAGGGTAAGAGGTGAAGGTCCTCAGCTGGGGCAGTTAGAAGAGGAACTTGTTCTGGCAAAGGAAGGGGCCAGAACTGAGCTTCTTGGAGGGGGCGGGGTCAGCAAATGTAGAGGAGAGAGGAATGTGGGAATCTGGGAGCTGTATTCCCAGAATCCAAGCGCGCTGACCTGCTTGCTCCCCAGCAGTTGGCCCCTGAACGCTCAGTCTCAGGCCCTTTGGGGTCTCTGGGCTGTACCTCCTCGCCCCCAGACCCTCTCCTGCACACCATGCTGGACCTGGAGGAATTTGTACCACCTGTGCCCCCGCCACCGTACTACCCCCCAGAGTATACCTGCAGCTCGGAAACAGATGCGCAGAGGTGAGGCCAGGCAGAGTCCTATTGGGGGAACTAAGGAAGGAGACTGGGGCTGGGACCAGATTGGTGGGGATGGATCTTTTCAGAATAGTTTTTTTCCAGGCTTTGACCCTTTCCCTCCTTCTGCCAGCATCACCTACAATGGTTCCATGGACAGCCCAGTGCCCTTGTACCCTACTGATTGCCCCCCTTCTTATGAGGCCGTCATGGGGCTACGAGGAGACAGTCAGGTGAGAGCAGGGCTTGGTGCAGGCTGGGGAGTCTAAGACAGAGCTGAAAATCTGAGTGAGCTGCTGGTACTGGATAAAGATAATACTAGTTCTCAGGATCTAAAGCACTAGCACATCCACTGTCTCTTTGATCTGCCTGAGAAGGTAGTGAGGTGGGTGGGGTAAGAACTATTATTTCCATTTAACAGACATGGAAACTGAGGCCCACATAAAGTGACTCGGACAAAGTGACAGAGCTGGACTGGAATCTAGGTCTCCAGAGCTCTGTCAAGCCTCTGGGGTGGCCGTATCGGTGTGCAGGGCTGGATGCCTGACCCTTGTGTCTTCTGCAGGCCACTCTGTTTGATCCTCAGCTGCATGATGGCTCCTGCATCTGTGAGCGAGTGGCCTCCATTGTAGACGGTGAGCAGAAAGTGGGGAGGGTGGACAAACACTGGGACGCCTGGGAGAGTGGAGCTGGTGGGGGCAGGGCAGGGGTTAGACTGAGCTGGTGGGTGCGTGACAAGCGAGAGCTGGGTTTTCCTGGAAAACTGGACTTAGTGGTCTCCTCTGAGATAACACTGGAGGCAGGCTGGCCCCCGAGGGGCTTGTCCTGAGGAAAGAGGCGCTGCCTAGCCCTGGCCAAGCTGATGCTACCCAGCCGCCCCTACTGCCCACAGTGTCCATGGACAGCGGGTCTCTGGTGCTGTCAGCCATCGGCGACCTCCCGGGGGGCTCCAGCCCATCGGAGGACTCGTGCCTGCTGGAGTTGCAGGGCTCCGTGCGCTCGGTTGACTACGTGCTCTTCCGCTCCATTCAGCGCAGCCGCGCCGGCTACTGCCTCAGCCTGGACTGCGGCCTTCGGGGCCCCTTCGAGGACAGCCCCCTTCCCCGGCGGCCCCCAAGGGCAGCCCGCTCCTATTCCTGCTCTGCCCCCGAAGCCCCACCCCCACTGGGTGCCCCCACAGCGGCCCGCAGCTGCCACCGCCTGGAGGGCTGGCCGCCTTGGGTGGGACCCTGCTTCCCCGAGCTGAGGCGGCGGGTCCCCCGGGGAGGCAGCCGGCCAGCTGCGGCCCCTTCCCCCCGAGCCCCAGCTCGCCGCTTCAGCGATAGCTCAGGTTCCCTCACCCCGCCGGGGCACCGGCCTCCTCACCCGGCTCCCCCGCCACCGCTGCTGCTGCCACGGTCCCACAGTGACCCGGGCATCACCACCTCCAGCAACACTGGTGAGCCCCCACGAGCTTCAGGAGAGGGTAGGCACTGGGAGTGAGAGGGCCAATGATGCCCGCCGGGATTTGGGACATTACTGGGCTTTCTGAGGAGGCAGAAATTCTGATTCTCACCTGCATCAGACATTTACATCACCTGTGAAAAACACACCAGTCAGTAGCTTAGTGGTTAAAAAAAGAGGATTTGGTTGTTGGAATCCAGTCTCACAGGCCCCAGCTTGGGTTAGTTACCTACTCTTTCCAAGCCTTGGTTTCTCACCTGTAAAATGGGTATAATAACAATACCTCACTGTACATACTGTGGCATTACTGAGAAGAGATGGAGGTCAAATGCTTCCGCCCTGGCACAGAACAGGCTTGTCATTACCATTATGTGCCAGGGACTGAGGGGGATGAAGCAGAGACTGATGGCGCCTTAGTCCCTGATTTGGTGGATCGTTCCATCTAGTTGCTGGCAGACATGGGCAGCGACAGTGCCCCCTTGGTTGGGAGTGGGCTGCAGGAGCTGGGCCTGTGTTCTCAGGAGGGCGGTGAGATGGGTGGGGGTGTCTACAGCGCACTCCCAACTCAGTCCATGTTTCTCTCCCCTCCTCTTCAGCTGAATTCAGGGACCTTTATACCAAAGTGCTTGAGGAAGAAGCTGCTTCCGTTTCCTCTGCAGATACAGGTTAGGCACACTGTTGGTGCCCAGGGGGCGGGGGATAGAGCAGTGCTGCCTGGCCTTTTCTGCACCTCCCATTCCACCCAGTCTCCCTTTCTCTCTCCCCAGGGCTCTGCTCTGAAGCCTGCCTCTTCCGTCTAGCCCACTGCCCCTCCCCCAAGTTGCTCCGTGCCCGCTCAGCAGAGAAGCGGCACCCTGTGCCCACCTTCCAGAAGGTCCCCCTGCCCTCGGGCCCTGCACCAGCCCACTCCCTGGGGGACCTGAAGGGCAGCTGGCCAGGCCGGGGCCTGGTCACCCGTTTCCTCCAGATGTCCAGGAAGGCCCCAGATCCCAATGGGAATGGAGCCCATGGGCATAAACAGGTAGAGTCAGGGGAGCCAAGGAAGACACCCAGGAAAGCCTGGAGCTTCGAGTTAGGGGCCATACTGATGCTCTCTCCTGTGGCCCCATCTAGGTGCCCCGGAGCCCCTGGGGCCGGCCAGGCCGAGAGAGCCTCCACCTTCGCAGCTGCGGCGACCTAAGCTCCGGCTCCTCCCTGAGGCGTCTCCTGTCCGGCCGCAGGCTGGAGCGTGCTACCCGTCCCCACAGCCTCAGCCTCAATGGGGGAAGCCGGGAGACTGGGCTCTGACCCAGGCGTCCCCCAACACTGAACAGATCCAGATGAATGCTGGGGCCACAGCAGCCCCCAGCACCCTCCTGCACTGGCTGACACACAGAGAAACCTGCTGAACAGTCCCAGAAGTATCCGTTTCCTCCTACCTCTACGGGCTCCTGCTGCTTGCCTCTGCCGTCTGGCCTGGGAGAGCTCCTGTCCTGTGCTGCATGGGTGTTCAGGCTCTGGGGGGACATGCCTGTGCTTCCGGTGCTGGAGGAGGAAAGTCCAGTCCAGTTCCTCTGGCGTGACAGTAACTCTGATTCACCAGGGGTTGTGGCCAGGGCACAGGCATGTCCCGGGTGTTTAAACACAGGGGGTTGTATGCCTGTGCAATGGGGTGGTGGGGTATGAAGGGTCAGAAAAATCAGGCTGGCCTCTCAGCTCTACCACCTCTAACTGCATGACCTTGGGCAAGTTATTTAACCTCAACTGCCTAATCCATAGAACATTGTGAGGACGAAAGTTTGTAAAGCTCTTAACACACTAAGTAAGCCTTCAATAAATTTCAGTTTTTCCCTTCTCTTCTGGATCATTCTTTATCACCATTGAGATTTGTACTAGCATCTCTCTTAGTTACAAAAACTCTCAAGACACCGATATCTATTTCCAGCTACCACACAGTATCTCTGCCCCTTTTCATAGCCAAACATTTTTTCTCTTCCTTCCTTCTACTCAAACATCCATTCTCTCCTCACCCATTCCCATCAGGCTCCTTCCCCTCCCTCTCCCCAGGCACTGCTCTTGAAACAAATTTTTCAGTAACCATAAGAAGTATCAGACCCAGTGGCCTTTTCTCTGCTTGCATGCATTTCACTTCACCTCTAAGAAGCATTTAACCCACGTAATCAGCATCTTTTCTCTTGAATTTTCCCCTTTCTTGTCTTTAAAGACATCATGTTGTTGTTTAGTTGCTAAGCTGTGTTTGACTCTTTTGAGACCCCCATGGACTGTAGCCCACCAGGCTCCTCTGTCCATGGGACTTCACAGGCAAGAATACTGGAGTGGATTGCCATTTCCTTCTCCAGGGGATCTTCCCAAACCAGGGATGGAACCCGAGTCTCCTGCATTGGCAGGCAGATTCTTTACCACTGAGCCACCAGGGAAGCCCAGAGACGTCACAGTCTTCTGTATTTCCTCCTACTTTGCTGTCATGGTATCACTTGTCAGCATTCACACCTCTGCCCAGCTGATTAACACTGGAGAGCCCCAGGGCTCTCCCCTTGGCCCTCTTTTTTCTACCTCCAGTTTGTCTGTAGGTAGCCCTACAAGATCCATGGCTTTCACTGCCATCTATGTGTTCATGGATAATTCTCTCCTTTACCTCTCCACGAGCTCCACCTCCAGTGTGACATCCCTCCTTGGATATTTCGTGGGTGTTTCAGACTCAACATGGCCACAGTGGAACTCTTGATTCCCAACCCTTGTGCCTGTTCCTCTCCGAATATTCTTCTTTTGATACATGACACCGCCACTCACCTCGCTGCACTTTCCATGAGCATAGGAATTACCCTCATTTCTTTTTTCTCATCTGGCATGTCCAGTCTTACCCTGAACTCTTCCATGTCTCACCAGCTACCTAGCCCTAGTCAACACCCTCTCTCCTTGCCTCTTAACTGATCTATTTCCATTCTTCCCACAATCCATTCTCCAGTCAGCAAAGTGGTAAGAAATCATGTCATATTAAAGTTCTGCCTAAATCTAATGGCTTCCTATTGTATTTAGGATAATCTCCAAACTCCTTATGAAACTATGGTCAGGTACAACCTGGTCCACTCAAACTGCCATTGCGCAAGAGACTTTGCACCAGCTAGCTCTTCACTACGGAGAAGGTGATAGCACCCCACTCCAGTACTCTTGCCTGGAAAATCCCATGGAGGGAGGAGCCTGGTAGGCTGCAGTCCATGGGCTCGCAGAGTCTGACACGACTGAGCGACTTCACTTTCACTTTTCACTTTTCATGCATTGGAGGAGGAAATGGCAACCCACTCCAGTGTTCTTGCCTGGAGAATCCCAGGGACGGGGGAGCCTGGTGGGCTGCTGTCTATGGGGTCACCCAGAGTCAGACACGACTGAAGTGACTTAGCAGCAGCAGCAGCAGCAGCAGCAGCTCTTCACCAACATGAAACTCTGCCCTATAGCTGTTGCTTTCACCTAATTCGAGAGCCTTAGTTCAATATTCATCTTCTCATTGAGCACTTCGCGTTCTATCATACTGCCCTGTTGTTTTGAACACTTAATTGCTATCTCAAATTATCTTGTTTGTGTCGTCCCATAGAATGCAAACTCCTATGAGCAGGGGTTTGCTCATTGCACTTGGTCTAACACTAGGTCCTCAACAAACTCATTAAGTTACTGAAAGCGTGAGGTCTTAACAGCTTCGGGACCCTATGACTTTGGGGATAGTAGTGGGGCCCTCAGGAGAGAGGGGGTAGGGAGGGGGCACTGCCCATAGATGGCGTCAGGCTGCAAGGCTTCTTGAATAATTCACCATCATAACAACCCAGCTTCAGGGAAAGAGGGATAGGGCGCGGCCAGAACGACAAAATGAGATAGGAGGGAGTGGAGATTGGGGTTCCCAACGGGGCAATTTCTGGGCACTAAATGTTCCCTATCCCGAGACTCCCAAAGGAGGAAACTCAAGAGTACAGCTCAGCTTCCAGTGACCCGGACTCACTGAAGGAAAGCAACCTCCCCCATCCATTAGGGTGTGCTGGCGAGTATATGCGGAGGCGCATGCGCGCTTCTTGCTTCCCGCGCCGTCTTTCCAAATAGACCCCCGAATACGCTTGCGCCGTATTTGGGCTACGGCTGGTCAGCGGAAACAGTCCGTCCCCAGCACTACCAATAAGACGTGGGGAAAGTGCCTGCGTCCCGCCTCCTGACGATTACGGGTCTCCTTTCCCGAGCGAGGCCCGGGTCCCGCCCAACCCGCCCTGCGCGCCTTGCGGCTGCGCGTGGTGAAATGCACCCTGTCTCCGCTGAGCCCTGTTCTCCAGCCCCGCCTACCAGCTTTACAGGCTGCTTTGGGATTTCCTTTCGCCTCCGGTTGGGGCTGCTGTTTCGCTTCACCGACGGTAGGCGTAATGGATTTTGCACTGCTTAGATCTTAACTCTCCCTTCCCTGCATCTGCAGCTCACCCTTTTATCAGCACTGTTATCATTAGTTGTAGGGATGGTCGTGTTTTACTAATGAGGAAGAGGGGAGAAATCTTCAAATCCTCTTATACCCACTTGCATTTTTGAGGGCTGGAATGGGGAAAAGTTCTGTATAATTTATCCATTCTTCAATCATCCGACAAATGTTCAGTAAGCACAGCACTAGCGCCGGGTGCTGTGCTACCTGGCGATACACTTGACCCTGGCTACTGGCGATACACATTGACCCTGCTCTGTTAGGCTTTGGCAAGGACGGATCAACAGACAAAGGACTTAGGCCACTGGGTGCTATAATTGACATTAAGTCATTTTTACAATTAACTGCAACAAACGAGCTACAAAGGAGATGCGAGATTTGTGAGCTTGTGTTACAGGAGGGTGTGTGTGTGTGAGAAAGAGAATTTCTCAGACATAATGACAGGAGCTGAGATCTGAAAGAAAGATGAATCGGCATTAACTAGGCCTGGAGGTGAAGAGTGGTGCAAACTGAAGAAGAGCCTTTGTGAGGATTCTGAGGAGAAAGGATAGAGAAAAAAGGGGCCAGTCCACGGCAGGCTGTAATTAGAGATTGGTCCCCGTGCCTTGGCACTTACCCCTTAGAGTCTGATTTCTACACAGCAGCCAAAGTGATCTTTTAAAAATACAGACCGGATGGTGGCGCTTCCCTGCACCAAACTGTCCAGTGAATTTCCATATTGGAATAAAATGCAGACTCCTCACAGTGGCCACGAAGGCCTTACAGAATCTGACCCCCAACCTTTTTCCCCAAATTCACTTCCTACCACTCTCCCCCTCACTCCCTTTGTCCAACACTCCCTACCCCTTTATTTTGTTTCATAGTACTCATGGCCATCTGAAGTTCTGTGTTGTCTACCATCCCCAGTAGAACATAAGGGACTTTATCATCTTATTCATTACTGTATCTAGAACAGTGCCTGGCCCATAGTAGATGCCCAGTTATTATTTGTCAAGTATGTGCATTGGGGAGCACATAGCAGGGGTGCCCTGCCCATTTAGGGGTGTCAGGAAAATGGTACTGATGGTAGAGACATTAAGGCTGAGGACTTACTGATGAAAAAGAGTATTTATTCTTTTTTTTTTTTTAAGAGAGAAGAAAATATACTAGCTCAGAGCAGAGGCAAGATGGAATGTGGCCTGTTAGGTGAAATGTGATTGGAGCATATAGTCCACGTGGAGAGATGAGAAATGAAGCTGGAACAAAGATGCTAGGTCCCGTAAGCCCTCTTAAAAAGCAGTATGGAGCCACTGAAGGGTTTTAGGAGGGAGAGTGGTAGCTTCAGTGTTTGTATTTGAGTTACACCATTGAATGCTTCTTGAAGAATGGATTGGAGGAGAAAAGTAGAGTGTAGGAGGTCAAATGAGAGGTGTTTCAGTAGTGAACAAGAGAAATGATAGGAAGAAGGGTTCGGGGAGAGGACAGAGTCAGGCACAAGCCCCAAGTTCTTCAAGAAGAGGTTCTGTTCATGGTGATAGAGAACACAGGAGGAAGAGTGGGTTTGACTGGAGGAGACGATGCCCTCGTGATGGTGCTGCTGAAGTGTCTGTGAGACTCCAGCAGGAAAGGTCTGGAGGGTAGAGTCATCACAGAGTCCATCTCAAGAGGAGGATTGGGATTGGAAGTGCAGATTTTGGAACCAAAATCAACTAGAAGATAAGCAAAGCCGTGGGTTATCTCTGGAGAGAGCATGACGTATGGGAAGAGAAGGTCTAGGACAAAACCCTAAGGAACAGACAAAGGAGGCGAAGCCTGCAGAGGAAAAGGAACAGCCCAAGAGAGAAGATCTCCAGAGCAGCAGAGTGTGAAGTCATAAGAACAAAAGAGAATGCTTCTGGAACAGAGGGGCCTGTGTCAACTGAGATAAAAAGTACAGTTAGATGAGTGCTGTGTACTTAGTTGCTCAGTTGTGTCTGACTCTGTATTGTAGCCCGCCAGGTTCCCCTGTCCATCGGGATTCTCCAGGCAAGAATACTGGAGTGGGTTGCCGTGCCCTCCAGGAGATCTTCCCAACCCATGGATCAAAACCAGGTCTCCCACATTGCAAGTGGATTCTTTACTGTCTGAAGCACCAGGGAATCCTTGAGCTGGGCATTATTCACTAGACTTAGCAACAGAGGGATCATCAGTGACCTTGGCAAGAGCAGTTTTGGGGAGCCAAGAGGACCAGCTTCAGCCCATGCAACGTAAGAAATGGAGAGAAGACTCACCAAGTGTAGCAACTCATCCCAGAGGTTTGGCTGTGAGTAATATTACGTGCATTGTTGCATGAGGTTCTCATAACAACCCATGAGGCAAGAGGTTTGAAGATGAGGAAACTGAAGCTCCAAGAAGTCAAGTAACTTCCCAGTATCTCAGTTCTAGTAAGGAATGAAGCAAGGGTTTTAATCCTGTTTAATCACTAGGGTGTCCATGTCAAAACGCCCTTCCCCTTCCTTATTGCCTCCTGTTGAGGGATAGAATTGGTGGCAGGCAGAGGGAGCAGGGGTGGTGGTAAAGGCCTGGGACTGAAGAATCCTTCTGCTGTACCTGGAGGGAAAAAACAAAGGCTAGATAACAGTAGCAATAATAATTCCAGCCATCCATATGGAGCTTTACAGTTCACAAGGACCACCTTCTCATACCTTTTTATCTGCAGTGAGACTCATGACAGCCTCACGGGAGGCTCAGGACAGAGGAATGTGTGAGCAGGCTCACAGTTGTTCAGCATTTGAATCATACTTCCTGTTGCCTCAACCAAATCCCCTCAATTAAGTCTCACTCAGGCTCTAATAGTCCTCTTCAGAGGTGGCTTCATTCTTCTGGTAGTTCACCGCTCTTTTGCTTCATATCACACCAGAGACATTCCCTGAAACACTGACAAGCAGGGCCTTAAACAGCGAGTGTGGTTAGTAACTTATTCATTCATTCAGTAAACCTGAGCCCCAATTCTGTGCTTGTCTCTCAAGGAAGAGTTTTAGGTTTCAGAGACATAGGAACTGTGAAATTTGCCCTATGGCCATTTAGAAACTTACAGAAGGGACTTCCCTGGTGAGACAGTGGATGGGAGTCTGCCTGCCAATACAGGGGACACAGGTTTGAGCCCTGGTCTGGGAGGATGCCACATGCCAGGGAGCAGCTGAAGGCCATGCGCCGCAACTGCTGAAGCCGGCAAGCTCTAGGGTCTGCGAGCTGCAAGCACGCAGCCCGTGTGCTGCGACTGCCGAAGCCCGCACACCTAGAGCCCATGCTCTGCAGCAAGAGAAGCCGTCACAATAGGAAGCCTGTGCGACCACAACGGAGCAGCCCCCACTCACCACAGCGAGAGGAAGCCCATACCCAGCAACGAAGAGCCAGTACAGCCATAAATAAATAAATAGATAAATAATTGTTTAAAAAAGAAAGAAAAAGGAACTTACTGAAGACTAAAAATATACTACTGAAATGCCAGGGAGACTGTATGACATGATGACTAAGAGCTGCTTGGGCTTCACAGTAGGAAAGAGCTGAATTTAGGCTTGACTCTGCCACTTACTTAACCTCTCTGAGTCAGTTTTCCCCATAACATGGGGTTGTCAGGCTAATGCATGTAGTAACCACCCATGAAAGATTAGCTATTGGTATCTTGAGAAAAATTATAGGAAAGCATATGAGGTATAAACACTTTCCATTTGCACTGGACTTTACAGGTATGCTATGGTTATTGTTTAAGAGTTGGTTAATTAAACCAACTATTGCCGTAGTCATTCAGCAACATGTCAAATTATGTATCAGATCATCAGTTGTACACATTAAACTTACACAATATTACATCTCAGTGGCAGTCGCAGTTTAGTCGCTAAGTCGTTTCAGACTCTTCCTACCCCATAGACTGTAGCCCACCAGGCTCCTCTGTGCATGGAGTTCTCCAGGCAAGAATATTAGAGTGGGTTGCCATTTCCTTCTCCAGGGAATCTTCCCGACCCAGGAATCAAACCCAGGTCTCCTCCATTGCAGGGAGATTCTTTAATGACTGAGCTAGAGACGTAAAAAATGTTATCTCTATAGAGCTGAAAAAAAAGTTTGTTGATCAGATGAATCCAGAGATGAACCTACAACCTAGTAATTAAGGGGCAGAAGGGTCTCACTGGAAGAAGGAATCATTTGGTGTCAGTAATCAGTAAGAGTGGTGTTTCTTCAGATGAGAAACCAGAGCTAAAAGGACAGATTAAAGGTTGACTGGTAAGGTTTATCCATTCACCTATCTCTTAAGTATTTTTTTGAGTCCTCCTCTGCCATACATGACGTGAGAGTGTCTCTCTTTGACCATGGAGGCGACAGTGGGACCAGGAGGAAGCACCCTCCTTGGGGAGTTGACTTGAGACCTACAGAGTAAGGAGCCTGTGACATGGTGCTTGCCAGGCTCCAAGGCTGGAGTTTGCTGTCTGAGCCAAGGGTTGGCTGAAGTGAGATCAGAACTTCTGTGCTGGGTCAGCCAAACTATTTTTGTGCTTCAGCTTCTCACTTATATTTATTTTCCAGTTGCCCTCCCTTGGTGTTTACCTAAGTCTTTTAAAAGTGCTGTGCAAAGGGAAACAAGGAACGCATTTGTGGCTACCTTGTACGTACTCTTGCCTGGAAATTCCCATGGACAAGGGAGCCTGGTAGGCTGCAGTCCATGGGGTCTCAAAGAGTCGGACACGACTGAGCGACTTCACTTTCACTTTTCACTTTCATGCACTGGAGAAGGAGGTGGCAACCCACTCCAGTGTTCTTGCCTGGAGAATTCCAGGGACAGGGGAGCCTGGTGGGCTGCAGTCTATGGGGTCGCAGAGTCAGACAGGACTGAAGCAACTTAGCAGCAGCAGCAGCAGTACATCCATAGTGACTACTGCAGCCTGGGCATTTGAGGTGACTCCCCTAGGGCAGTGGGTCTCAGTTGTCCCCTAGAGGGCATTTTGGAAATATGTCTTTAGTGGAGACCATGATTAGGAGCCATAGGCTTTTCTAGTAGTCATGTACGGATGTGAGAGTTGGACCAAAACGGAGGCCAAACGCCAAAGAATTGATGCTTTCAAATTGTGGTGCTAGAGAAGACTCTTGAGAGTCCCTTGGACTGCAAAGAGATCAAACCAGTCAATGCTAAAAGAAATCAGTCCTGAATATTCATTGGAAGGACTGATGCTGAAGGTGAAGCTCCAATACTTTATGAAGAACTGACTCACTGGAAGAGACCCTGGTGTTGGGAAAGATTGAGGGCAGGAGGAGAAGGGCACGACAGAGGATGAGATGGTTGGATGGCATCACCAACTCGATGGACATAAGTTTGAGCAAGATCCAGGAGTTGGTGATGGACAGTGAAGCCTGGCATGCTGCAGTCCATGGAATTACAGAGTCCAACACAGCTAAGCAACTGAACAACAACAACAATTAGGAGCACTTTGAGAATTTAGTGGAAGGAGGACAGGAAAGATAGACTATAACATGCGTGACAGTCCTGCACAAAGAAGTATCTCTCATTCTACTTACTTTGGAATGTTCTGTTCAACAATATATGCAAATATAAAATCAAATATAAATTAGCAAGACTTTATAATAATGCAGAAAAGTTTTAGAAGTTTTGTTGTTGTTGAAAAGCCCAATAACTTAGGAGAAGATCATTATGGAGGAAGAAGTTAAATACATTGTCTTGAAATTATTGCATCTGTCTACTAGGTGATTGCAGCCATGAAATTAAAAGATGCTTACTTCTTGGAAGGAAAGTTATGACCAACCTAGATAGCATATTCAAAAGCAGAGACATTACTTTGCCAACAAAGGTCCGTCTAGTCAAGGCTATGGTTTTTCCGGTGGTCATGTATGGATGTGAGAGTTGGACTGTGAAGAAAACTGAGCGCCGATGCCTTTGAACTGTGGTGTTAGAGAAGACTCTTGAGAGTCCCTTGGACTGCAAGGAGATCCAACCAGTCCATTCTAAAGGAGATCAGTCCTGGGTGTTCATTGGAAGGACTGATGCTAAAGCTGAAACTCCAATATTTTGGCCACCTCATGTGAAGAGTTGACTCATTGGAAAAGACTCTGATGCTGGGAGGGATTGGGGGCAGGAGGTGAAGGGGACGACAGAGGATGAGATGGCTGGATGGCATCACCTACTCGATGGAGTAGGTGAGTGAACTCCGGGAGTTGGTGATGGACAGGGAGACCTGGCGTGCTGCGGTTCATGGAGTTGCAAAGAGTCGGACAAGACTGAGGGACTGAGCTGCACTGAACTGACTCAGCATATTAGAGCACTTCCAACTATGTAATATATTTAGTTGTAAAGAGTTTCAGTGTGGTAATATTCCTGCCAAAACAATGAACCAACTGCAAATATGTAATGAAATTTTTTTTACTGACTTCATTAAGATTTAATTTATATACTATAAAAGTTTCTCCTTTTAAATGTACAGTTCAATGATTTTGAGTAAATTAATAGAATTTTGCGATTTTGATTCCCACTCCAGCCACAGGTAAGCACTAATCTGTTTTCTGTCTCTCTAGATTTGGCTGTTCTAGAATTTCATATAAATGGAATCACGTAATCTGTGGTCATTTTGTCTGGCTTCTTTGACTTACCATGATGTTTTTGAGGTACATTCATGTCGTAGCATGTATTGGTATTTTGTTCCCTTTTTATTGTTGAATACTATTCCATTTAATGAAATACCACAGTTTGTGTATTTATTCACCAGCTGATAGACATTTGGTCTGTTTCCATAAATAACGCTGCTGTAAATATTCATGTGCAAGTCTTTGTGTGGATAAATGTTTTCTTTTCAGTAGCTACCTAGAAGTGGAGTTGCTGGATCAAATGGTAACTCTGTTTAACATTTTGAGAAACTGCCAAACTGTTTTCCAAAGTGGCTGCACCATGTTACATTCCCAAGTTCTAATTTCTCCACATCCTTGCCAACACTTGTCATTGTCTGTCTTTCTGATCATAGCCATCCTAATGTATATGACATGGTTTTTCATAGTGGTTTTGATTTGCATTTCCTTAATGATAAATGTTGTCAAGCATCTATTTGTGTTCTTGTTGGACATTTGTACATTATCTTTGGATAAGCGTCTCTTCGAGTCGTTTGCCTGTTTTTAATTGGGTTATCTTCTTATTATTGAGTTATAAGAGTTCTCTGTATATTTTGGATACTAGGCCCTTATCAGAGATGTGACTTGAAAATATTTTATCCCATTCTGTGGGTTTTCTTTTCACTTTCTTGATGGCATCCTTTCAAACACAAACATTTTTCATTTTGATGAAGTCCAATTTATCTTTTTCTTCTATCATTTGTATTTGGGAATCATAAATAAGAAACCATTGTCTAATGAGACTTTGAACTTAAGCTATAATGAGATGAGAATTTGGGGGACCTTGAGAGGAAGTAAGAGTGTTTACCTATGGGAAAGACACGACTTATTGGGGAACAGAGGGCGGACTATGGTAGACTGCCTCCTAGGTGGCCCCCAAATGACCCCCACCACTTGGTGTGCATACCTTTATTCAGCCTCTCTGTCCCACACACATCTCTATGGAAGACCTGTGTAGGGACTTTGCTGGTAGTCCAGTGGTTAAGACTGCGTGCTCCTGATGCAGGGGCCGCAGTGTCGTTCCCTGGTCAGGGAACTAAGATCCCACATGCCACACAGGTGTGACCAAAAAAAAAGTAAAACAACTATCCTTCAATTGGGCTTCCACTGTGGCTCAGCTGGTAAAGAATCCACCTGCAATGCAAGAGACCTGGGTTCGATCCCTGGGTTGGGAAGATCCCCTGGATAAGGGAAAGGCTACCCACTCCCGTATTCTGGCCTGGAGAATTCCATGGACTGTATAGTCCATGGGGTCACAAACAGTTGGATACGATTGAGGAACTTTTACTTGATCCTTCAATTAAAAAGAATAAAATTAAAAAATATATATATATATGTTAATAAAAAGAAGATGACTGTTATCCAATAGGATATTGTAAAAATGATAATGTGTGGCTCCTGAGGCTAGGACATTGTGACTTCTGCCTTACTCTCTCTTAGACTACTCGCTGGGGAGGAATCTAGCTGCCATGATGTGAGGACACTAAGCAGCCCTATGAATTATTCCCCGTGGTGGGAAACTAAGGCCTTCTGCCAACAGCCAGCCCCAGTTTATCACTTATGTTAGGTGATGAACTATGTTAGGCTTCCCAGGTGACACAGACAGTTTACTGCCTGCAATGTGGGAGACCTGGGTTCGATCCCTGGGTCGGGAAGATCCCCTGGAGAACGGAATGGCAACTCACTCTAATATTCTTGCCTGGAGAATCCAATGGACAGAGGAGCCTGATGGGCTATAGTCCATGGGATTGCAAAGACTCCACATGACTGAGTGACTAACACTTTCACTTTCACTTAACTTGGAAGCAGAGCCTCAGCCCAGTCAAGCCTCCAATGACAGCAGCCCTGACCAATGTCTTGGCAATCATCTTTTTAGAAACTGCAAGTGTGAACCATCCAGACAAGCCACTCCTGCATTCCTTTCCCACAGAAAATGTGAGATAACAAATGTTTATTGTTGCCTGAAACAAAGAAAAAGAAACCACTGGCTAATCTTCCTTATTCCAGAAATGTTACAGTTTGAGCTCTTATATTTTAAGTCTGTGATTCATTTTGCTTTGATTTTTGATTGTGGAGTGAGGTAAGGGTCTAAGTTTATCTTTTTTGCACATGATATCCAGTCATCTCAGCATCATTTGTTGAAAAGAAATTCCTTACTGAATTGCTAAGGCTTAGAATCAAATAGTAAATTTGTTAAGATTTGTGGAATGCATTGAATCTTATTCATAAAGACTGACTTTAGGCAGTTTTATTTATCATGTATTTTATATTTTTACAGCATCATAATAATTACATTTTGTAAAAATTACATGAAAATTACACACTGAGATTATTAATTCATGGGCTGTTTTTCCTTCTGTTAAATCCTAATTTATTCCATTTAGGTTAGTACATATCTGACTATTCTATAATGTCTTATAGATAATCGTTCCTAAGCATTTATTTATTGAAAACATATTTTCCTATAAATAAAAGTCCCATTATCTTTCCTTTATATTCCAATTAAGGCAACAGTATTTAGTCTCTTAAATTATGTGTGTAGGTAAGTCATAGTATCTATACCTTTATTTCAGGATAGTAGAGAGTATGTAAGGAAATACTTGTTATGAAAAGGGGGTGCTCAGGCTGTTGGGCGGAGATTTCCTGTGAAAGGGAAAGTGCAGGCTCAGGAACAGAGGCAGACTGGCCACTCCCCAACTGAAAACCAGTCCATCTTGCTCAACCCGGGAGTCCTGGATTCTGTTTCGTTATCGACCAGTCTTCCCCTGACCAATGCCTTTGAAGAACACAGACCCAGAAATGGTGCCACGTAGCCAGCACTTTGGAAGCCAACTTGGGCTTCATTTTTAGCAGATAAAACACACTGTGGAAAACACGAGACAATTTTAAAGCAACACAAAGCAACACTGCAGACCAGCACAGCAGCTTTTGAAAATAACCAGCAGCTAAGGTAGCATTCAGCACAGCAGGAGGCACTCACCTCCAGGTGAGATGCGTGTCATAGGACTCTGGATATGAATCTGTTATCGAACGCAAGTCTGTGTGCTCAGTGCAGTGAGGCCAGATAAGACCAAAACGTCGGGTCTGGACCAAAGAGAGGTTTCCTGCAGGGCCATGCAAAGCTGCCTATGCCTTAAAAAACCCCCAACTCCTGGAAAGCTTTCAGCCAAGCCCTTTTATAGGGAAGGGTGGGGGGGCCGTGGTTAGTTGTTGCAGACTTCCTGGTGTCAGATCATTTGTTCTTAAGGTCAGGTCATCGTCAGGTCACCATGTTGCTGGAAGCCTCCACCAGAGCAAATGTTATTCTCTGTTCTGACAAAGGGCAAAGTGCTAAGGCTCAACTTCCGCTCTCCCGAGGCCCAGGCTAAGCCAGGGGGACCCTGGGCAGGCCCGTTTCTCTGCCCGGGAGCACTGGTCCAGCACCCAGTCTGTGTCCTTCCACCAGTGCCCAGGCCCTGCTGAAGAGGCAGAGCTCAGCTGGTAGCGCACTCAGGGGCGGGTCCCCAGAACCTACCCAGCCGTCATCACGGAGGGAGCCAGGCGCCCGGCACCCAGCCAGTCAGGTTTTTCATCTAAGCCGGAGCGAATCGTTTGTGTAGGGTCAGTGGGAATACGTGTGGTAGCAAATGCCATCAGGTTAGTGCCCAGCTCACAGCAGTTGTCCTTCTCTGAGAACAGGTCCACCCACAGGGGTAGACCTGAAGTCATGATGGGCAGTGTCCTTGCAGCTTAACCCTGACCTCTGCCACCTCCTAAGCGGGTGGACAGCTGATCTCAGCTGTATCAGTTTTTGAAATGTGAACGGAGAGACTGAAGCTGGTTGAAGCTGTGCGTGACACTTAACGGCAGTGCCAGGCACTCCAGTTGCTGAGGCCTCCATGGATGGTGACCCATGGAGACCGGCACCTCCATTAGACCCCGGATGGGGAATGGAGGAGAGGGCACAGCTGCTTCAAAGCTCGGGCCTAGCCAGGGGACAGTGTGGCGAGGGCTCTGGAGCTTTGTGGGACACAGCCCTCAGCCTGTCCCCAGACCCCCAGCTCACTTGCTGGCCCCAAGCAGTAGGCCTCTCACCTCTCACCCACTCTCTGCCTTGAGGGCCACTGCCCGCTTGAGTGTTGGCAGCCATAGGGTCCCATGTGTACTTGCTCCACCCCTTATTACAAATCCAGGTCCCACCACTGAGTAGTCAAGGGACTTTGGGCAATTTCATGACCATTTAGAGTCTTAGGTTCCTCATCTCTAAAGTGGGGAAAAAATTAGTATCTGCCTCATGAGAATGAAATGAGACAAGGAACATCAAGCAGCGTAGAATAAGTACTCAATAAATATTAGCCCTTATAATAACCAACTTTATTAAGAAGATAAAATACAAAAGCCTCAAGGGCAAATCACCTTGATAGAAACGAAACAAAAGACTCAACAAAGTCTCTGCCTGCAAAGAGAAACAGGCAAGGGAGAGGGACTTTGGAGCCAGCAGAGCAGGTCAGGGCAAACATAGTATGTGCTTAATAAATATTGGTGGAACAAATGAACTCAAGGGAAGTAAGATATTGGATGTCACCTGCTCTCCTCCCCAGAACAAGTCATGTACCGCATTTCCTTGAGAAATAGGAAGTCTGAATGGGGCAGATTTGACATAATGATGGTGCAATTAAACGGAACAATTTGGCACCTACCCATCCTGGACCAGGCCTTCTGCTTGAATGAGTAAGATCTCATTTGTGGAATTCCAAGCTCCTTATGTAAACTTAGCCCTACCTTGTTGTAGTATTTGGTGCCAGTCTTCATTAACATAGTGGGGAGCCCCTGCCTGTCACATGGGAGACCAGGTTCAATTCCCCAAGGGGAGGCAGCATGCCCTTTTTGGGCTTCCCAGATGGCACTAGTCATAAAGAACCTGCCTGCCAATGCAGGAGACACAAGAGACAAGGGTTTGATCCCTGGGTCAGGAAGATCCTCTGAAGGAGGAAGTGGCAACCCACTCTGGTATCTTTGCTTAGAAAATCCCACGGACAGAGGAGCCTGGCAGGTTACAAACCATGGGGTCACAAAGAAGTGACTTGGCAGTGTGCTAGGCATTATCGTATTGACCCCTTACAATCCTGTGCGATGGGAGTTATCACTTTCCTTTTATAGATGAGAAACAGGGGCTTAGCGTGATAAGCAGTTTGTCGCTGTTCAGTCACTAAGTCATGTCTGACTCTTGGCCACCTGGTGGACTGCAGCAGGCCAGGCCTCTCTGTCCCTCACCATCTCCCAGAGTTCACCCAAGCTCATGTCCATTGAATCGGTGATGCCATCCAACCATCTCATCCTCTGCTGTCCTCTTCTCCTTTTGCCTTCAGCCTTTACCAGCATGAGGGTCTTTTTCAGTGAGTTGGCTGCTCACATCAGGTGCCCAGAGTATTGGAGCTTCAGCTTCAGCATCAGTCCTTCCAGTTTATTGATGGTCAAACAGCCAGTAAATAGTGGAGCCAAGATTCAAACCAAGCTCCTCTCACCGAGACCATAGTTCCTCTAGGATTATGGGAACCTAGAAGAAATGGTCAATTTCCCCTGGAGATTATTTGGAAACACTTCACTGAGATAATTAAAAAACAAACAAACAAACAAACAAGTGGTTCCCGAGGGTCTACTGTGTACCAGGCACTTGTGGTTATCTTACTGATTGTAGTAATGACCTTGTGAGGTGGTGGCATTTAACAGATGGGGAAATTCAACTGATGAGGAAATAGGCTCAGGGAGCTAGCGTCAGCCAGGTCTTAAATGTGTATGTCACTCCCACTAAATCTGTGATGTGCCCCATGAGGCCTTACAAGCTCCTTCTCACATCCACTGAGGATACAGCTTTGTACCACACTTTGCAGTTTCTGAACTGCTTTACACAACCTCTCTGTCCTGTGAGAAAGGAAAAACAATTCCTTCTCATCTGTATCTGCTGATGAAACAAAAGAGGCCTGGGGAGGCACCGGCCCCCTGCCCAGGGCCCATCCTCCCTGCACTTCTGTAGCTAATACTCCTTATCTCTCACCCCTTTTCCATGAAGTCCTGTATGAAGGGTCTCTGTGCACAGCTGTTACCAATTTTGTCCTTATCTATAAGCATCTGTGTGTCTGACTCCCCTGCTTATGAGCCTCTATAGTGCAAAGATTGCTTAATCCTCACTCAGGATTTTGGCCTCAGTATTTTTGTACCATGATCCTCTTTTATTAGTATTAACCATTATCAGCATAACTTTAAAATATTTTCCTTAAGAAGGCAGTGTGCCTGCTGTGGTTCCCATCCTTTGGGATTCGGGAACCTCTACCCAATCCTTCATTCACATTTTTCATCTAGATTCTTCCTAAAGCTGTCATCCATACATGCCTTCTAGAATTTCATAGGATGTATAAGCCCTCAGGAAGCCAGTCGGTCGCCCTTTACAAGTATGGTTGCAGTTGCCTCACTTCCTGGGTCATGTGACACTCCCATGGTTTCACGTGACTTGTTCCATTATGCCGGAATTAACCCGCAGGGCTAATCTGGTGTGTATAGCTATCACAGGCCCCTGCATCCCTGTTTTTATTTAGTTGATCCTCTGTCCCTCAGAAGTTTGGGAACCCCAACGTCTTCTTGCCTGGTGATGGAGCTTTCAAGTCCTTCCAGAGAGGTGAGTGGGGACAAGGCTTCTAATTGGTGTTGTCATGCACTTTCTGGAATTCTGGCTAACCCGGCTCTGGAATTCAACGAATGACGGACTCTTCTTGAAGCAGGTCATCATGCCTTTTTGATGGAGGGAAGGTGGGATCGAAGGAGAAGTGGTTGGGAAGAGGGGTGCAGGAGGGTCCTGCTTGGGGTGGGCAGAGAGCTATTACTAGCCAAGAGCTTGGAGGAAGGGCTGGACTCAGGTGTCTGTGGACTTTGTTCCATTCTGTTAAAGATGGGAGACTATAGGCAGTCGAGCCCTGCCTAGGAGAGTAGATGAGAGGTGGAGAGGGGCTTGCCTTCTAGCCACTCCTCATTGTGTTCTCAGGAGTATCCTGTGCCTCGGGGCAGAGTAGAAATCATGGCTGCCAGCCTCATGGGATTACTTCTACTTCATACAGTGTCCTGGGTATCAGGTAAGTGAGTCAGGGAGAAGGGAAGGAGCCCCAAGGCCCCCTTCTGCCATATGGTCTTTGGCAGTCTCTGGCATACTGGTGGTAGACTTAAGTAGATACTCAATAAATCCTTTTGTGTGACTGAGAGCAACAGTGGGGTGGGGGTACAGCAAGATAATTTTAAAAACTATTTATTTATTATTTATTTGTGTGAGTTGGGTCTTTGTTGTGGCATGTGGGATCTAGTTTCCCAACCAGGGATCAAATCCCTGCCCCTTGCACTGGGAGCTCAGACTCTTAGCCACTGGACTGCCAGGGAGGCCCAGGAATTTTTAAAACCAGTATTTTGTCTTTCTTTTCAGCTAGTGTGTCCCTTCTCCCCGTCTTTATCCCTCAGCCCTTGCCTCTCTTGTGCGCCCTCCCTGCCAGGTGCCCGCCCCTGCATCCCTAAAAGCTTTGGCTACAGCTCGGTGGTGTGTGTCTGCAATGCCACATACTGTGATTCTCTGGACCCCCTGACCCTGCCTGACCCTGGTACCTTCAGCCGCTTTGAGAGCACTCGCAGCGGGCGCCGAATGGAGCTGAGTCTGGGGACCATCCAGGCCAATCGCACAGGCACAGGTAACCACCTATCACCCAGGTTATGGTCCTTCTGGAGCCCAGTCATGCCAGCGATCAGCGTGGAGTTTCTCCCCTGTGCACTGACGCCTTTTATTCCCTGCGGATGTCCCCAGGGTTGCTGTTGACCTTGCAGCCAGATCAGAAATTCCAGAAAGTGAAGGGATTTGGAGGGGCCGTGACGGATGCTGCTTCCCTCAACATCCTTGCCCTGTCACCTGCTGCACGGAATTTGCTGCTCAAATCGTACTTCTCCGAAGAAGGTGAGGAGGAAGGGACAGGATGACACAGTGCAGTTGGCTCTTTGACCTCTCCTTTCACCCTGACATCCACCCATCCCTGACATTTGGGTCTCTGTTAATGCCCGGTGGGGAAAAAAATTGTCCTATCCATCCGCTGAGTGCCAGGGCCCTGCAGCTCAGACAGTCTGCCCTTCACCCTGCACCCAAGTTCCCTTTGGCCCTGACTCGGGAATTTCTGCAGGAATTGAATACAACATCATCCGGGTCCCCATGGCCAGCTGTGACTTCTCCATCCGCACCTATACCTATGACGACAGCCCTGATGACTTCCAGTTGCTCAACTTCAGCCTTCCAGAGGAAGATGTCAAGCTCAAGGTGGGCACTCTGGCTGCCTCAGGCCCCAGCAGCATTGATGCCTGATGGTTGAGGGGCCTCAGGTTAGAACAGTTTGCAGAGAGACATAGAACTTGCCCCTGCCCTCTCTTGGGATGGGAGGGTAGAGGCTGATGGCTAGGCCAGATACACTGGTTGGGCCAGTCTGTCTATGTTCCAGCTCTGGATGTCTCTCCTCACTACCTTTGTTTCCAGATACCACTGATTCACCAAGCTCTGGAGTTGGCCAACCGCTCTGTCTCACTCTTTGCCAGTCCCTGGACATCACCCACTTGGCTCAAGACTAATGGGGCCGTGAATGGGAAGGGGACACTCAAGGGTCAGCCAGGGGGTCTCTACCACAAGACCTGGGCCAGATACTTTGTCAAGTAAGGAAACAGCAGGGCCATCGGGCCTGGACCAGCCTCCCCTCTCACACACCCTGGTCTGCGTCCCAACCCTTGACCTGTTCGGCTGCCAGCTCTCAGCCCACCTTTCTACCTTCTGGGCCTTCAGGCTTAGGCCCCTCAGTTTTCCCCATTCAGTCTGACTTCCTAGTCCCCAGGGCCCTGGTCCCCTTTCTTGGCCATGATCCCTCACACCCTTGCCCTCGCCAGGTTCCTGGATGCCTACGCGGAGCACAAGTTACGATTCTGGGCAGTGACAGCCGAGAACGAACCTACTGCAGGGCTCCTTAGCGGGTACCCCTTCCAATGCTTGGGTTTCACTCCTGAGCACCAGCGAGACTTCATTGCCCGTGACCTGGGTCCCATCCTCGCCAATAGTACACACCGCGATGTCCGACTGTTGATGCTGGATGACCAGCGCTTGCTGTTGCCTCGCTGGGCCCAGGTGGTAAGGACCAGGACTCCTGTGGGTACCTTGTTTGGATGCTCAGTTGTGTCTGACTCTTTTTCGACCCCATGGACTATAGCCCTCCAGGCTCCTCTGTCCATGGGATTTCCCAGGCAAGAATACCAGAGTGAGTTGCCATTTCCTTCCCCAAGGGATCTTCCCGACCCAGGGATTGAACCTATATCTCCTTGGCAGGCAGACTCTTTATCACTGCGCCACCTGGGAAGCCCTTTGTACCCTAGTGACCCCAAATCCAGCATCCAGATGACCAGCTCTCGAACAGAGTGCCTTCCCTGCCCCAACTTTTGATTCCTAGAGTACCCTGGCTGGGCCCAGGTGCCCAGGTGGCACTCCTGGGATGCTGGGGGTAGTGTTGACCCCCCTCTGGATCTCCAGAGCCCCAAGAATCTCCTAGGTTGTCACTTTAACCCCCTCTAAGTTGTGTTCATCCTGCACCCACCTCTCAAGTTCTAGTGCCTCTTCCAGATCCCTTGTGTAGGACCCAGGCTCCATGGTTCTGTCTCCCCAGTAGCCCTTCCCTTTCTCTGTACAGGTGCTGGCAGACCCAGAAGCAGCTAAGTATGTTCATGGCATCGCTGTACATTGGTACCTGGACTTCCTGGCTCCAGCAAAAGCCACCCTGGGGGAGACGCACCGCCTGTTTCCCAACACCATGCTCTTTGCTTCAGAGGCCTGTGTGGGCTCCAAGTTCTGGGAGCAGAGCGTGCGGCTGGGCTCCTGGGATCGAGGGATGCAGTACAGCCACAGTATCATCACAGTGAGTCTCTCCTTCCGCACAGCAGACCACCTTGGGCCCCTCGCTAGTCGCACCAAAGGCTGACGGGGGCCCTCCTCTCCAGCTTTTCCCCAGCTCGCTTACTCTTGGGGGCAAAGTTTGGGGATATCATGATGCCCTCTGTTGCCTTCCCTTCAGAGATCTGTGCACCCCATCACCTTGTTCTGAATGCTTGAGCCGTTGTAGCTGGCTCTGATTTCTGAGTTTCTCTGGTGATGCCTCTGTCCTCAAAACCCCTCCCTCCTTAGATTTTTAGTTTTTGGCTGTGCTGGGTCCTCGTTGCCGCTCGGGCTTTCTCCCGTTGTGGCAAGCCAAGGCTCCTCTCCAGCCTTTGTGCACAGGCTTCTCATTGCAGCGGCTTTTCTTGTTGTGGGGCACAGGCTCCTGGCGTGCCAGCTTCAGTAGCTGTGGTGCATGGGCTTAGTTGCCCTGTGGCATGTGGAATCTTCCTGGATCAGGGATCAAACCTGTGTCCCCTACATTGGCAGGAGGATAGTTAACCACTGGACTACCAGGGAAGTCCCCTCCTTAGATATTAAGGATATAAAACACACCCCTCCCAAGGCCGAGGCCCCACAGCCCATCTCCCTCATGGGACACTTAACTGTATCCACTGGGGGCCCAACGTGGAACCTTTGTCTCTGCCCTGTTTCTACTCTAGAATCTCCTCTACCATGTGGTTGGCTGGACCGACTGGAATCTCGCCCTAAATCCTGAAGGGGGACCCAACTGGGTGCGCAACTTTGTTGATAGCCCCATCATTGTGGATATCGCCAAGGACACATTTTACAAACAGCCTATGTTTTACCACCTTGGTCACTTCAGGTAAGTGGAAGGTGGGCACTCCGACTCCATGCCAGGCCTAGCATCTCCTGCACTGGGCTTGTATCACCCACTATGAGGAAGCAGGAAGGTGTGGAGAGTGGGAACCTTGGGAGGCTCGCATCTGTCCCTTTTGCACCGTGTAGGTAGGAAGTGACTAGATGGCATTTGAGACAGACAATTCCTCAATGCCTGATGCTGAGGTTAGGAGGCAGGAGGTCAGGGCATACCTAACCACACGGCTGGAGGCCTGGAGAGTTAGGGCAGGTCTTAGGAATGGTTCTGGGGGCCGGTGTGGGGGTGGGCAGGGTGGTGTAGATGGTAGGGAAGGTGACTTCTCAGGTGATAGACTGATGGAAGCTACCCTCAGGGCTGGGGTCCCTGACAATGCCTGTTCCCACTTCAGCAAGTTCATTCCTGAGGGCTCGCAGAGAGTGGGGCTGGTTGCCAGCGAGAAGAGCGACTTGGACACGGTGGCACTCTTACGCCCTGACGGCTCTGCGGTTGCGGTCGTGCTGAACCGGTGAGAGCAGCGGGGCCTGGGAACTGGGATGAAGATGAGATGGTGGGCTTGGCGGGATCACACACTCCGCTTCTCCTCCCTACCTCCTCCAGCTCCTCTAAGGATGTGCCTCTCACCATCAAGGATCCTGCTGTGGGCTTCATGGAGACTGTCTCACCTGGCTACTCCATTCACACCTACCTGTGGCGTCGCCAGTGATGGAGCTGATACCCACGCCTGCGCCTGGGCTCAGCTTGGACATTAAAGGGACACGGTCGGCCCACATGCCGTCTGTGGCTACAGAGGGTACAGCAGGACCAGGGGGAGCTTAAGTGACGTAAGCCCAGAGGCAGTGGTTTGGGTGACTCATTCTCCCCTCTAGTTGGTGCCAGGGGCTGGAGGGCCCTAGGGAAAGGATCAGGAAGCCCCAGTGGTCCTCCACCCCCGTGATTGTGTGAGCGTGTGCTATGCGCTGGTTGCCTGTGGAAACTGGGCCCTGGCCCAGGGTGAGCTCACTGTCTGTACAAACACAGGGGTGGGGGGTGGGGTAGATGGAGAGAGAGGTTAAGGAAAGGAAGAGATGAGGAAAGCCGGACCCAAAACTGGGAACTGTTTGTCTTTCTTGGAGATGCAGAACCAGGCCTACGCAGATGTCCGCACCTAGGCACAGGCAGTGAAAGAAGCCAAGCACCAGAGGGTAGACTCAAGCACCAGATGGCCCCCTGGTACCAGCTAGGAAAAATGGCAGCTGCTTAAAAGACAGAATGTCTGATCTCAGTCCATGTGAGCAGTTTTATTTCGGGGGGGTGGCACCCCATTTCCACCATACCAACAATGGGGAAACACAGGAGCCTCTGGAATGCATGACAGTAGAAAAATCAGTCCTGAGAGCATGAGGGTAAATCATTCCTCTTCATCCTCCTCAGCCATGCCCAGGGCCTGGGTGCCTGGGGCCCGGGCAGATGGTGCCCGCTGGATGGAGACAATGCCGCTGAGCAAGGCGTAGCCGGCCATGGCTGCCAGCCCCGCCAGCACGGTTAGGATCTGGTTCCGGCGCCGGTGTGGCTCCTCCTCAGACTCTGGGTTCACTGGTGGCTGGCGTGGAGGTGGTGCCTCAGCTGAGGGGAGAGGAAGGGAGGTGGGTGGGAGGCTGGTTCCTGGATCCCTGCCCACTCTCCCCAGGACTAGCACCCCCCACCTCCCCACCCATCCGCCCCTTACCTCCTTCCCAGGGGAAGTACAGGCTGAGGATGTGGGTGCAATAGGCACAGAGATTGTGCAGCCCCCGCAGGTGGGCCTGCAGCTTCCCACTAGGCAGCTTCGCCTGTTGCAGCAGGGCCAGGTAGCTGAAGACGAAGGCATCCAGGGAGGCGGGGCTGCAGCAGAGAAAAGTGGGATGGAGAAGGGGAGAGACAGGGTCAGAGGAAGAGTCGGCCCTGGGAAGATAGGCTCTGGGCAGCAGGGGACCACCGGGGGAGAAGAGGACACACAGCTCTGGTCCTGGGGTGGGGAAAGTGACCCAGGTGGCGCCAGCCTGGCCTTGAATGGGACTCTATCCCAGGGCTGCATAAAAGGCACATTGAGTGCCCCACAGCTCAGCAGGCCCGTCCCGGGCCTGGCGGCCCTCCCACCCTCCTGTACCACTGAGGTGGCTCGGGCCCCACACACAGCCCTACCTTCACCAGACCCAGTGTCTGTGCCGAGCGCCTCCTGTCCAGAGCTTGAGCCCCCACCCTAGCCCCTGTGGCTACATTTGAACCTGTATCTTCTTCCAAGCCACCTATGACTCCCCTGGAGTGAGACTCACGCATCTCCAAAGAAGAATTTCTGAGAGCCCAGGCGCTGAGAGAGAAGAGTCAGGCATTCTCGGGCCTCCTGGTATAGCTATGGAGGGGACACGAGGTCGGCTCGCAGCTGCGGGTTGGGTACCACCTCCCCTTCCATGCACTTGGCCCCTCCACCATCATCCTGGGGGCTCTTGTCGTACAACACCCTCCCGTCCCAGAGGTACCTCCTTCTCCAGCTCCTCCTCATCCTCAGGCCTGTGCTCCCCACACAGCAGCTGCAGCCGATCCATGTACTGCCGCTGCATGCGGCCAGGCAGGAAGAAGTTGAGGGGAAAGGGCATTGCCTCTGCGTACCACTTCCGGGTCACTTCCACATAGTTCTTGGCGTCTATCCAAAAAGTATGTATCTGCATTGGGTATGTAGGAAGGAAGAGGCTGGTCGGAGCCACTGCACCTGCCTGACCCAGGGTGGGATTCTGGTTCCCATGCTGGGGGTGTGTGTGTGTGTCTGTGTAGGCCTGGGCACTCACCAGCACTGGGAGCAGCTTCTCCTCCAGCAAAGACATGAAGGCCAAGGTGTCTGCTCCCTGCCGGGCTGACAGGTCGTAATCAGCATTGTACTTCTGTGGAGGGAACATCCACGGTGAGGTGGATGCTGGGGAACTGCAGGGACACTTCCTCAAGGAGGGAGGCCTCCTGTCTGGCACCACCCAGCCTGACCTCTGAGCACAGCAGAGGTAGAGCAAGGAGCTTTTCTTGTGGAGGCCCCCTCGCCTTGGCCCAGTCAGTAGCCTGTTGCTGTTGGCGGAAAGCCTGGACCTTGGAGCCTGCTGGCCGTCAAGGTCCCGCGCCCACTGGGGGGAGGAAGGAAGGCCCAGCCACAAACCAGGAGCAGCTCCCAGAGTTTCCACGGAAAGCTGGCGGGATGCCTGCTGACGGCAACTTTCTAACAGTAACTTCCCCAATCCAGACACCACAAAACTAGCAGCGCAGAGCTCAGATGCAAGCTGGGCCTCAATGCCTCAAGAACTAGGGGACGCCATCCTCACGCTCCCAGGACCCAGTGAACCCACGTCAAGGGCTCCCTGGCTTGTTCTCAATGCTCAGCTCTTGGCCGTCTCTTGCTTCATTCTATGGTCCAGGCGCCACCACCACACACATTCCAACCATACCCCCAGGTCTCAGCCTGCCACACCTTCCTAGGCTCCAGTGTCTACTCCTCAGCACCCTCTTCCACATCCTGAGTAAACTTTGTCCCCAAGTAACCTCTTGAGTGTGATCGTTAAAGCTCTCTGAGCCTCATTCTCCTCCATGGAATAGGGGTAATAATCTTTCTCTCAATATGGCTGTGGTAGGAGAAACAGGGAAAGCTGTGCTCATACAAAAAGAAACAGTGGCCCAGTCCCACCAGGAGTTTTGGCTTTTACCTGGATCCCTTCTCTCCATTCCTCTCAAGCCTCCATTAATTCCCCAGTTCCTCCACCTTTGGGAAAGTAGAAATGAATAAGAGGGGTCTACTTCTGACAGTATGTTCCCTTTTGGAACCAGACCATGAAAGCTGGAAGAGCCCTGAGAAAGTATCCTGGCTAAGCCTCTGGTCTTACAAATAAGCTTATAGCTCTAAGAGATTAAGCAATTTGCCCAAGGTGGTCACAGAGCCAATGACAGTGAAAAGCACAGCCTGGGCCTCTCTAGACCTCTTGTAATGCTCTTTCAACTTTCCCATCGTGGCACTTGGTCTTGTCCATCCTGAGCCCCGTATTAGAAAGCCTGACCTGATCCCTGAAAAAAGAGTAATGGCCCTTAGAACTCCGTCTCTTGAACTCCCCCACCCCCACACTGGTCTCATCTTTGACGGCTTCATCTGTTATTTCCTACTCTCCTTTCCCTTCCATGTGTCAACAGCCTGTTCATCTCTCCTTCCCTGCCCAGCGGGCAGAAGGCCTTGTGGCTCCAGATGTCTCGAGAGTGGCCTAGTTGAATCTCTAGCCTACTGCATCACAGCAACATGTCTGTGTCTCCTCCACGAGACTACATGTCCCCTGGAGCCCCGGGTCACCTGCGTCTGGTTTGGCATACACTTGGTACTCAATAAACGTGTGTGGCACTGAATTGACTAAACTCTCGCTGGCAGTCACCCTACCCAAACCACCTACCTCTTTTCGAAGGTGGGTGATGATCCTGTGTGGTACCGAAATGACCTCTCCATGACTGGTCCGAAGGGCAGGCAGAGTTCCTGACGTTGAGAAAGAAGGATGTCCACCAGACCCTTAGCCGCCTATCCACACATAGCCACAACACATCCTTGTCTGTCTCCTGCACTTCCCCTTGTACACTCCCTTCCTCACCCCCCAGGAACACTGGGTACCTGAAGGACTCCGCCAGGGGTTGGTGATCTTGTGCACCTTGAGTGGAGCACCAGTAAATCTGGCATAAGTCTGCAGGGAAGGAAGCAGAGGGCAGAGAGGCCAAGGACGCGGCCCACAGAGGGGAATCAAGACAAGAAATAACATTTATTGAATACCTTCTGTGCTATGCTCTACAGTGAGGGATTGCTTCCCACAAAAAAGGTAGACATTATTGTTCCCATCTTACAACGGGCAAACCCAGGGATTAGAGACCTTATGGACGTGTCCCTGATTACAAATCAGCCAGGAAAACCCTTCCCTCTAATATCCTCTCGTTCCATTTACGTGGGAACACCTAGCCTCACTTGGAAGCACTGGCCTTTCCTTCTTGGGCAGTCTGTTTGGTCTGTTCCTACTTCAGCATCTGAACATTTTATTACACTTGTTTGCTGACGTTTCTAACTTTATGTAAACAATTCCAGGGGAGGGACCAAATGCTACACATCTTTGCATGCCAATGTTTGGTATCTGGAAGAGGCCTAATACAATGACGAGAAGAGTGAAAATGAAAGAGTGAGTGAATGAGTTCACTAGTTTGACTCCAAAGCTCTTTCTACAGAGCCTTAGCGGTGAGTGGGCCTTTTGGTTCAATAAACAATAACCTCAGTAAATGCCGTTGAGTGAGGAGGAGGAAGGGGAGACTGAGAAGGCAGTAATGCCAAGGAGAACCTTGAGGTCATCCAGCCTTTGTAAACCTCCGGATGAAGAAACGGCGCCCAGAGAGAAGAGACTGCCCCAAGGTCACATAGCCAGTAAATGGATGTTTAAGAACTAAAATTCATCTTCTGAACCCCCGACCAGACCTCTTTCCATTGCTAAACAAAACCTAGGCTACCAAGGCACCGAACAGAGTTCATACCGGCCAGGCACGCTCTTTGGATTGCCTTAGTTTACCCCACTGTGCCCGTACTGAGGCGCCCCGGCAAAATCCGGATGACCGGCTGTCCGACCCCTCCCCAGTCCTCCAGGGCGCAGCAAAGAGCGCCGGCGCCACGCCTCACCAGCACGGCCAGGCTGTCCAGGTCCACTGACGGCAGCCCCCAGCCCCCTGACCAGCAGAACAGCTCCATGGGCGCCGCCATCTTGCCTGCCCTCTGTCCCGGAAGCACCTCCCCCTCAGCCCTCCGCGGTGTGGATCCGCCCCCCTCCCTTTCGGCAGATCGCGGTCGGGATCCAGGGGAGGCTGTCAGGAGGGCGCGGCTTGTCCAGACCCGAGAGGCGGCCTGAAAACGGCGTGGGGCGGAGCCGAGGGCTTCTGGGGAGGGCGGCTGCCGCCTGATCCAGAGGTGCCTCCCGAAGGGGGGGGTGGATCCTTATCCCTGCGCGCCTTGGAGAATCAGGGCGCCCCGATGGAGGGGAGCCCTGAACACCCGAGGACGCGGTGGGAGCAGGAGAAGGGGATTTTGTGCTCCATGACGGGTTCTGGGGGCCCTCGCAAATCTGCAAGACGTCTGGGCTGCTCTGGGGCCCCTCAGGGCTCGGCCCCGAGCGGGGGCTGCGGGGGGGGGTCCCCCGAGCCGCATGTTTTCCACAGCGCGTTATGTTTGGAACCAGCCCCGCGCCTCTTGTTGCCATGGAAACAAAACAGGGGCGGTGGCGGCGGCCGGAGCGAGGCTGGGCTGGGGCCTGTGTGTGTGGGGGGAGGGGAGGTGGGGCTCGCGGGCTGTTGCCTTGGTAACGGGAACTGAGGCGCCCCTCCGCCTCATCCGGGTCACGGCCTGTCCGCCAGTACCCCCCAGTGTTCCCAGTCTAGCCCCCAGTCCCTGGCCAGTCCTCTGGCCTACTCCTGTCCTTCGGGTCCCTTTCCTCTTTCCTGATTTCTTCACTCCAGCCTCACTGACCACTGTTTTAGGCTCTCCCTCCAGTTCCCACCGGACACTTCCAGATTCCAAGTTTTCCTAGGAGGGGAAAATGGAGGCACAAGCACAAGTCATGGGACCCCCACCCCCCCCCCCCCTCCTGATGAAGAGCACTTGCTCTATCCGAGCAGCAAACTTCATTCCATACGGACATCCCCTGGGCACTATAGCAAGCTAGTTTCGTCCACTCCCTTGGAATTCTCTCATGCCAGCTGTGGAATAATGCCCACTGTCTGGCACTACCCCTGCCAAGGGTTCCTGCCTTCTCCAACTGTGGCTTCCAGAAAACAGTAGCATTCAGTAGCAGCCCCCAACAGCGAGATGCCTGGAGATGCGAAGAAAGGGAGGCACCTGGGGGAAAGCACCATTAAGGAGAGGCAGGAGGTTAGGAGGCCTCCAGGACTCTTCCCCAGTGTCCCTGGTTCCCGGGGCTGGGGATGTCTCCAGGGTGATTGGCAGCTCTTTGTTTCAGCCCCCCCTCACCGCCTGCCGGGCCCCCCCCTTCAACTCCCCCTTCCAGTCCCTCCGCCCCCCGCTCCTGCTCTCCGCCTAGCCTTTTCCCCTCCCAGCCGCCTGCCTGCCAGGGGTAGTGAGCCGGCTGAGCGGCATGGAGACACAGGAACTTCGGGGGGCCCTGGCTCTTCTCCTCCTTTGCACTTTCGCATCTGCCAGTCAGGACCTGCAGGGTAAGCCTGTACCAACCCTCTTAGCCCCTTCTCTGCCTCCTCCCCATTTGCCCCCAGCCGACTAGCTGGGAACATGTGGGCCAAAGGAGAGGGGAGAGTTCTGAAATTGAATCGGAGGGAAGAGTTGATGAAATTATGGCCCTGCGGGGGAGGAGTTGACACTGGAAGGTGGTGGATGAGTGGGAGCTGGCCAGGGTCAGCATGAGGCCAGGGCAGAGGACTCAGGGGCTGGATGCTAGCTAGGGTTGCCTGGCTGGGTTGGTGTCTGAGCATCCCCAGGCACCCCAGGGTCTGGGAGAGCAGCTCAAAGGTGGGCTTCTTCCACCCCTGGGTTCCTGGCTGCCTAAGAACAGGATGGGGGTGGGGAGCAAGAGGTCTGGGCTCCCCTGGAGGTCTGGTGGTGGGATGGGCCTGTGGGTGTGGGAGAGGTAGTTGGAGCAGATGACACAGGCACAGATTCTTTACTGGCTGGAAGGGAAACCACAGATTGGCCAGGACACAGGAGGCTAAGGAGCTGGGTCCTACGTTCCTGTGGGAGAAAGCCAGACAGTAGGAGGGTCACAGCCTTCAGTGGGCAGCTGTTCTCATCTAGGCCGAGTGCGCTGAACCCCCAGGATGGGAGGAGGGGCACTAGAGTGTGGGATGAGCCAAACCCAGCGGTGCAAAGAGAAACTGCCTTCCCATTTCTGTGCTGTGGGCACCAGGTGCTTCTCCTGCTGGAAATCAGCAGTGACTCCTTTGCGCCACCTGGTGGGAGCATCTCAAGTTCGTGGGGTTCTGTTTCTGTATTTTCAAGTGAGCCTCAGGCCTGCTGGTTCCCAGAGTGGCAGTAAGGGAGGCCCAATGCCTTGTCCTCTGATAGCAACAAGGGTTGGGTTTCAAGGGACAGTGAACACTATGGGGTGGGGATAACGGATGCCCCACCCCTGAAGGCTCAGAGGAGAGGGCAGGCCTCAGCGTTTAACAGGGGTCTGACCTTGATCATCCTTGCTTGGCCAGTGATCGACCTGCTGACAGTGGGCGAGTCCCGGCAGATGATAGCTGTGGTGGAGAAGATCCGGACGGCCCTGCTCACCACTGGGGACATCTATCTCTTGTCCACCTTCCGCCTGCCCCCCAAGCAGGGTGGTGTCCTCTTTGGCCTCTACTCGCGCCAGGACAACACACGATGGCTGGAGGCCTCTGTCGTCGGCAAGATCAACAAAGGTGACTGGTGGGCATCTCCTTTCCTGCAGTGGTGACCCCTTTGAGCACTCTTCCTCATCCCCATTCTCAGAGCCCTCTTAATTCTCCTTGGGCTCCACTGGGGACTGAGGACCCATCAGGCTATGTCCAGGCACCAGGGGTACCTGGTGCTTAGGAGGTGCCTCAGGAGGCCAGGCACCCAAGAAATGGGGTGAGGCATCTGTGGATGTGGGGAGTTGGATGTGGGATATGACTAGGGGGAGGGGAGGCTTGTCTCTGTGCCCCAGCAATGGTATAGAGGTCTCTTAGATCCCTGGAACAGTTCAGGGGGTACGAAACCAGTTGCCATCCTAGCAGGGGATAGAGTGGCCTCATGTAATCAGATGGCATGATAGAGTGGTAATGGATAGATAGGTCGATCTGATAACACTGAAGGATAGAGGACAGAGTGATCCGATGACACTGAAGACTAAGAAAGTCCTAGTCTTTGAATCAATTTGAAAAACATTTTTCGTGTACCTGTTATGTGCAAGGTATTGAGAGATACATAGCTGAGTGAGCACTGACAGCCCTAGAGATGTGGTATTCAGAAGAACTGATCCAAGGCTCAGCTGGGAGACAGGGGATGGGGACAGTGCGCATACTGACCTCCCCTTCCGGGCAGTGCTGGTGCGGTACCAGCGGGAGGATGGCAAAGTGCATGCAGTGAACCTCCAGCAAGCAGGCCTGGCTGACGGGCGCACACACACGGCTCTCCTGCGACTCCGAGGTCCGTCCAAACCCAGCCCTGCCCTGCAGCTCTATGTGGACTGCAAACTGGGCGACCAGCATGCTGGACTGCCGGCACTGGCCCCCATTCCTCCAGCAGAGGTCAGTGGGCTGGAGATTAGGACTGGACAGAAGGCTTATTTGAGGATGCAGGTGAGCAGAAAAGGAAGACCCTCTGAGTGTCGGTCAACGGTTTGCACCGGTGGGAGGGGGAGTTGGTAGGTCCTTCTCCATGACAATGTTTCTCTCCCCCCACAGGGCTTCGTGGAATCCATGAAAATGATTCTGGGCGGGTCCATGGCCCGGGTTGGAGCCCTGAGTGAGTGTCCATTCCAGGGAGATGAGTCCATCCACAATGCAGGTAACACATGTTTCTGTGCGCGGGCATCCTGGGCCCCAGTCCTGCCATCTTTGATACTTTCCATCCTCTTGACCTCTCTTCCCTTTAACACCAGTTTTTTTGGCTCACCTATTCCCCATCTATTCCTGGGGCTTCTTGACTCTGTTACCCCAAATCCTCTTCACCTCTGACTCTGTGATCTCCAAATAATACATTCCCAGGAGGCACGGCTCAACAAAATCTCCGTTAAGGTCATCCTGCCTATCAGCATGGCCAGAAAAATAGAAGGATTAAAAAAAAAAAAAAAGTATAACTCTGAAGACCTTTTAGTGGAGGCAAGGAAGGTAGTGGCTGGGTCTTTCTCGGATGACTGAGCTAAGGGACTGTTTTAGTTCCCACTGGCATCTGTCACCTACCAGCAGTTTCCCTAAGCATTTCTCATCTGCCTGGTCTCTCTGACAAGAATATTCAGAGGTTCTTAAATAAAATGTCCACTTCTCCCAGATCTTTCAAAGAGCTCTTGTGGTAGAAGCTCGAGAGGGAGGAAATGGAATGTACTGGGGCCCTGGCCCTGCACCGGGTCACCTCTCACTTGGATCCCTTCTGCCACAACCATGCCTGGGAACAGGAGGATCTGGGCCTTGACTGTGAGGCAGCTCCCTTAGGGGGACCCTCATCCAGTGGAAGGAGCTGGTGGGGCTGGCCCATCACCACTGCCCTCCTGCCATTCATACTACATCTTTATTTCAAGGCAGCAGCCCTTTTCTCCTTCCTTCTCCTCAACCAGCCAGGCCCCTCCTCACATCTCCACCCTCTGTGTTTTCTTGTCCTCTCTAGTGACCAATGCACTCCACTCCATCCTAGGTGAGTAGGCCGTGCCAAGATGAAGGGGCATGAGGGTGGGGAGGAGATATAGCAGCCGGAAATGAAGTCCTCTTCAGCCAGGAATGGGGTGGGGTTTAAAGGTGGGGGGTGGGCAACAGTGGCAGCACCCGGCTTATTACCCAGAGAGGGGTCAGGGCTGGTGCCCCAGTTCTGAGCCTCTCTGCACCCTGGACCCTGACAGGGGAGCAGACCAAGGCCTTGGTCACCCAGCTCACCCTCTTCAACCAGATCCTGGTGGAGCTGCGGGATGACATCCGAGACCAGGTTTATTGGGCTGGTGAAGGGTGGTGCTGACTCTGGGCAGGGTGGCAGGGGCCAAGAGCTGACTCCTCCCCATCGTGTCCACCAGGTGAAAGAAATGTCCCTGATCCGGAACACCATCATGGAGTGCCAGGTGTGCGGTGAGTGGGAGAGTAGGGGAGGGCTCCACACGGCGTCAGTGTGCTCCCCACCTCCAGGCTTTAGCCTCCACTTCTGGTGAACAAAATGGTGACCTCTGGGTGGCTTTGACTGTGTCCAAACCCACCCCCCAGGCTTCCACGAACAGCGTTCTCACTGCAGCCCCAACCCCTGCTTCCGAGGCGTGGACTGCATGGAAGTGTATGAGTACCCCGGCTACCGCTGTGGGCCCTGCCCTCCTGGCCTGAAGGGCAATGGCACCCACTGCACAGACATCAATGAGGTAAAGAGGGCCCTTTCTGGAAGAGCATAGAAAGCTGGGGTGAGGGAGTTATCAGAGGCCCAGGAAGGTGGGGTGAATGTTGGTCAGAAGCACAGGAACCTGGGGTTGGAGACCAAAATAGACAGGTGAGAAGGGAAGGAGCCAGGCCTGGGACAAAGATACAAGGTCATGCAGGGAAGGAGCCGGGAGCTGAGCAGGGGCATTGTGAGAGGGCCAGCCAGGGGAAACCCACAGGAGGCCAGGGTGGGGTCAGAGAACAGCGAAGTTGGGCGAGGGGAGGCCCGCAAACGGGGGCCAGGAGCAGTGGTCCTGGGACCACAGGCAGGAATCTGACCCCTTCTTTCTCGTCTGATCCCCAGTGTGCTCACGCGGACCCTTGTTTCCCGGGCTCCAGCTGCATCAACACCATGCCTGGCTTCCACTGTGAGGCCTGTCCCCGAGGCTACAAAGGCACACGGGTGTCTGGTGTGGGCATTGACTACGCCCGGGCCAGCAAACAGGTCAGGGTGGGCAGAGTACGTGGACAAGAGATCTGGGCCTTGCAGGGATGAGCGCTTCAGGGTTGGATGTTGAGCCCTTGGGATAAACGGGATGAGGCTCCTGGCTTACCTGCCAGCTTTGCCTTGGTTTGGGGTCTGGGCTTCATGTCTGCGTTCACAGATAATGCCATACAAGTGCTCTCTTCTCTACCTGAGGAGACCCAGAGAAAGTCTGGTTCTACCCCAAGTCTGCTCCTTCAGGTCTGCAACGATGTTGATGAATGCAGTGACGGTAACAATGGTGGCTGTGACCCAAACTCCATCTGCACCAATACCGTGGTGAGCTGAGCACTCTGCATGCATGGGTGGTGGGGCAGTGCGACCCCTCCTCAGATTTCCTGCTCCCCTCCTCCTTTTCTACCCAGGACGTTATGCATGGTAGGTGTTCCACGCGGACTGCTTTGGAATTCTGATTCTGCCTCTTACTAGCCTTTAGCAAGTTATTTACCTTTACTGAGTTTCAGCGTCCTCCCTTGAAAAATGGGGCTCTTACTCTCCTTGAAAGGTTGACAGGAGAACTAAAGGAGATAAGTGATAGACCGGGCCTGTCATCTGTGAGGGTCCCTCCTACGCGCCTCGAGGGACGGGGATAATGTTGCTCGTGGTGGGCGGACCCTCCTTCCTGAGACACTGCCTCGCTCCCTCCTCCTAGGGCTCGTTCAAGTGTGGTCCATGTCGCTTGGGCTTTGTGGGTAACCAGAGCCAGGGCTGCTTCCCAGCCCGGACCTGCCACAGCCCGGCCCACAGCCCTTGCCACGCCCACGCTCACTGTCTCTTTGAACGCAACGGTGCAGTGTCCTGCTCGGTGAGCCAGGCCTAGGGTTCAGAAGAAACAGGGGATCTGGAGAAAGGGGTCGGGCTAAGGCCCACATCTAGGGACTGGTATGGGGGCTTGCGCGGGAACGGGAGGTGGGCCTTGGCCCTGAAACTGGTTGGTAAGAATAGAGCCCGAAGAAGGTGGGGTGTGGGGAGCCAGCCCAGACCACTAACCCCCACCCTTTGTGTCGCCCCAGTGTAACGTGGGCTGGGCTGGGAATGGCAATGTGTGTGGGCCCGACACGGACATCGATGGCTACCCGGACCAGGCACTGCCCTGCATGGACAACCACAAACACTGCAAGCAGGTGCGGGGGCAGGCGAGCGGGCGGGTGGGCGGGGCACCCCAGGCTGGCGCAGAACGGGGCTCACCCAGCCATTTCCTCTCCTTGACCTTTAGGACAACTGCCTTCTGACACCCAACTCTGGACAGGAAGACGCTGATAACGATGGCGTGGGGGACCAGTGCGACGATGATGCCGACGGGGACGGCATCAAGAACGTTGAGGTGGCGCCTAGACGTCCTGCCCCTTCCAGCTCCTCGGCAACTGTTGCCTTATCCCATAACCCCGTCCCCCTTGGCCACTGGCAGCTCCCAAGGAAGGGCCCCAGAGCTCCACATTAGGGAGGCATAAGCCTGGTACCCAGAATGACGTGGATGACATGGGAAGTTGGGTGGGTGGGATTGTGCCACAGCAGTGGACCATCACAGGAGTGGGACCGTAGACAGGGTGCAGGGACAAGGACGGGGCAAGGTGGCCTGACTCTCTGCCTCCCACCCCAGGACAACTGCCGGCTGTTCCCCAACAAGGACCAGCAAAACTCAGATACAGATTCATTTGGTGATGCCTGTGACAACTGCCCCAACGTTCCCAACAATGACCAGAAAGACACAGATGGCAACGGGGAAGGGGATGCCTGTGACAACGACGTAGATGGCGACGGTGCAGGCCTGGGGCTGGGGGCGTGGCTGGGAACCCCGTGAGGAGTCCAGATAGGGTAGCAGTGAAGCGGGCAGGCTGAGAATTCTGGAAGGGTGATGCTTGGGGGAAGTCAGACTGGGTGAGAGGTTACCTGTGGCAGATGTCAGTGGGCATGTGAAGGAGGGTGTGGGGTTAGGCCAGGAGTGGGCAAAAGGATGAGACAAGCTCCAAGCAGATTTCCTGACCCGCTGTCCTCTGGATGGGAGACAAAGCCCAGGACTTTCACCAACCTAGAAGACAAGAGTGTGACTGTGTTCTAGTGGTAACCCTGTGTGACCCCCATTATATTTCCAGGCATCCCCAATGGACTGGACAACTGCCCTAAAGTCCCCAACCCCCTGCAGACAGACAGGGATGAGGATGGGGTGGGAGATGCTTGTGATAGCTGCCCTGAAATGAGCAATCCCACCCAGGTACAGGGGAATGGAGAGGGCAAGGAAGGGGTGGGTGACTGGTGGATGAAGCCCAGCCCTTTGGACGGGAAGCGGTCAGGTCACCCTTTTTAGAATTCTCCAAAGGAGATGGTGAGAGCAGGTCCCTCTCTCTCAGACAGATGCAGACAGTGACCTAGTGGGAGATGCCTGTGACACCAATGAAGACAGGTAGGGTTTGGGCCAAGAGATGGAAATTTAGGGGAAACCTTGCTTTCCTCTAGCATGTTCTCAATCCCCTCTAGGGTCCAACTTTAACTCTCCACTACTGTTGAGCAGGAGGCGATACCCATAGTCTACTTCCCATTCCTACTGCTGAACCTCCACCTCATCTGGCTGACTGCAAGGGTTCTGGCCGAATGGAGGGTATACCCCAGAGAGATTCCTAAGCAGAAGAGTGGGGAAGGATGCGGTACCTTTAAAAGCCTTTATTTGGTGCCTGTTCTTCTGGACAGTGATGGGGATGGACATCAGGACACCAAGGACAACTGCCCACAGCTGCCCAACAGCTCCCAGCTGGACTCAGACAACGACGGACTAGGAGACGAGTGTGATGGGGACGATGACAATGACGGTGTTCCGGATTACGTGCCTCCTGGCCCTGATAACTGTCGCCTGGTACCCAATCCCAATCAGAAGGACTCAGATGGTAAGGCTGGCATCGCCAGAGGACTGGACTGTTGTGGGGTTTGTTCAGGGAGAGGTGGCAAGCCTTGCTGGGGAGAGAGGTCACCACCTCGAGGCCTGAGGTGGTGGTGTCAGCTATGGCAGTGGCCAGGGCCTCCCTGAGCACCTGGCTTCATCCTGCCCAGGCAATGGCGTCGGTGACGTGTGTGAGGATGACTTTGACAATGATGCAGTGGCCGACCCCCTGGATGTGTGTCCTGAAAGTGCAGAGGTAACCCTCACGGATTTTCGTGCCTATCAGACCGTGGTCCTGGATCCTGAGGGTGATGCTCAGATTGACCCCAACTGGGTCGTGCTCAACCAGGTACTAGGGCAGTGAGCTGGGTGGGTGCTGTCAGGCCTGACTAGTAGGCAGAGCCTAGGGAGGGCAGCGTACTGGAACCAGGGCTTTTGTCTTTACTGCACACCACCAGGGCATGGAAATTGTTCAGACCATGAACAGTGACCCCGGCCTGGCAGTTGGTATGTAAGGGGCACCCAATTCAGCAATTTCAATAATTTCCAAATGGAGGGGTCCTACAGGCAGAGGATGGGCCACTGCCTTCCCACTGGGCATCCCACCCCACCCCCACCCCACAATGGGAGTTAGCAGCTTTGCTACCCCTGCCCCTGATCCCACCTCCCCTCCCACCCACCCCCAGGATATACAGCCTTCAACGGTGTGGACTTTGAAGGCACCTTCCATGTGAACACTGTGACCGATGACGACTACGCAGGCTTTCTCTTCAGCTATCAGGACAGCGGCCGCTTCTACGTGGTCATGTGGAAGCAAACAGAGCAGACCTACTGGCAGGCCACGCCTTTCCGGGCTGTGGCCCAGCCGGGGCTGCAGCTCAAGGTCCCACAGCTGCCCAGACTCCCTAGTCCAGGGCCCCTTCCCAAGGCCTCCCCACCAACCCTGGGGCCTCCCCCACCGCCTGAGCAGGGGGAAGCCTTTTACCCAGACATCTGGCCTGGAGGTGGGCTCCCTGGGGCTCCAGAACATTCTCCTGACTCCCTGTTCCAAAACCTGCACTTACCAACCTGTTGTCTTCCCTTACTCTGGTACTATGGTTGACCCACTATCTTTGCTGATGCCCCGTAGGCAGTTACATCAGTGTCTGGCCCAGGTGAGCACCTCAGGAACGCTTTGTGGCATACAGGCAATACTCCTGATCAGGTACGACTGCTGTGGACTGATCCACGAAATGTGGGCTGGCGTGACAAGACCTCCTACCGCTGGCAGCTGCTGCACCGGCCTCAAGTTGGCTATATTCGGTGAGGGGAGGGGCTGAGCCCTCCCAAGAGACCCCAGGCCCACCCAGCCTTTCCTTCCTCTCCAGCTGGGATTCACCAGTGACTTCCCCTCTACTCACTGCTGTGGTGCCATGGGCCTGGACTGGAACCACTTCTCTCTACCTCCCCTCTCACCAGACTAGCTGCCCTGGCCCTGCTTGCTTCTTAATATCAGGCAGCCTGGGCTCTGGTGCTGCTGAAGACCTATAAACAATGTTAGGCAAGTCCTTCTTTTGCCATGCTCCATTTCCCTCTCTGTAAAATGAGGGTGTATCTGGGAGCCTCCAAAGCCCAGGCTAGTCTGTGGAGAGGCACATCAATCCACCTCGTCACTGGTCCAGCCCAGAACCTGCCTCATCAGAGTCTGACTGGAAGGGATCATCATTTACAGAAGAGCCAACGGAAGCCCAGACTCTGCACTGCATCTCTTAGTAGCCAGGCTGAGGCCTCTCAGTTCAGCTCTGGTCCACAACTTTGCGTTTCCTAGTTGGTGGGGATGACAGGGAAGGGAGGGGAAATGGCCCAGAGCCCAGAGTGCAGGGACTTGGGTTGGTTTCCCCTTTAAGGTGCCTGGGGCTGCGGGGCGCCAGGGCAGGGGATGGTGGGGGTGGACTAGAGCCTGGGAAGCGGGTGACTTCACCCCCCAGCCCATTGTACTCATCGTCATGGCAACCCAATCCTCGCTCGGAATGTGGCTGGTGCTTTGAGATGCAAAGGGGGCTGGACAAAGAGCCAGGGGCCCCAGGCCTGAGAAAAGCACCCCTCCTTCCCCCCTTTCCTTCCTCCCTTTTCCCCACCTCCCTTCTCTCTCAGGCCCGGTGAGCCCTAGGGGGGTTGGGGATGAACAGGGCTGGGTCATGGTGGTACAGTGCCCACTGGCACCTAGCACCAATGGACACTCCTATCCCGGACAGGGTGAAGCTTTATGAGGGTCCCCAGCTAGTGGCCGATTCTGGGGTGATCATTGACACATCCATGCGAGGGGGGCGTCTTGGTGTATTCTGCTTCTCCCAAGAAAACATCATTTGGTCCAATCTCCAGTATCGATGCAATGGTGAGGCTCTAGACGGAGAACAGCCTGACCTCTTGTGCCCTCACGGGAGAGTCACCTCTTCTGACTTTAATCGTATCTCCTTTCTCAGACACAGTGCCCGAGGACTTTGAGCCATTCCGGAGGCAGCTGCTTCAGGGAAGAGTGTGAAGAGGTGGCCACTGGATTCAGAATCCTGATTTTAGACCCGCGGGCCTTGGGGTCCATCCTGGAGTCTAATTTACAGCCCCTCAGCTAAACATCGACCCTCCTCTGAACCCACGAGTTCAGCCCCAGAGGGGTGGTGACCCCACTGTTCAGGAGATGAGAAGTTTTCAAGGGGGTATTTCTCAGGCACTAACCCCAGGAAAGATAACAGCACATTGCCATAAAGTTTCAGTTCTTTTCTAAGCCAGTGCAGTTACTTATTTTAGGGATTTTCCGGGGCAGGGAGAGGACTAGTAGAATGTAAGTTAGAGATCTAGTTTGGAGAAGAAGGTGTGGACGGGGACTAGATGGAGGACGGGGGTAGGTGAAGGATGGGGTGCTGGTCGGAGGATGGCTAAAGTCCTCCCATCCCCACTTACTCACGGTGGCAGCGACGACACTCCAGTCTAAGAGCAGCCGGGATCGACAGCCAGGAGGGCTGGGGCTGCCCCGTTCGGGGTGAGGGGGAGGCCGGGGGGCCGAGGGGGCCGGAGGCCGGGACGAGTGCAATATTGGCGGGGGAAAGAACAACACTGCACCGCGTCCCGTCCCTCCCGCCCGCCCGGGGCCCGGAATCCCGCTCTCCACCGCTGGAAGCCGGACCAGCCAGAGAACCCAGGACGCGCTTGGGAGCTGGGTTCACCTTGGAGGCCAGAGAGACTTGGCGCCCGGAAGAGGGTGAAGGGGGTGGTAAGGGGAGGGAAAAAGGGAGAAGGGGAGACCGCGATATCCCGGAAGGCCGCTTTCCGACGCCCGGGCGTTGCGCGCGCTTGCTCTTTAAATACTCAGACTGCTAGGCGCGGAGCCGTCGCCATGGTGACGCGTGTCCCAGCAACCGAACTGAATGGCTATTGCCTGGCAACGCCCGGGGTTGAAGTTTTGGGGCCGCCCACCTAGATACTCACGCTTTCTCTAGCCTGCGGGGGCGGGGCGGGGGGGGCTTCCCCGCCTCTTCTGCCAGCTCCCCGGCGCGATGACGTAACGCCCCCAGCCCCAAGCCCGCCCCCGGGTCCTGCCGCGGCACAAAGCCGCGCCAAATCGGCGGAGCCGCGCGGGCCTGAGAGCTGCGGTCCTGCTCCTCCGGCTTCACTCTAATCACGCCGCACCGAAGTGTTCTTAAAGTTCATTTCGCAATCTGTGTTCTTTGGGACTAACAATTGTTTCCTAATGCGGACGTAATTGCTTCTGTCGGTCTAGACTGCAATCCAGGACCTCCGAATGGGGCCCGATAAACTCCATGTGCGCCGCTGTGGCCCCAAACACTCCTCGGTCCCACGTGTGTCTGCCCTTCAAAATATAACTTGGTCTTCCCAAATCACGCACCCTCAGATACTGTTTTGCACCACCCCACCGCCTTGTGCATACCTGGCCCAAAAGCCAGTCTGCTCTCCGAAGGATAGTTTCGTGCCCCTAAATACCATCTGTCGCCCCACCTATTCTGTTTCCTAAATGCGTAACTAATCTGCCCCATTCCGCCTCCCACATTCCGATGTCCTCGCCCAAATACCTGGGTGCCCCTTCCACATAACTCAGGACCCCACCCACTTAGCGCCATTTCCTCCAGACAGCGCCGCGACAGGTCTGAGCCCCCTCCTAAAACCCCCAACCCCTCCATCGATGATACAGTGTGTTCCTCCCCTTCTCTGTCCAAGCCACTGCCCGTCCTGGCTAGGGCCTGCTCTCTCCAGTCTCTCTCTGCCCCCAGTTAGGCAGTGCCACCCAACCTCCTCTCCCCTGACCGGGGTAGCCGCTCAGCCCTCTCGGGCAGGCCGGGTGAAGCTCTCGGTGACCGCTAGAGGGCGAGAGAGTCCGGCCAGCGAGCCTCCGCTACCTGGTGGATTCGGGGAAAGGAAAGACCCTAGGGTTTGGTGGAGTTTCGTACTTCGCTAAGTGGAAATTTCTTCCCCCGCCCCCTTCTCGAGAGAAAGTCAAGGAAGGAACTTGGGCTGCTGGAAAGTCCGGCAGGGGCGGGGACTGTGGGTTTCGGGGTAGAACCGTGTATAGAACTGGACAGGGAGAGGTTAGAAGGGTGGGGCTATCCGGGAAGTAGTGGGGGGAAGGGGTCCAAAACTAGCACCGAGTTTACTCATTGTCGAGCCTTCCCCTCCTTTCTCAGCCCCCAGAGTGGGACTCCAAGCGACCCAGTGAGAATTGGACAACGGTGTGGAGGACCCACAATGCCGGCCCTGGGCTAGGACTTTGACCTAGTCCAATTTCTCGGTTACTCTTCTCACCAAGGCTGTTGTCCTGGGGCTAAAATAGGACCATGGGGACCCAGGTCAGGTTCCAGACTTCCTCCACCACCTTCTGGAGCCAGGGAGTGGCTGGTGGAAGAGGGGAGGCCAGTTAGAAAACAAACAGATTGTCAGGGAGTTGAGTGATTGAAGCCCACATACCTTATTTGAGGGGCCAGAAATGGTTGGGGAGGAGGAGGAAGAGGTTGGAGGTAGGGAAAGGGGGAGGGGGTGGAGCTTTGTCACCTGTCACCTGCTCTGGCTGAGCCTAGGGCAGGCGGGGGACCGGTATAAAGCAGCAGGCGCCTGTGTCCGCTCCACCTCGTGGGCAGCTCCGGCCTGAGTTTGTTCTGTCCCCTCCCCACCGCTTCGCCACCACCATGACACTGGACATCCAGGCCCCTTTCCTCTCCCTGCTGCTGCTGTTCCAAGTGCTTACAGGTGAGGGGCGCAAGGAGGGGGAGGGGGCTGCCCTGCTCCTGTGGTCTTCCCAACTTTCTGTGGGTTTTGCTTCCTGGGAGATGGCATCCAAGAGGCAGAAGTTGCAGACAGGGGTGGCCTAGTTTCTGCCAGAAGAAAGAATAAAGGAGTGAGGCTAAGGGAAACCCGAGGAGAGACCCACACACACACCTGGAGGACAGTGGGTGCCAGGAGCAGGCGAGTGTCCTGAAGAGAAGTCTGGAGGGGTTGGGGGTGGAATCAGGAGAGGAAAATCTTAGGAGTGGGAAAGCCCACAGTCCAGGAGCAGACAGATATGGGAAAAGAGGCGGAGGTTGCCAGCCAGAAAGGAGAAAGAGAGCTGACTCAGGGGCCCACTCCCCAAATCCTCCTGGCATTACTTCCCCAGATGCCAGAGAATGTATTTTCTCTTTATGCTGAAATTTCCCCCAACCATACTCTGTAACCCCAATTTCTTACAGCTGCCAATGGCACTGCACTGACATCTGTCTCCATAAGCCCCAGCAGTACTATACAAGTTTCCAGTACACAAAACAGCCCAACGTCCAGTCCCACTAAAGAAATTTCTTGGAGTACAACCACCACCTTACCCACAGCCAGCAGCCCTGCTCCAACCCCGACTACCTCTCCAGGCCGCGATGGCGCCTCATCTCCAACCGGCGGCCCTGCCCCAAGCCCGGCTGCCTCTCCAGGCCCCGACGGCGCCTCGGCTCCGACCGGCGGCCCTGCCCCAAGCCCGGCTGCCTCTCCAGGGCCCGACGGCGCCTCGGCTCCGACCGGCGGCCCTGCCCCAAGCCCGGCTGCCTCTCCAGGGCCCGACGGCGCCTCGGCTCCGACCGGCGGGCCTGCCCCAAGCCCGGCTGCCTCTCCAGGGCCCGACGGCGCCTCGGCTCCGACCGGCGGCCCTGCCCCAAGCCCGGC
>NW_024070212.1:14864048-14933393 GCF_014754425.2 Oryx dammah
CCTCTCCAGGCCCCGACGGCGCCTCGGCTCCGACCGGCGGCCCTGCCTCAAGCCCGGCTGCCTCTCCAGGTCAGCACGCCGCCTCATCCCCAACCAGCAGTGACACCTCGTCCGTGACCACCAGCTCTACGTCAAGCTCCATGGTCACTTCAGCACACGAGGGCACCTCATCCAGGGCTACTGTGACCCCAGTCAGCAAGGGCACTCCATCCTCAGTCCCCAGCTCTGAAACTGCTCCCACTGCTGCCAGCCACAGTACCAGGACAGCTGCCAACAGCACTAGCCCTAGCATAGCACTTTCCACCTCCTCCAATCCTAAGACTTCTCAGCAGTTGTCTGTTCAGGTCTCTCTTTTCTTCCTGTCTTTTCGCATTACAAACCTCCAGTTTAACTCTTCCCTGGAAAATCCCCAAACCAGCTACTATCAGAAGCTGCAGAGAAGCATTTCGGATTTGGTGAGTAACTGCCTTTCCTCTAACATGCACCCCTACCCCCCACCCCCGAAGCAGCCTTCAGAACTCTTTGAGGCACTTGCACCAAATCTTGGTCCTTTTCCTCTCACCCCAGATTTTGCAGATTTATAAACCGAGGGATTTTCTGGGCCTCTCAGAGATCAAGTTCAGGTACAGTTCTGGGTGTGGACTCTGTGGGACTGGTGGATGTTGTCATGACTGTGGGGAGGGTGTACTGACCCAGAAACTGGGACCCATGGCTGAGTTCCCCATTTCTTTGTAACCAGGCCAGGATCTGTGGTGGTAGACTTAACTCTGGCCTTCCGAGAGGGTACCACTGCCGAGCTGGTGAAGGCACAGTTCGATCAGCTTGAAGCACACGCAGCCAGTTATAACCTGACCATCAGTGGAGTTAGTGGTGAGTCCACTCCCCCAGCTGCCAGCCAGCACCACCCTGCCTGGGACCCTCTGTCTCCGGCATCTGGGTCCCTGCTTTTTCTCTTGGAGCTGGTAGGGGGAGAGCCACCTCCTTTGGCAGACTGCTCTGACCACTGCCTCCCTTTCAGTGCGCGATGCCCAGTTCCCTCCCTCTGCCCCGTCTGCGTCTGGGGTGCCTGGCTGGGGCATAGCCCTGCTGGTGCTGGTCTGCGTTCTGGTTGCGCTGGCCATCATCTATCTCATTGCCCTGGTGAGTGCCCAGGCCCCAGCCCTGACAGAGCCCCCCTGCTGGAAGGAGCCGCGCGCCCCCATAACCTCCTGTCTCCCCAGGCTGTGTGTCAGTGCGGACGAAGGAAATGTGAGCAGCTGGACATCTTTCCAACCCTAGATGCCTACCATCCTATGAGCGAGTACTCCGCCTACCACACCCATGGGCGCTTTGTGCCCCCTGGCAGTACCAAACGGAGCCCCTATGAGGAGGTGAGGGAGGCAGGGTCGGCGGTGGGGCGAAAGGGCTTTGTCTGGGCAGTGGTTCTAAAAGGGTACTGGGAAGACCCAGAGAGCTTAGAAGAGGTGACATGAGATAAGCAGTGACTGACAAGGCTGGGGTGGAGGTCAGAGGGGTTCTGTGGGAAAAGCTTAGGGAAGAAGGGGGACCTCAGGAGGGTGTGCCCCCCTCAACCAGCACCCCCAGAAGAGCATTCACAGCTCAACTAAACTGGGATGCCCAGAGGTGGCATGAATGGGGCACTGCACCCAGGGGAACCCTTCATGGAAGGAGCACCTTGTCCCAGCTTGTCTCCTAAGAATAGAGGGTAGATTGGGAAAGGCTGGTGGGAAGGGGGTCTCTGAACTGGGAAAGAAGTCTCACCAAGCCAGGTGAGCCTGGGTGCAAGGTGGAGAGGCACAGATCCCCTCTTCCTTCTTTCTGCCTTTCCCTCCCTCCGTGACCTAGTAAATAATTACTTTGCCATCTGGGGCTGAAAGGCCACTCCAAGTGGGGGAAGGGAGAGTTTCCTTTTCCTGACTTTTCCTCTGCCTGGGGACTTCCTTCTTCCAGTTTTGCAGAAACGTGTACACCTCCTTGGGCTGGAGGAGCAGAGAATGGAGGGAGAAAGTGGCAGGAGGGGAAAGCAGGGGGTGCTGAGAGCCAAGGAGAGGGAGTGAACCTAACCGGAGCAGGGGGAGGAGGGGGAGTGGCCCTGTTTACAGTCATCTGGCTGGTGGTGGTGACCAGCAGGTGCTCTCTCCAGATTAACCCTTTGAAAGCTAGTCAGGCTCCTGGACCATTCACCCCATCCTGGGGTGCCATCCAGGGACCCCAGGGAGGAAGGTTGTCCCAGGAAAGCCTCTGCCGCTCATCCCGGATCTCTTCTGCCCCTACCTAGGTTTCTGCAGGCAACGGTGGCAGCAACCTTTCTTATACAAACCTGGCAGCCACTTCCGCCAACTTGTAGGGACACGTTGTCTGCTGAGAGTCCAGCCAGTACTGGCTGCCTCCCTGGAATTCTTCACTCCCCGCCCCCAACTCTGTTCTGGGCTAGTGAGCTGGGCATTCAAGGTGGGCTGCTCTCAGCCTCCCTCACAGGACCCATCAAGTCCCCTAAACCATCTTAGCCCTGGTGAAGCCCACCTGAACCCCTGGGGACATGCCGGAGGCAGCGGCTCCCAGGAAGACTGGCTGGAGTGCTTGGAAATGGGAGTGGGAACGTGAACATTGCTGAATAAAACGCGGGCCTCCTCCGCACCCACTACCAGCTTCTGATCTGTTGTCTGTGACTTGTGGATGCGTGAGGGGCAGTCAAAATGTGTGTGTGTGGCGAGGGGCGAGGGGGTCTGGAAGAGACCTCTGGGAGAGGAGGGGAAGAGAAGAAGGCCAGAGGAGCAGGGTTCATTTGAGAAGCAGGAGGCTGGAGAGGAGATAGCATTGGAGTGCAGGCAGACGGACTCCTATCGCCTGTCCTGCATGGCCAGCAGCGCACGAGGAAGGAGGAAACAAAAGCCTGAGGCTCCAGCAGCCAGCGTGACCCAGCTCTGCCCGCCCGAGAGCCGGGCTCGCCCCTATCCCCGGGCTCGCCCCTATCCCCGGGCCTGGATTTCACTCCTGCGCCCTCCTCTCCCCTTGGCATGGTGCCCTCAGGCGGCTCTATTCTTAGCTGTCTGGGTGTGAAGTAAGTCCTAAGGCAGCAGAGTCAACAGGACCACGATAAGGTCCGTGTCAGATCCAGGGCCTGGTGCCAGACTGCCCCACCTGCCTACTGGCTCTGGGGTCTACTACCTAGTGCCCCAGGGGTGGGGAAATAGTTCTGGTTCTGATGTCAAAGACTTCCCAGATGGCTCGGTGGTAAAGAACCGGCCTGCCAGTGTAGGAGATACAAGACTCAGGTTCGATCCCTGGGTTGGGAAGATCCCCTGGAGAAGGAAATGGCAACCCACTCCAGTATTCTTGCCTGGGAAATTCTATGGACGGAGGAGCCTGGCGGGCTACAGTCCTTGGGGTCACAGAGAGTCAAACGTGACTGAGCACGCACACACTCCCTGACTGACGCACTGAGGCCAAAAGCTCATCTTCTCTGTACACTGGGACTGAATCAAATCTCTGAGACAGAGTTTTAGGTGAAGTAGAAAAGAATAGCTTTATTGTGTTGCCAGGTGAAGGCGGCCACAGTGGGCAAATGCCCTCAAAACCATATGCCCCAAATTGGAGAAGATTTACAGTAATTGCTCAAAGAGCACATGATCAGCTCATGGACATTTTTCTGATGGGTTGGTTGTGAGGTAACTGGAATTCAGCATCATCGACCTTCAGGACCAGCTGCTCTGGGGTCTACATATATCTTTAACTTTTCCCACCTGCAAGGGATATCTGTTTCTACAAAACAGTTCAAAGATATTGTGAATATCCATTGATGGGGAAACAGGGTGTTGCTCAAGACTGTTCTCGACTGTTTGTTTCTCTCTGGTCTCCCATTCCCTCCTTTCCCTAATTAACAATTGCTTGAATCTGCCCCTTGGAACTCAGGGAAGGTCATGGAGGCTGAATGAAGGCTGTTTCCTATAATCCAAGAAATGGGGGAACACAGAAAGGCCTTGTGCCAGGAGCCCCTGCTCTCTTTGGGCACCCAAAGTCGCATTCCTGCAGGGCTCCGCCCAGACGCCCCATGGGGGTGGGGTGGTGGTGGTGGGAGGGTGGGCATCCAATGCAAGCAGCCACCAGAGCGATGTGCCCTCTGGCGGCCATGGTCAGTTTGGACCTGAGCTGGGCACAGGTCTGACAGAAGACTGGAGAGCACAGGGCTTGGGGACCTCCTTCTCGCAGGCACCAGCTCCATCGCGCACCCCTGCTCTGAGAAATAGCAGGGAACCCTCCATCCCCTTGCCCTGCCACATCCAGCACAGAAGCTAAGAGGAATGGGCTCTGGGAAGGCAGACATCACAGGAAGGCCTGGCATCACAGTTTATTGTTTATAAACCATGAAAATAACAGCTGTTGCTTGGCACAGGCCTAGCAGTGCTCACCGCAGGGGGGCAGCAGCAGGCACCAGAGGCCTTGCCAGGCCCAACCCAGTGGGGACACTCAACCTCAGCTGGGACCCCAAGGGAGACTTGGCACGTTGGCATGGGTGCGGGACAGGTTAAAGCATGCAAGGGGGAGAAGAGGGGGATAAAAGGCATGCGGCTGGGGGTACAGGGACCCAAATAAATAAAGCAGGATGAGAGGGTCCCTTTCCCTCACCAAAGAGTGCCTGGGCACTGTCCAGCCAAAAAGCCTCTCTGCCCCAAGGCTGCAGTTCAGCATGGATGGGGCAGGGAGCTTGGCAGGGCGGAGGGCAGAGCTGGGGGACATGCCCAGTGTTCCGGGTGCCTTCCCTCCCAATCAGCCTGGGGAGGAGCACAGGGCAGGGGTGGGGCAGGGGCTCTCTCCATGATTTGGGCAAGATGCCAAGGGCAGGGCATGGGGCAGAGACGTGGTGGGTGTGGGAACCTGGATTAACAGGGAATAGGGAGAATGGGGGACATCCAGAGAGGTGAGCAGAGGAAAATCCCTTGGTTAAGAAAGGCCCTGGGAAGACACAGATAGGGGAAGGGACAGGACCACGTGGGAGGAAGAGCTTGAGGGAGAAGCTGCCAGAGAGATGACCCGGCTTCAGGAGGCGTGGAGGGCCAGGGCCCAGCAGGAGCCCGGGAGGGTCAGTCCAGCTTGGCGAAGCCCCCAATGGTGACCTTCCTCTCGGGCTTAGTGCCCACGGGCTCCTGTAGCTGCACTGCGCCACCCCCGATGAAGCAAAAGGCAGGGCACACAGGTCCCGAGCAGTCCAGGGGGCACTCCAGGAGCCCTCGGAAGGACACAGCATCCAAGAAGGAAACGCGACCCCGCTCGTAGTCCAGGCAGATGCCCAGGCGGGGCGGCAGGGGCACTGTGCAGCTGGCCGCCGGGCCATCCCTCCCTGTCAGCCCCGCATTCGCGCTGGCCCCAGCCCCCAGCAGGATCTTGCCCATGCCGATGGTCAGGAAAGCGAAGGGTGGCGACGCCTCCACGGTGGCGTCCTCGGCACCACTGTCGTGCCCACTGTCCGGGTCGTACCTGCAGGAATGCATGTTGGGTAGAAGAATGTCGGGGGGTGGGGTAGATGGTACCCAAGGGCTGAGATGTTGGGAGAATGGAATGTCGGGGAGCAAGCAGTTCCAAGGATTGATTTGGGGGCATTGAGAAGAGAACACATTGAAGAGACGGGCGTTATAACGTAGGGCTGGGGGTTTGGTTTGGTGAGACTGGGGAAAGGCAAGCACACTGGCCAGAGGGGTGGGGGAAGGGGAGGAGAGACAGGGTATCGCTCAGGCACACTGGATAAAGGCAGTGCCTCCAATGCAGGCAAGTGGCGAAGAAAATGGCACTGGGATATCATGCTGGGAGAGAGTTTTGAGGGTTAGAGAATCTTGGAAGGATGAGGGGTTCGCGGTGGGGAGAGGCGGGAGCAGAGAAAACATGCTGGGAAGGGGGATGCTGGGAGAGAGATGAGGGCGGGTCAGTGTCTTAGATGAAGGATGTTGCAGGGACGCAGGTTGGGGATCACACGTTTAGGAGGGGACTGATGTCGAAGAGAAGCAGCTTCTGAAGAAATGGGGTATTGAGGGATAGAGTGTTGAGGGGGAGGAAGAGCATGTGTGGGTGGCTGAAAAAGAGGATGCTGGAGATGAGAGGGTATGGAGATGGAAAGTTTAAGGGAAGATTTTGAGGAGGCTGAGACAAGGTGTGGGGGAAGGCAGTACTGGAGAGAAAAAGCTTTGTGGTGAAAAGATGTTGCCAAAGGGGTGTGAGGGAGAAAGGGCACGGAGACTTGGTGAGATGGTGTGTTAGCCTGAGTGACAGATGGCGGGGAGTGGAGATGGCTTCCTTTTCTACTGCCCCTTTCCCCAATCACTCCAAAGATCAACCTCCAAAACGCTTTCACGGAGCCCACATTTCTGACCACAGTGCCTCCAGCCTGGCTCATGTTACTTCCTCCTGATTTCCTTCCAGCTCCATCCCAGCAAGTGTGTGGTCCCCTCGTCAGCCTCATGTGTTCCCAGCTCCCCCACCCAGATCCCCAGAACCCTATACCTCCCAGAGGGGCCTGACCTGGGGCTGATCACGTCGGGGGCACCCTGGAAGCTTTCCTGAAGCTTGCTCTCCAGCCCGACGCCCACCTTGACCAAGTAGGAGGCTGGGTCTACGGCGCAGGCCCAGTAGCTGCGGCCCTGGGTCACAGCCACATCGCCCAGGACCACGTCCACGCTCAGATGGCAGCCCGTCAGCAGCCGCTCGGCAGCCAGCAGCAGGGGCAGCCCTGGCACACTCCTCACCGCTCGCTGGTCCTTGCTGATGGCCAGCCGCTCCCGGCTTGTGCCCCAGCGGCCATCCAGGAAGAAGTGCAGGACTGGAGTAGGGGAGGGTTGAGACAGAAGGAAGGACTTCAGGGACAAACACTGGCACGGGGGACCTCGAGGTGTCAGCACGAGACACTGGGAGATTTCAGAACACGGAACAAGTTGCCAAGGGATGGCAGGGGACTCTCGGGAACAGGGCCTGGAAAGCTGGAGTGGGGAGCATAAGGGAAGAAGAAAGGGCATCCCAAGTGGGCATGGGACCCCAGGAAGAGTTTCAGTGATGGCTAGTGGGCATGGAAACCAGTCTCCCGGACCTAGCTGACTCTCTGGCTGCCTCCTCTATTATGCCTATACTCCAGAGCCTCCGCTATTTTCTTGAGAGTCACTTGACTAACATTTATTGAGCCCTGGTGTTGTGCTGTGCTTAGTCGCTCAGTTGTGTCTGACTCTTTGTGACCCCATTGACTATAGCCCTCCAGGCTCCTCAGTCCATGGGATCCTCCAGGCAAAAATACTGGAGTGTGTTGCCACACCCTCCTCCAGGAAGTCTTCCCAACCCAGGTCTCCTGCATTGCAGGCATATTCTTTACCTGAGGCACCAGGGAAGCCCTGTTGAGCCCTTGAAAAGTGGAAGTGAAGTCGCTCAGTCGTGTCCGACTCTTTGTGACCCCATGGACTGTAGCCCACCAGGCTCCTCAGTCCATGGGAATCTCCAGGCAAGAATACTGGAGTGGGTTGCCATTTCCTTCTCCAGGGGATCTTCCCAACCGAGGGATCGAACCCAGGTCTCCTGTATTGTAGGCAGATGCTTTAACCTCTGAGCCACCAGCTCAAATTCTCGGCTAAGACTTTACACATTAGCAAGTCATTTAATTCTCACAACAAGGCTATGGGGTAGGTGTTGTTACTATACCTACAGAGGAGGAATTGCAGGTTCAGAGAGGGTGAATAACTCACCCAAAGCCACACAACTGGCAAAAGGCAGAGCTGGGATTTGAACCCAGGCAGTCTGGCTCCAGAGCTAGTGAGGATGACCCACTGTATTATGCTGTCTCTATGGGGCCCGCCCAGCAGCAGCTGTCCGTGCCTGGGTCCCAGGCACCCAGGGCCCACTCACCGGGCGCGGGCGGAGTGTGCAGGTGCACGTCCTCGCTGTACTCGCCGTAGCCGGCCTTGTTGCAGCCGCGGACACGCAGCACATACACAGAGCCCGTGTCTGGGTTCTCCAGCAGGGCACTGGTACCCCTCACCTCCTCCCGCCGCTGCCAGCGGGTGGGGCCTGGCTGGGCCGGCACATCGGTGCGTCGGAACTCAATAGTGTAGTGCCAGGCAGGTGGTGAGTGGGGGGGCAGCCGCCAGCAGAGGAAGATCTGGTCGTAGGCAAAGGTGCGCTGGGTGTCGATGACCGGAGCCTCGGGCACTGTTGGAAGAGACAGCGGGGGTCAGTCACGGCCTGGCCATGGGCATGGTGTGGAGGGTGGGCGGGAAAAGGGAAAGCAGCGGGAGCCGGGGGGGTGAGTGCGAGTGAGAGGGATCTGGGAAGATGCCTATCTGGGCCCTGGGCGCGGGAAAAGGAGAGGCAGGTGGCCTGATGCCAGTCCTGGGCTGCCACTCCCTCGATCTGGGCCTCAGTTTCCTTCTCTGTCAAATGAAGGTATGAGATCACGTGTTGTCCTTTCTTTCTACGACCCTTTTTAGTCTATGAATACAGAGGAGCCCCAGGGAAAGGCAGGTAACGGCCACTGGAGCCCACCCAGGCAAGAGGGCGCTGAATGGGAAGAGGAAACTGCATGGGAGACAGATGCGAGGAGAGGCAGCAAGGCAGAAAATGGGGGCGGAGGGCCAGCCCAAGCTTGATGGCACAGGAGGGGTCGGGGGGGGGGGGGGGAGAGAAGGAAAGCCTGGAGGGCAAAGGTCATAAGGACAAAAAGTCAGAAAGGCAAGGATTAAGGGTCAGGGAAGAGGATAGTGGAGGCGGTCTGGTTAGGGCAGGAAAGAGAAGGAAGCCATGGGTGGGGAGCCAGGCTGCGTGGGAGTGGCAGGGCAGGGCAGGGGACCTGGCAGAGGGGGCAGGACCCCCAGGGCAGGGCCGCTGACTTGCCTGGGGTGCTCCGGAGCAGAGTCCGCGGTGGCCACAGCCTACAAACAAAGAGAGGGAGAAGCAGCGCTGAGCGCGGTGGGACGGGGTGGCCGGGTGGGCTAGGTGGGCAGGACGGCTGGCCAGGCCGGGCGGGAGGCCTGGGAGTTAGTTCCCTGGTGGGCACTGCCCCCCGGGCCCGCTGCTGGGGAGGAAGGGAGGAAGGCTCTAATTGGACATGGGGCCTGGCCATCTCCTCACCTCGCAGGAAATTTAGCTCTGTCAGCAGCTTCATCTCACGCCCCACATCCAGCTGGCAATGGCGGAAGGAGGAGCTGGCAGCTGGCCGGAATGTCTGGAGGGCCTCTGTGGCTCGGGCAATCCTGGGATGGGGGCAGGCAAGGGTCAGACTTCCCTGTAGCTCAGACGGTAAAGAATCTGCCCGCAATGCAGAAGACCTGGGTTCCATCCCTGGGTCGGGAAGATCCTCTGGAGAAGGGAATGGCAAGCCACTCCAGTATTCTTGCCTAGAGAATCCCAAGGACAGAGGAATCTGGCAGGCTACAGTCTGTGGTGTCACAAAGAGTCGGACAGGACGGAGCGACCAACACCACCAAGGGTCAGGCACTGCTGTCTGGGCCACTGCCCATCCCCTTGATTCTGCCGTGTCTGGCCCTAGAGCCTTGGTATCGGCTATGGGTCTCTTCCCTGTCCCTTTGGGCAAGAGCTGGTATCCATTTGGCCTGGTGAAAAGTCCTCAGAGCCCAGCTCTCCGCCGGGCAAGACTCTCGACACTGCCTGATACATGGGCTACACCCACGATGCCCCTACCCTGCAGGAGCCTGTGACCCTGGGCCCTGCCCTCTGAGTACCTGTTGTGCAGTTGTTTGGCTGCTTGCACAAAGCAAGGCTGGTCTGTTTCTTTAAGAACCTCCTGAGCGTAGCCCACCAGACCTGAGCCGTCCAGCAGGCTCCGGTGCTCCTGGATCTGGGCGCTGAGACGGGCCAGCCGTTCTTGCTGACACTCCTCAATGGCCTGAAGCAGTGACGCCCGCTTCTCCTCCAGCACAGCCCCCAGGCCCCGCACCAGCTGGGACACCTCCTCCTTGGCTTGCTGACCACTCACCTGTCCAGAGAGCAACATTGACTGCCTCCTTCTTGAAGGCTGCATCTGCTCCAGCCTCCTAGGGCACCACACCATGGCTAGGATCACAAAGGATCGGGGGAAATCCTACCTACCCATTCAAATGGGACCAGGCTCGCAGCTCCACGGTCTCCTGTACACCCACATAGGCTCAAATCCTGACCATTTGTGTTAATCTTCCTGGAGGCCCACACCATGGTCCTGACTCCTTGAGGACTCCCCCAAATAAAAGAGGCCATGGCTACACTAATATGCACCTGGACCGCACTAACGTCCACCAGCATCTGTGCCATCCTTATCGCCCTTCCCCACTCCAGCTGATTCAAGCAATCTGGCAAAAGGTATCAGAGCCATCGCCTCATCCTCCTTGGTCCAAGGATGTGTGCCATCCCCAGCAGGCAACTGAGCCTGAGGGCATCTGAGCTCCATCCCTGGGGCTTCAAGCTCTCCCTCTCCAGGGTGATAGACACCCTGTCTCCACTGTAGCCTTGGGTACCGCCTGGCCTGGGACACTGCTGTTTCTGACAGCCTAGTTTAACCAGAGCCTTGACACATCCACGGACCCCACACGGGCTTCCTGAGTTTGCAGCCAGGAGATTGGGCTGTACCCACCTCTACCCCCTTCCTGCTCCCACTGCCAGGCAGGGCCCAGGGCCCACCTCCGTGCCCTCCCTCACCTCCGTGTGCCTCACGGTCTCCTCCAGCTCACAGATCTGGGTCTGCACTGTGTCCTGGTTTCCCAGGATGTATGTCAGGCTCTTTGTCAGCTTGTCCTGAGGGGAAAAGAAAGAGGTGGGCATCACACCTGGCCCTGAGGAAGCCAGTAGTGCAGATGTGAGCGGGTGTGGGTGTGGGCAGTCCTGGCGTTGAATGAGGCAGGGTTCTCACCTTGAGGGCCTGGTAGGCACTGACCACTGGCGTGATTTTGTGGCCGCTGTGGGTGCGCCGCACACGGCAGAGCTGGCACACCAGTCGTTGGCACGTCTTGCAGTAATGGGTCACCTCTTCCTTGTGATCTGGGCACATTAGTCCCTAGGGACAGAAACAGCAAGGAAATAGCCAATGGTGTGTGTAAGGGTGCTGACCTACCACAGGGCAGTTCCCTGCCCGTCCTCCCCTGGGCCGGACCCAAGCTGGTGGAGGGGAGTTCAGACGCGGTGCTCCATGGTGCCACCTGCTGGTATGCCCTGGCAATCAAGGAGAGCTTTTCCTGCAAACCGCCAGCTATTAGCCTTGCTCCTCCCTTCCTCTACATGTGGTAATAACAATAATGGTTAATAATTAGCCATGTCTATCTTGTTTACAGCTCTAGCCCCAACACCTGGGATAGCACCAGGCACACACGTACTTGATAAATATTTGTTCAATGAATGAATACGTGACAGACCTTTTCAGTGTATTTAAATAACTTTCACAAACATTATCTCAAGGATCCTCCCATCAACCCTGCAGGTATGGAGATTGCAGGGCAGATATACTACAAGCCTCATTCAGCAGATGAGAGGGAGGCTCAAAGATGTTCAGAGGTTTGTTCAGTGCCTTTATTGTTATAGAAAAAGGAGTTTGGCAATGGCAACCCTGTGGCCACCTCCTTTTGGAAGCCCACAGTGCCGGGCATGCCTTCCCACCCAGCACCACCATGCCCTACCCCCCTTCCCAGGCCCTGCAAAGGCTGGCTCACCTTGGGGCGAAAGGAGAGGGTGGGCAGGGTAGGTTCATGCTGGGCCTTCTGGGTGCCCCAGGGATGGAAGAGCTTGAAGCACTCGTTGCAGAAGGTGGCGCGGCACTCGGTACAGCCCTTGGTGGCCTCTAGTGGCGGGGGCTTGCACAGCTGGCACAGGATGGCGCCACCCACACTCACACTCTGGCGGTACCGCTCCACCACACGCTCCAGGGTCAGGTTCCGGAAAAGCCCTGCCAAGCCCCGCTCCCCCAGCTCCACATCACCCTGGCAGGCTGGGCACGGGAACATGATCACCTGAGGGTGCAGAGCACCTCGCTTCCGCCCGGGGTATGTGCCAAAGCCTGTGGATGGGCCAGGAAGTAGGGAGGTGAAAATCACAGCTGGCTCAGGGTGGGGGAAGTCTGTTCAATTAAAGAATTTTCATTGTGCCAGAGCTCAGCTCTTAGCAGAGCCTGGATGGGCAGTACCCCTTGAAAAACAGACAGGGGCCCCTGGTCAGGAATGGACCCCTTCCATCTTCCTGATGGACATCCCAGCATCCCCATCCCAACCCCATGGGTGCCAGCCCCACCTGACTTAAGCAGCCGATCCAAGCGGTCTGGTTTGGGGAGAGTTCTGCGGGAGAGGCGAGGGCTTCGGGTGGATGGGGTGGAGGCAGGAGAAGTGGGCTCGGAGCTGGGGTCCCCACCATGGCCTATGTAGCCCTGCTGGCCCAGGACCTCCCGGGCACAGGCCTGGCACACGCTGTGGGTACAGGGCAGCACCAGTGGCTGCTTATACATTTCTTGACACACTGGGCACAGCAGTTCCTTCTCCATGTTCTTCATGCTCGTCTGTGGAGGGACCAGGAGGTTGGATCAGAGCTTGGACGCCTGGGTATATCTCAACAGGCACCTCAACTACATTTAAAGACCCAAGGGTTCTTGGAAATGAGGAAGAAAAACTACAAGGGACCCGACAAGCTATGGATTTTTCTCCAGCATCAGCCTTGTCCTGGTTCACAGGCCTTCCAACTCCCTGTCTCCAGCATGCTTCCCTCCTGCAGAGCTACATACCTAAGGAGGAGAGATGGCTGGAGCTCAGGTCTCCCCCAGTCTCAAGCCCCACCCCCTGTCCTAGTCTCAGCCGGACCTACAGCCCTCTCACCTGGCCTTTGCCCCCATCCCCCCATCTCCCGGCAGCCTGCCCCAGGCACATCTCTCAAGGACACCGCCCATTCTGCAGCTCTGTGCAGAGGCCCCCCACCACCCGCCCCCCCCCCCCCCCCGCCTTTTCTCTGGCATCCCCATTCCCCTCCTCCCCCGCGTGACTTCTCCTTATAACCAGGCTCTCTCCATCCTCCTGCTCACCCTGTCTGTCCTCCTGCGGTGGCTCGGGCCTGCAGCTGCCTTCGCCTCCATTGCCCACCACTAACCCATCTGGCTCCTCCTAACCCATACCATTTTGCCCCCCACCATCCGGCTCTCCTGCTACCACCCCAGGCATTACCCGGCCTGTCGCAACCCCTCCCAAGGTAGGGTAGAAACGGGCGCGCCGCCTATTTGCCCCCTCCCCACCGGAAGTACCCCTCCCTTTTTCGGTGGCGGGGGTCCTCAGGCTATGCCCCACCCCCACACCTCACCTTGGTCCCTCTCTTCGCAGCCATCCCGGTCAGGGGCGCAGCTGACACAAAGGAGGGAGGGACAGGGAGGGAGGGGGAAGGAAGTGGTGGGGGGGAGCAGGGTTGGCACCGCCCCTGGGAGAGCCGGGCACGGGTTGCCATGACAACCGCAGGCTCGGAGGCAGCCCTGAGTGGGGGTGCGGTGGGGTGGGGTCTCGTGAAGGGGTCCAATTTGGGAACTGCACCGTGGTGCGGCTCCTTCCTTGCCCCCGACCTGTTCTCAGTTTTCTTGGAAAATACCCAATCTCACTCACGCCCCTTCCTCATAGCATAGCCCCGTTGCCCTGCAACCCCAACCTCGGTGCACGCCTGGAGGCTACCCCAAGCCACCCGCTGTATCCAGGCAGCTCCATGTTCCTTACACCCTAGCAGATGGACGCCTTCACGGCATTCACCTCCGGGCTGCCCCCGGGATTACCCTCTCATACCTGCATCCCGATCCTCCCAGTCCTTTCTGCCATCGACAACACCCTGGCTATATCCCAGCATCTTGCGGGACCCCCACATGCTCGAGATCCCGGCCTGCCCCAGACCCCTATGCTCCCCCTCCCCTTCCCCTCGACCCCACCTTAACTCACACTGATGCGGACCAGTGCATCCATGATAGAAGTGAAGGCCTGCATATCCTCACCCTCAGCCATGGCCCTAGCATGCCCGCCCGCCCCCGCGTGCCCGATCCCGGCTGCAGCTGCGAACCCCGGGCTTAATGCAGGAGCCGGGTGGGGATGTGGGGAGGGGTGAGGGTGAGATGTCACTGCGCATGCTCCAGGGACCAGCATCTAACAGCGCCCGTCAAGGTAGGAGGTGGGAAAGAGTTTTCCCCACGTGGTTTTCAGAAGGCGGTCGGGTAGTGGGGCAGTAGTTAGGTAACGTGGAATGGTATTTGAGGGGGAGCCATTTCTTATGTTCAAATTCTTCATTGGCTTCTAATCTTACTCATAGAAAGCAGAGGGATAGTTTTAGAGAAAGATAGACTCCAGGATGGAAGGATTAGATTTTGGTTTGGGCAAGAGTCCACGGAAGATATCAAGGCAGTGTTCATGGGGGGGTTAGTTTTGAAGAACAGGCTGACATAATTGACAAAGAAGACAGAAGCAGTCCACGGGCCCGGTGACTTGAAGAGTTAAGTGCAGCTTGCACCGAGAGGCAGCAGATGCTCTGGGTGCGGGGAAGCGCCGGGAGCCAGGGTGGTGGCCAAGGATGCTCCTGGACGCAATATTTCCTCCCTGCAGGAAGAGGGCGCTGCATTCAGGCTCTGAGGGGGAGAAAGAGGAAGGCGTAGGGGAGAAACAAGGCCACGTTAGAGCCTGACGCATGCGCACAGCCAATCGTCCCCGGTTCGGCTCGCCTCCTGGACAGAAGCACGGATTGGACCCAAGGGCAGGGCATGATGGGTAACGGGACCAACCGGATTCCCTCTACTCCCCCAAGCCGGGCGGACTAGTGGGGGTCGGAGTTGGGCGGACCAGCTTTCCTGGTCCTCTCCCCACAGAGCTGACGTGTCCTGGGTTCCAGGCGATGGACATTTCCACGGGGCGGGAGGGTTCGGGGCGTCCAGAGGTGAGGAATTCCTGGGGGGTCGCCGCGAGGTGTGGGGAGTTGGGGAGGGTGGCTGCAGTCCCCGGAGTGCCTGGAAGTGATCGGGCTCTCGAACTCCCGGGCCTGCTGAATCTGCCTGCGGCTCCTGCGGGGAGGGCTGGGCCTGACTCTCTCCTCTCCCCCGCTCCAGTGGTGGGTACAGGCACGTCGCTGGCGCTGTCCTCCCTCCTGTCCCTTCTGCTCTTCGCTGGGATGCAGATGTACAGTCGCCAGCTGGCCTCCACCGAGTGGCTCACCATCCAGGGCGGCCTGCTTGGTTCCGGCCTTTTCGTCTTCTCTCTCACTGTATCCTCTCTGCCGGGGGAGTGAGCAGAGTTGTTTGAGGGTAGGAAGGGTGGAGGGTCACGCAGGCTTGCACCCTTCCCGTTAACCCACACATCTCAGCCCCCATGGCACGACCGACGCCTTAACTCCCTCAACCCAGGCCTTCAATAATCTGGAGAATCTGGTCTTTGGCAAAGGATTCCAAGCAAAGATCTTCCCTGAGAGTAAGTGAAAATTGGAGGTTGAGTATTTGAACCCTTTCTTGTAACCCTCACCTTTAATCTTCTCCAACACTGTGCTGAACCCCCAGGTGCTTAGACAGTAAAGGTTGTTGAGGAGGAGGAACCATGTGTACTAAGACTGTCTGAAAACAGATGATACTTTTGGATACAGTACTTTTTACTCCTGGAATTGGAGCTAGGAGAAAGGGCTTCTGAAAGCAAGAAACTCATTTAATTTACTTTCTGGCCAGTTTCCGGGGAAGGTTTGAGGGAATAGGCAGGTCTGGGCCTGTAATGAATATATCCAAGGAGGGTGTTCTTTATTTCCACCAGAAAAAGAATGGCCAAATTCATTGAAGGGTTCCAAGGTGACATGGACCCAATACTAGTGAATTGTATTTGTTTGAGATGATTGTGAAGAGCCTAAAGTATTAGATACACCAGCTTTCTGTGTCAGCAGGAATCCTCACCAGAGTAGAGTAACTGTTAGATTGTTTTCCATTTGAAAGGATCCTTGTTATTGCTCATGTAATCAAGAATTGATGATTTAGTTACGTATGGAGAATTAAGTTCATAAAGCAAATTAGGCATCAAGGCCAGATCACCTAAGGATGCCACATGCCCCAAATTGATAGCAGATGCCATCTCCTGGGAAGCCTTCACCTGTCACTGTGCCCTCATTTCTTCACCCTCCTTACCTCTTGCCCTCTTCGCCTGGCCCCTCTGCAGGCTTCCAGAGCTCCTTCCATACAGCAGCTTCAGAACATCTCTCTGTTGGGTTTTCTTTTTGTGTGTATTGTCTTCATTTGCTTCTGAAAGAAGCCTCTGTCATGGGGCAAGCTGCTTGGCCTTCTTCACCTGCCCTCCTCAGCTGGGCAGGTGGGATTGCCCTTGGTATCTGCCCTCCCACCTTCTCTCCAGTCCTACTCTAGCTGTCTGGAGACCCTTTTCTGCCCCCATGGGTGTGTGTGTCCAGACACTCTACTCTCCACTTTATGTCCAGGGAGTGAGGCCCTCAGTTCCAGCACTAGCCAGCCAGTTTAGTGAATTGATCCCCTTTGGCCGGCTTCTGTTGAAAAGGCTGTGACCCTCTTCCTCAAATGCAAGCAAGCCTTACCCTGCAGACTCTGCTGTCATTTTTCCTTTTATGGAGGCAAGCCAGGATAGGAAAGTTAGGTGATACTTGGGGCAGAGCTGGAAATGAGAATGCATCTGGTACTTCCATGTCCTGGGTATCGATAAGGCCATCTGATGTCCCCCTGCTGTCATGTCTTACCTCTCTAAGCAGGTCCCCCAAGATTTGGAGAGCCCCAGATTTCCCCTAGACCCTACATATGAATGCCTGGTGTTTCCATTCTGACCACCACCCTCCTTGTCACCTTTTGCCTCCCCAGTTCTCCTCTGCCTCCTGTTGGCTCTCTTTGCATCAGGGCTCATCCACAGAGTCTGTGTCACTACTTGGTAAGTGCCTGACAGCTGGATAAGGGGTGTAGCATCCTGCCCTTTGGCACTTGACCCTCCTGTGATGGTTCCAGACTTCCCCATACCTCCCTCCCGCTCTGTTCTCCCTCCTGTCCCCTTCCCCATTTTCCTAAACCTGAGCCTAGATTCTTTCCCTCATGCTGGTGTCTGCTGTAGGAGGCACCAGGCTAGCAGCATGCCCACTAATGCCATGACTGTTTTTCTTCACCCTGTAGCTTCATCTTCTCCATGGTTGGTCTGTACTACATCAACAAGATCTCTTCCACTCTGTACCAGGCGACAGCTCCAGTCCTCATACCAGCCAAGATTACGGGCAAGGGCAAAAAGAGAAATTGACCCTGAATGTCTAATAAAGTTGATTCTTTGTAGCTCTGAGCTGTGATACGCTGTAGGCCTCTCCTGCCCCTGAGTGTACATGGGTGTGTGCAGAATGCTGGGGCAGATGGGCGCCTGCTGCCTTCAGTCCTTGGGGATGGAGGAGCTTTCCTTCCTCCAAGGTTCATTTTACCAACTGTTTATTGAGTACCGTCAGTGCCAGGCACTTTGCCAGGAGCTGGAGTGGCGTATGCTTGTGTAAGAGTCTCATGGAAGAAAAGCGTGAGAATGATCTGCAGTCTTGCCCTTTGGGAAAAGAGGTGAAGACTGCAGTGCAGGAAGCCCTGCTCATCGGAGCTGGAATAGATCTTGAAACAGGAGTAAAGGGAGGAGAGACTCCTCACCCCTGCGTGTGTCCATGGGGTTCCATTTACACCTCTGGGAGCTTTGTTATTCCAGCTCTCCACCCTGAGCAATCGAGCCCTCTGGCCCTTCTGCTCCAAGTCTGCGGGTGGGAATTTCCTGCTGATGTTGCCCTCCTAAACCTATGTGTTCTCCAGCATGGACATATGCCTGTACTTAGACTCCCGGGTTGATCACTGTCTCTATCCTCTTTGGTCTGAGTGCCTTCATTTTTCTCCTGTCTGGTAACCAAAGGACTAGGAAACATCTTAAGTTTTAATGATAGCAAAGTATATAAAACGATAGGGGCAAGGCCACCAACCTTGGAGCCAGCCTTAATGGAAGTGAGGGAATGTGACTTCTCAGGTCTTTGTCCATGCTGTGCCATGAGAAGTGCCTCTCTGACCAGAGTGTCTGTCCTTTGGAGCACCTAGGCACCCTCCCTCTTGGGTGGTGTGGGCTTTAGGGTGCTTACTGTGCCTTGGTCAGCTTGATATTCTCCACAGAGCCTGATGATGGGCAGTGAGGACTAGAGGGTTGGTTGAATGAAAGAACCTGCCCTCCTGGAACAGAAAATTCAATACATGGGAAGTGCCTGAGTTAGGGAATGAGACCCAGTGAAGGTGAAAAAGTCAGTCAAAGGAACTCCGGTCCAGGATTAGACATCCCCACCCTCCCCATTTGTAGCCAGAATCCAGACCCTTTCACCTCTGTCTCTAGGCTGAGGGAATACTATGCAGTTTGCCTAGGTTACCTGCAGAGGGTGCCGTGAGCTCATGTCTTCCTCCAGGAGACTGGCAACATTCACCTGCAAGTTGGCATTGAGGGCTTAGAAAGTTCCTGCCGGCTCTTAAGGTTCTTGCTGAGTCTCCAGTGGAAGCCAACTTTTGGAGAACATGAGAGACTGGCTAAAACCTGAATCAATTCTCCTTGCTCCTGGCTATGAGTGGAGGCAAAGACAGTTCAGTGGAGACTAGAGCCTTCCTGAGAAGGAATGGTAGCCCTAGGCTTTGACTTAGCTAGTGATGGTTGGGGGGCTTACCATATGTGGGACCCTTGGGGAGAAGAAATGGTGCCCCCAAAGGGTCCCGGACCTGCAGGAAGCTGGGTTAGTTCTAGGTCTCAGTCTGTCACACCCTGTCCTGGAGTGGGCAGAAGGCCAGGTGCCAGCCCAGGTGAGCACTGACACGGTGAGGAATCGGACCGCCCGGGGGCCTCATACCTTCCAAGATGAGGGCGGGGGCCAGGTTACTGGAGGTTGGGGAGGAGCCTAAGCAGGTGCCAGGACAATGCCAAGGGATCTGGGTACCTGCTGCCACCCACTGCGTAGGCCTCAGGGACAGTATGTGGCCAGGAATAATGATCCCTTCCTCAGGGAATGGGTGCATTTATCAGGCAGGCTGGCGCCGACATCAGCTCTCCACCCAGCCTGTCCTTGGGGTGCCTCGCCGGCTGCCTGCACCTGACCTACCAATTAACCCTGACGGGTATCCCAGCCATCTAACACCATCATTAAGTAAGGGGGCGTGAGGCCATCAGAGCTTCTGGAAATCTGAAGGTGAGAAGGGCAAAGGTGCTAACCTCTTGGCCCCAGGACGCCTGGGGCTCTGCTCCACCCTGGAGGCTGGAGGCCTAGGGGAGAGAGGGGCGGTCCGCCCCTGGAGGACCGGGGGAAGCCAGATGTTTCCTCCTGCTCCCTCACACGTGGCCCTGACACCCGCTGCCTGCTCCGGAAACAGGAGTAAATAACACAGGGTGGGCTCCTGTCCCAGAGATGGACTCCTTGGGGCAGGAGGTGATGCCACCTAAGAAGAGGGCGGTGGAAAGGTGAGATGAGGGGGCTCCCCTGCCTGGGCAGAGGCTGAACCCCCCTAGGACTGGCGCTGGCAGGAGGGGATGCCTGGCATTTAAGGGCATGTCGAGGGTCCGCAGGGAAGGGGGCGCCCAGGGCAGGGAGGGAGGGAGAGTCTGCGCCAGGCCTTGGCTCCAGCCCTTTCCGGACTTTATTGTCCTTGGTGAGAACAGGACGCGGTCCTGTTCCCACTGCCTAGCACCCCCCCCAGCTCTGCTCCCCAAGGGAAGGATGTTGGGAAACGAGAGAACCAGAGACTGGTAGAGACAGAGCTTCTGAGAGACAGAGATAGAGACAAAGGGAAAAGTTTCAGTCAAAAGCAAGTATTGAAACTCACTGTAGCTTGAGGGAGCCCTGGGCACTGTGGGAACCGGGAAAGAACGGGAAGCTGGAGGCTCTGCCCTCAGGGACCTCGGACTGGCCTGCCCCGTGCACACTGCTCCTTGACTTAGGGTCACTCACAGAGTCGCCTCCTAAGCAAATAATAGCCGGAACCCTTGTGCAGGCACAGTTAGTGGCACTTGATTGCTTCACTGCAGGTACATTTCTTTGCCTGCCTGCCAGCAGACTGGAAGTTTCTCAGGGGGCAAGGCCAACATCCTGCTCCCAAATCCCACCTCCCTGCTCCCTGGGGGCTAAGAGCAAACTGGCCACCATAGGTTGCACTGTAAGTGGTATTTGGTTGAGTTCCTGCCCTGGCAGAAAAGCCACCTAATTGGCTCTAGAATTGGGCACCACATCACCTGGGGTGGAGGGCAAAGTGCAAAATACCTGTCCTGGGGCAGGAAGCAGACTTTAGAGCTCCATGCCCCTCCTCTCCCCCGCCTTTCCCTGAGCCAGAAGAGCCCGCCATTCCCACCCCAGCCTCTGCAGCCCTGGGCACTTGGGCTGGGCCTCCTTCCTTCCAGCTCTCCTACCTGGGATGTTTCCTTCACAGGGAACTGCAGGCCTGATTTTATAATGTAACAGTCTATGATAATGGGCATATCAGTTATTAGGATTCTTTCTAGTTTTGTATGTACTTGAAAAAATTCCATAATAAAAGTTAAATCTTGTGTATTGTATCCTTCTTTCTGTTCTGTGGGAGAGCGACAGGGAGACTGTCTGAAACCACACCTAGAAATAACATCCGAAGCCTAAATTTGAGGCCCTGTGTGACAATGAGACCTGAACCAAATGGCCCTTATGGTCTGTGAGGAGCCCTTCTCTGAGAAGTCCCCTCACCTCAAATAAGCTGGAAGTTTCCCCCACTTTTAGGCTGAAGCCACACCATCAGGGGGCACTGAAAAGAGATTCTTCTCTACAAGTAAAGACCCCACAGAAAAATCTTCCCCACACCCCTGTTCTGGGCCAAGAGTTGCCACGAGGGCTGACAGCCTACTTCAGAGCAGTTTCTGGATTGAAGTGCCTGTACGCTTGTGTGAGGGTTTAGGCTCATCCTCCAGGGAGACTCCTCCCCTTCCTGCTCTCAGCCCATCTCCAGCCCTGGGGTGTGAATGCTCAGTCGTGTCTGACTCTTTGTGACCCCACAGACTATAGCCTACCAGACTCTTCTCCTGGCAAGAATACTGGAGTGGCTTGCCATTTCCTTCACCAGGGGATCTTCCCGACCCAGGGGTGAAAACAGTCTCGTACGTCTCCTGCATTGCAGGCAGATTCTTTACCGTGGAGCCTCGGACGAAGGCCCTGTGATGGAGGCCTTTTTTCTGACGCAGACGGCTACAGGTTCTGGACATCTGTGGTACAGTAGGAAAGAGCTCAGGTCTTGAAATCAGACAGACCTGAGTTCTAGTTCCACTCTGACACCAGCTGAGGGTCCTTGTGCAAGCTGAGTTAAATTCCTCACCTGTAAAATGAGGATAATACTTGCTTCAGATTGTGGTAAAGAGGATTGGAATTCAGTAACAACGTGGAAGAGCCTAGCATAGCACTCAGTCCACTAGGCATTTGACAAATGTCATTTTTGTCCCTTACAAGGCAGCAACCACGACCTTTTCAGCCAACTTGGTGCTTTTCAGGTATTCTCAATTTCATCACTTACCTCAACCTTATAAGATTGATATTCTTACCGTCTACTTTATATGTCAACCCGGTTGGGCCACATTGCCTGGATATTGGGTCAAACATTAGCCTGGACGTTCCTTTTTTGGGGATGCCACGTGGCATGTGAGATCTTAGTTCCCTGACCAGGGATTGAACTTGTGCCCCCTACCATGAAAAGGATGCGTTCTAACCACTGCACTACCAGGAAATTCCCACTCTGGATGTTTCTTGAGGGTGTTTTTGAATGAGATTTACACTTAAAATAGGAGTAAAGCAGATTGCCCTCCATAATGTGGTTGGCCCTCATCCAATGCAGTGAAGGACCACATCAAATGAAAGACCGACCTCCCCAGAGATGGAGGGAATTCAGTGGCAGATAACCCTGGGACCTGAGCTGCTCTGGTCTGCTGGATGCTCTTACTGGTTTGTGCTCACATGGCCTGGGACCTGGCCCTTTCCCCACTGTTCCCAGCTCTGGTCAGGATGAAGTCAAGACGGAGGAAGATCTTGTAGATTTTGGGTTTGCCAGCCTGTACAACCCCACGACGATGGTCTTGATCCCTGTCTCCTGTACAATGTCACGAACCTCCGTCTATAGTTCATCAAGTACTCTATCAGATCTAGTCCCTTAAATCTATTTCTCACTTCCACTGTATAATCATAAAGGATTTGATTTAGGTCATACCTGAACGGTCTAGTGGTTTTCCCTACTTTCTTCAATTTAAGTCTGAATTTGGCAATAAGGAGTTCATGATTTGAGCCACAGTCAGCTGTGAAACTGCTGCGCTCAATATGCCAGCAAATTTGGAAAACTCAGCAGTGGCCACAGGACTGGAAAAGGTCAGTTTTCATTCCAATCCCAAAGAAAGGCAATGCCAAAGAATGCTCAAACTGCCACACAATTGGCACTCATCTCACACGCTAGTAAAGTAATGCCCAAAATTCTCCAAGCCAGGCTTCAGCAATACATGAACCGTGAACTTCCAGATGTTCAAGCTGGTTTTAGAAAAGGCAGAGGAAACAGATCAAATTGCCAACATCCGCTGGATCTTGGAAAAAGCAAAAGAGTTCCAGAAAAACATCTATTTCTGCTTTATTGACTATACCAAAGCCTTTGACTTTGTGGATCACAATAAACTGTGGAAAATTCTTCAAGAGATGAGAATACCAGACCACCTGACCTGCCTCTTGAGAAACCTATATGCAAGTCAGGAAGCAGCAGTTAGAACTGGACATGGAACAACAGACTGGTTCCAAATAGGAAAAGGAGTATGTGAAGGCTGTATATTGTCACCCTGCTTATTTAACTTATATGCAGAGTACATCATGAGAAATGCTGGGCTGGAAGAAGCACAAGCTGGAATCAAGATTGCCAGGAAAAATATCAATAACCTCAGATATGCAGATGACAAAACCGTTATGGCAGAAAGTGAAGAGGAACTAAAGAGCCTCTTGATGAAAGTGAAAGAGGAGAGTGAAAAAGTTGGCTTAAAGCTCAACATTCAGAAAACGAAGATCATGGCATCTGGTTCCATCACTTCATGGGAAATAGATGGGGAAACAGTGGAAACAGTGTCAGATTTTATTTTGGGGGGTTCCAAAATCAGTGCAGATGGTGACTGCAGCCATGAAATTAAAAGACACTTACTCCTTGGAAGAAAAATTATGACCAACCTAGATAGCATATTGAAAAGCAGAGACATTACTTTGCCAACAAAGATCCAACTAGTCAAGGCTATGGTTTTTCCAGTGGTCATGTATGGATGTGAGAGTTGGACTGTGAAGAAAGCTGAGGGCTGAAGAATTGATGCTTTTGAACCGTGGTGTTGGAGAAGACTCTTGAGAGTCCCTTGGACTGCAAGGAGATCCAACCAGTCAATTCTAAAGGAGATCAGTCCTGGGTGTTCACTGGAAGGTCTGATGCTAAAGCTGAAACTCCAGTACTTTGGTCACCTCATGCAAAGAGTTGACTCATTGGAAAAGACCCTGATCTTGGGGGGGATTGGGGGCAGGAGGAGAAGGGGATGACAAAGGATGAGATGGCTGGATGGCATCACCGACTCAATGGATGTGAGTCTGAGTGAACTCCGGGAGTTGGTGATGGACAGGGAGGCCTGGCGTGCTGCGATCCATGGGGTCGCAGAGTCGGACACGACTGAGCGACTGAACTGAACTGAGCAACCCCATGAACCAAGACCTTAAAATAAATTTCACACATGTATCTCCTACTGGTTCTGGTTCTCTGGAGAATTCTAATACACCTGTTTTAGTGAAATGAAACGGGGTAAAGTGAAAGAGAGGCTAAAATAACCTGCTCAGAATTATAAGGGAAGGCAGAGCTGGAGTTGACATTCAGGTCCAGTGATATTTGCCATGATGCTTAACCAGTGTAGTTCCAACACAGCACCTGGCCTCCACTGCCTCTGACCTCATCGCCTCACACTCTTCTCCATGCTCGTCCATTCCACGCCAAGCCCTTGCGTGTCTCCTGTGACACTTCACGGCCTTTGCACATGCTGTTCCCACTGCCCAGAACAGCCGTCTGGCAGTTATCTACACTTCTCTCTCTGTCCGTGGTCTCATTCAGGTCTCCATGCAAACGTTTCCCTTTCAGAGATGCCCTTCTGACCCTACTATATAATATGGTACACTGTCATCCTTTAGTCCCTCACTTAGCTATATTTTTCTTCACAGAATTTCTCACTATTTGATATATTTAATAGGTGTTTCCTGTCCGTCTCCCATCATTTTGTTGAAGTAGTTTGTTTTCACTGCAGGCTTTGTTGAAAGTAGAGACTTCGTCCCTTGCTAGTCACTAGAATACTGTTTGATGTATAGTATAGGGGGTGCTCAATACATGTTTGTTAAAAGAATCAAGAACCTGAGACTTCCCTGGTGGTCCAGTGGTAAGACACCAAGATCCCAGTGCAGGGGACCTGGATTTGATTCCTGTTCAGGGAACTAGACCCCACATGCTGCAAAGAAGACCTGGTGGAACCAAATAAGTAAAACGAAATTAAAAAAAAAAAAAAAAAAGAATCAAGAACCCTACTAGCCACACACCATTGTCACACTGTGAGCTCTTTGCTGAAATTCAGCCTCCAGATTACATTACCTCCAAGCTGCTGGATCCTCAGTGTCTCTCTCAGCTGCCAGGCCTGGTCCTGTGTCCCGCCTCCCTCAGGCTATCATCTTTCCCCATCTTGGTCTCCTCTTGGTCTCCTCTGATTCACCTGCCTCTCTCAGTTCCCTTCTCCAATCGGCAGCACAATCTCTGACCCATCATTTCCCCTAAAAGCCTGGCTGTAATTTCCGTCTGTATGTTTTTTTGTTGATTGCATGTCTGTCTGTCCTGTCACTCTGATGGAGCTGTGGTTGCCCTGGGGATGCTGATGGAATCAACACAACCTAATCACCTGAAAACTTCCTCAAGGACCCAGTAATCACCATGGCACCTGTGGGCATCCAGAAAGCTCGGCCGCCTGACAGGACACACACCACGACCTCCCACTCCTCTAATGGGGGAAGCTGCTGACCTGAGCCCCAACACAAACACTTTCAAGGGGTCTTTCTTAGATAGCCTGACCCTGGCCAGCCTTTTCAGCCTCAGCTCCTGCCACTCTTCCATGAGGCAGTCTTTGTGCCAGAGATGGACACAAAGGATTACTCACTACGAACTCAAGCCCCCCAGCCTTTGTTCAGGCTTTCCCCTTGCTTGGTACACTCCACCCCCAGCCCCTGCTTGAAGTCTCTCCCTCATCGTTCCCATATCACCTCGGGCTTCAGGGCCTCTTTCAGAGAGGCTCACGTCTTCTCTGCAACAGTCAATCCCTTTCTCCATGTTGCATGTAATTTTGCTTCTTCTCCCATCATTAGTACACTTCAGCATAAAGATTCCAGATTTACATCTCTGGAATTTATGTCTCTCGGAAACTAAAGCTTGCCAAAGGAGAGAACTCCAAAAAGCATGAGGATACTGAAGCTCAAAGAGGTTAAGCTACTTGCCCAAGGCCACATAATAGCTAAGGAATGGAAAGAGCCAGGACACAACCTCAGGGCTTCTGGACTCTAAAAGGTCAAACTTTTAACCCCCAAGCTGCCCTGCCTTTCCTATTGTCAACTTAAAAAACAGTCACAACCTAAAAGTTGAGAGTTATGTTTTATTCGGTGAGAATTTTTAGGACTTCAAGCCCAGGAAACAGAATCTCAAGTAACCCTGAGAGAACTGCTCCAAGGAGGCAGGGGAGGAGTCAGGTTACATCGATATGTGCAACAAAGGGCAGGTATTCTGAACATCAAAATCATTTCTTGTGAATTAAAGAACCAGATACCTCAAGTGAAGGAATTTAGTGCTTTTCTACGTATGGGAGGGTGCAACAGTCCGGGCTCACTGAAATTGTTCCTTTCATGTTCATCTCAGCTATCTGGGGCCAGCATCCTGTGTTTTTCACATCCTGAGTTCCTCAGTGCTTGCTTCACGGGAGTGGCTGCAGCCTGATGTCTGCTGAATCCCAGGTATTCTACTTCTCCGGTGCCCTAGGGGCTCAGAAATTAACATTTGGAGGGCTTGCATTGCTGACAACTGTGACATCCTCATTTACTGATATGGCAGGAAATATTCCATTTCTCAATACCCTGCCATAATCACTTGTATCTGTGGCCTGCTGTGACTGCAGAAGAGTGATGTTCTGCAAAAAGATTGAAGAGAGAGGCGCTGGGCCATAAGAATCTGCTGGCTTTTGTCCAGTGCTATACAAAGCCAAAGACCCCGCGTCTAGCAGATGGGAGTCTCCGCAGTAGTTGTATTTCCTGGGATCAGGAGAGCTGGGTCAGTTTTCCTGGAGACTATCAAATGCTAACCTGTCCTTCCTTCTGTTCCCCATCCTACATTGATAGAAGCCCTTTGGGTTTCCCACACTGTGCTTGGTCCTGGAGTTACAATGTTCCTACGTGGGGCAAGCAAAGAAATGAAACACCTACAGCTCAACATGGAAAGTGCCATCTATGAAAGAGAGTCTGTGGAAGCTCAGAAGAGGAAGATGGTGTCTAACCAGCAAAACAGGGTCAAGGTGCAGGAAGGCTGCTTGGAGTGAAGGAGGAAACAGACAGAACAGGCTCCATCTTGAAAGCAGGACACCATCTTGGGCCAGACTGTGGACTTTGAGCTATATGCCCAGTGTCTATGGAAACAACATACCAACTGGAAAATCACACCCCCCTCCACCCCTCGATGGAAGAGCCCCAGGGCTCTGTCCCCTAAAAGAATACCCTTATTATCTGTGTAACCAAATAGAATCATAAATTCTGTTATGCTTATTGGGGTATGACCACGGGCCTATTGATAATTGTCCCCTGTTAACTACCTAGGCTTAAGGCATATGAATCACGGGTTAACTTTGATTGTATCTTTCTTTTCTTTTGTTCAGACTAGTTTCAGGGAATTTGGGGACGTGGGTTTGGGCACATATACTTAGGGTATATAAGGTTTTCTCAAAAAACTGGTCAGGGTCCTTGGCTAGGAGTAGACTCTGCCTTGGGCCCGCGGGTGTAATAAACTGCACTCCACTATCTGCATCGTCCTTGAGTGAGTTTGTTTCCCGGAAACCGTGGCTACAACAGGAGGACATGATGCCTGAGCTGGACATCTGAGAAACATGTAGCCACGAAATATGTATGCCAACCGTGGCATATTGAGTGTTTCGCTTTCACATTGTTTTGTTTAATGCACTGGGAATTTATTTTAGTGTAAGATGTTAGGTTGAAATCCAACTTACTTTTTCAAATGCTAAAGTGTTAGTCGCTCAGTCATGTCTGACTCTTTGCAACCCCATGGACTGTAGCCCACCAGGCTCCTTTGTCTGTGGGATTTCCCAGGCAAGAATACTGGAATGAGTTCCCATGTCCTTCTCCAGGGGATTTTCCTCAGGGATAGAACCCGAGGCTCCCGCACTGCCGTCAGATTTCTTTACCATCCGAGTCACCAGGGAGGCCCTTCAAATGCTAAGCTTGTGGCAAGTGTTTTCCAAATAATTCATCTTTCCTCACTTAAGATGCCATTTCTATCATATGCTGAAACGGTATATGTTTGATCTCTTTTTTTCACTTTAAAAAAGATATTTAGTTTATTTTTGGCTGTTCTGGACCTTCACTGTTGCACGTGGGCTTGCTCCAGTTGCGGTGAGTGGGGGACACTTTACTGAGGTGCCTGGGCTTCTCGCTGTGGCGGCTTCTCTTGCTGTGGAGCGCAGGCTCCAGGCGCGCAGGCTCAGTAGTTGCACAGGACTTAGCTGACCTGCGGCATGTGGGATCTTCCCAGATCAGGGATCAAATTGGGTGTCCCTTGCATTGCAAGGTGGATTCTTAACCGCTGGACCACAAGGGAAGCCCATGTCTTCACTTTTTATTTTGTTCCATTGATCTAGGTAGCTGTTATTTAGTTGTGTTGACTCTTTTGTGACCCCATGGACTGTAGCCGCCAGGGTCCTCTGTCCATGGGATTTCCCAGGCAAGGACACTGGAATGGGTTGCCACTTCCTTCTCCAAAGGCTCTTCTGGCACAGGGATTGGACTCGTGTCTCCTGCACTGGCAGGTGGATCTTTGCCAGTGAGCCACCAGAGAAGCCTCTTAATCTAGGTAAGAAGATGTGCCACCATAGTGACGAAGTTAGCAGGCTCTCCCGTCTGATTATCTGGGGCGTGCCTCAGTTTCTTCATTTGTGAAATGGAGATAATAATACCTACTTCATAGGGTAGCTGTGAAGATTGAGTGAGATTATGCATATAAAGTACCTATTAGAGTGCCTGGCACAGAGTAATCAATCAATGAATGTCAGCTGCTATGACCATACTATCTGCCCATTCCTATACCAGTAACTGAGGAAGATGAAATTACTAAGCACAAAGTTTTGAGTCAGTTGGAACAATCTGCTACTTACTACCTGCATGACTTCAGGCAAGTTACTTACCTTTTACCTTCTCTGCTTTGGTTTCCTCATTCATGCCTGGGGATATGTTAATAAAAGTACCTATTGCAGCCTGTTGTGAAAATCAAACATGCAATGTCACATAGGACATGATACATAATGGCCCCTCGATGAATGTTTAAACTTCTGCTGATTATTATTATGACATTATAATTTATTATCTGTTTTCATGTGTTGTAAGGCAAGCTCCTTCTCATTATCTTCCCCCTCCAAATTTTCTGGGGAGTGGCAATCTTTCAAGGCCAGGTCTACTATGGGTGAACAAGATAGAATTTCTGGATCTGCAAGGCTGATACCTGCCTCTTGAGCTGTGTTGAAAGTCAGTGTGACTAGTGAGGTCATGAGTGGATAACCAGTAGGATTTGGGGAAGAATGGAGAAGGGAGTTGGGGTGGGCCTTTGAAGCTCATATGGCAGGTTTCTGAAAATATTTTAATTTTGCCTTAATTTTTACTTTAACAAAGGAATTTGCATAGTTTAAAAGGCCATCTAGTTCTATAAGAGATTTCTCTGGTGGGCCAGAGGCTAAGGCTACAATCTCATAATGCAGGGGGCCAGGGTTCAGTTCCTGGTCAGGGAACTAGATCCCACATGCCACAACTAAGACTCAGCACAGCCAAATAAATCAATAAATATCTTTTAAAAATAAAGGAAAGAAAAAAAATAAAGGGATGATCCAGAGAGATGATATGGGGTGGGAGGTGGGAGGGGCGTTCAGGATTGGGAACTCATGTACACCCGTGGCTGATTCATGTCAATGTATGGCAAAACCAATACAGTATTGTAAAGCAAAATAAAGTAAAAATAAAAATTAAAAAAATAATAATAAAAATAAAGGAAAGAAAAATAACAGTCCCTTGCTCCATTTCCTACCTCTATACATATACTCCTCTGTAAACTACTCTCAAGTTTGTAAGATGCTTTCCTTTTGTACTTCCCTCTATATTTCTAAATAACATGCTCATGCTATTATTTCTTTTTTTCTATTTTAGATATAATCAATCAATTGCCTGCCATGGAAAATGAAGATATAGTTCTCTCTAATCCTGATTCCTCATATACTCCCCTCCCCCCCACCCTCTCAATTTAAATATACTCCAAATTTGAGTTAAATCAACGCTTGTGTTTACATTATTATGGCTGTGAAAATATTCTACACACTGAGTTATGTAGTGTTTGTACTAAGACTCTGTGAATCTGTAAAAACTGATTTTATTAATTAACCTTGGGGACATGGGGCTGAGAAACTTCATTCTCTAAAATCGTACAGTCACAACTTTTCTATTTGAAATCAAAAGTGAGAATGGGACATACCCTGCTCGTGCTGGAGGTTTAACCCATGTTGATTACTTTGATAAAGAAAAGCAGCCTCAATTTCCAACCTAGGTGCAAAGCTTCAGATATTGGGGTTTTGGACATATCATTCCACATTTATCTTAATTATGTAGTTATCTATTACATAAGTATCTAAACTTATTTAACTAAACTTTGTAGTTTCCAAGTGGACCCACAGTTTACTTCTCAGTCCAGGCTGTTGTTAACTCCTTCACTTACGTCTGTGCCTACCTTGAACTTATTTTGAACAAAATACTACTTCATTTAAATATCATCTGAACTCAACTGTTTCCCATACTCTGTAATGATTTGGCTTTTTCCTTTGTTTGATGAGCGTCTCCACAGTTCCTTTGGTTCGTGCTCTCTCTTGTAGCAGCAAGTGAATAAACCCAACTGTCCAATTACAGTTATGTTCTTAGTGGTCTTTATCAGACAGGCATTCTCTTTCTTTCCTTTGATAACTCTTTGTTTTCCCGAAGTTGATAACTGCCTGACCTTTTATTTTCTTTTTCTTAATGTTTATTCATTTATTGGGCTGCACTGGGTCTTAGTTGCAGCAAACAGGCTCTAGTCGCCTGACCAGGGATCTAACCGAGGCCCCCTGCCGTGCGGGCACAGAATCTTAGCCACTGGACTACCAGGGAACTCCATGCCTGAACTTTTTTTTTTTTTTAATATATAACTGGATCACTTTTTTTTTCTTTAAAAAAAATTATTTATTTTAGTTGGAGGCTGATTACTTTACAGTATTGTAGTGGTTTTTGCCATACATTGATATGAATCAGCCATGGGTGTACATGTGTTCCCCATCCTGAACCCCCCTCCCACCTCCCTCCCCATCCCATCCCTGTGGGTCATCCCAGTGCACCAGCCCTGAGCACCCTGTCTCATGCATCAAACCTGGACTGGTGATCTGTTTCACATATGATAATACACATGTTTCAATGCTATTCTCTCAGATCATCCCACCCTCGCCTTCTCCCACAGAGTCCAAAACACTGTTCTATATATCGTGTCTCTTTTTCTGTCTCACATATAGGGTTGCCATCTTTCTAAATTCCATATATAGGTGTTAGTATACTGTATTTGTGGAGAAGGCAATGCCACCCCACTCTAGTACTCTTGCTTCGCAAATCCAAGGGACGGGGGAGCCTGGACTGAGCAACTTCACTTTCAATTTTCACTTTTCACTTTCATGCATTGGAGAAGGAAATGGCAACCCACTCTAGTGTTCTTGCCTGGAGAATAGGACACGACTGAAGTGACTTAGCAGCAGCAGCAGCATACTGTATTTGTGTTTTTCTTTCTGGCTTACTTCACTCTGTATAATAGGCTCCAGTTTCATCCACCTCATTAGAACTGATTCAAATGTATTCTTTTTAATGGTTGAGTAATACTCCATTGAGTATATGTACCACAACTTTCTTATCCATTTGTCTGTTGATGGACATCTAGGTTGCTTCCATGTCCTGGCTATTATAAACAGTGCTGCGATGAACATTGGGGTTCACATGTCTCTTTCAATTCTGGTTTCCTCGGTGTGTATGCCTGGCACTGGGATTGCTGGGTCATAAGGCAGTTCTATTTCCAGTTTTTAAAGAAATCTCCACACTGTTCTCCATAGTGGCTGAACTAGTTTGCATTCCCACCAACAGTGTAAGAGGGTTCCCTTTTCTCCACACCCTCTCCAGCATTTATTGCTTGTAGACTTTTGGATCGCAGCCATTCTGACCTGCGTGAGATAGTACCTCATTGTGGTTTTGATTTGCATTTCTCTGATAACGAGTGATTTTTTTTTACTTGGTTTTCTATATACCTGCCATGAATTCATCCCCCAAATTCTGAAAGCTGTATACACACCTTCTCTTAATACCCTAAACACACCAGGTGATTGCTCTGTCCCCACAAGTGTTTTCCCTTAAAGACATCTTCCTGGAGCACTTCGTCCCCTGGCTCCAGATCCTACCAGTTGCGTCTTTGAATTTCTCTTTTAAAGTATGACAACTCTGTTCTAACACCTATCTCAGAGCACCACGTTGCGTTGTCAATGCATCTGCTTTCTTGATTCCTGCTTTCTTCCCTCCACCAGAGAAGGGGCTGTGTCTTGACATCTCTATTTCTCCAAAGTCTAAGGTGACGCTTAAGAAACGTTCCACTGAATGAATGAATAAAAAGCGTAAATAAGTGAATGAATGAATGAGTGGAATTTTTGTACAAGAGAAGTGAGTTTAAGAGGAACGATATTACATTCCCACCTTGTTGCAGGACTTAAGGGTGTCTTTAGGTTGTCTACAAGCCCCACGCCAGCTTTGAGCGGGGTCTCAAGGGAGAGAAGCAGCACTGAAAGCACTTCCGGCCCAGGCTGCAGCTGCAGCAGCAGAGCCTGCTGAGTGCAGCTTAGGTCAAGACCGTGGCCGGGTACCCCTCGAGGACTACAACTCCCAGAAGACAGCGCGGCGGCGGAGCGCGAGCCGCGGAGGATTCCGGAAGCTGACGTCGGAGCTGCGTGGAGCCGGGAAGACGGCGGGCGGGTAGGTAAGTGTAGGTGGAGGGCCGATTGGGGAGGGCGGGAGCGTTGGGGCAGTCCCTGAGGTTAGGTGGTATGGAAGGTGGGTGAGGGAGAAGGACAGGGAGTGGTCTTGGATGAAGAGCAGGTCGCGGGGTGTCAGGGACCTCGAGCTCTGCTTCCTCTTCCCGCAGTGTCCATGACGAAATTAGCGCAGTGGCTTTGGGGGCTGGCGCTCCTGGGCTCCACCTGGGCGGCCCTGACTATGGGAGCCCTGGGCCTGGAGCTGCCTTCGTCTTTCCGGGAGGTCCTGTGGCCACTGCCCGCCTACTTGCTGGTATCTGCCGGCTGCTATGCCCTGGGCACCGTGGGCTACCGCGTCGCTACTTTTCACGACTGCGAGGACGCCGCCCGCGAGCTGCAGAGCCAGATCCAAGAGGCCAGAGCCGACTTGACCCGCAGGGGACTTCGCTTCTGACCCCCTAACTCCGATTCCCTCCCGGACAGCCTGTTCTCCCATTCCCCATTAAAGGACCAGTTTGTTTTCTAAGCTTGTTTGGTTTGAGTATGGATGCTGGGAACAGATGTGTACTAACTGTTGAGAGGCTCCTTGAGGCTCTCTCAGCCTTTATCTTTTGCATTTTGCTGGTGCTTCTTTTTGCTCTGAAGGAGGCACAGACCCCCTTTCTCAAGATCTCTCAGAATGGAAAAGTCATTTCACTTTCCTGGTCCTTTTAGCCCTGTTAGGAGCGATTTCTTGAAGTCAGTTCTTCATAACACCCAAGCCTAACCCTACCAGTCCAAGAGCAACTGTGAATCAGACAGTGCCCCTCTACCCTTTACCAAACCAGGTGGATTGATTATCCCTGAATATAGAAGGAGTCTTGATGGGCAGGGGTAGGGAACAGTTTATTTTAAGGCACATTCTAAAGATTTCCCCCCCACCTCCAAAATTAAAAAATACAATCTTGAAAAAAGAAGTGAATTCATCTCCAGGTTCCATCCAATCTTCTAACTAAAGCTCTTTCTTTAGTCCCCGGATTCTCAAAGCATTCTTTTTTTTCTTTACCACAAACCACTGCCCCTGTGGAGCTAACCAGCAGGAGCGGCTGAAACAAGAAAGTTTCTTTGGTAATAGGTTGGCATTATAGGTGCCCAGTGGTCAGGTGAACTCCCTCAGGTTTGTAGAAGCTGATAGTTCCTGTCTCGCTCCTGGGGAGTACTTCCAAAAAAGCCAGAAGCGAATGAAGCTGGTGAGAATTCCTGGAAGGTTGGGCACCTGAAATCACAAGGACTGCTATGAGGAGAGGAGCTGCTTTTCCACCTCACACACACCTGTCACCCTGCCCTTGTTCTGCTTACCACAATGTAGGGATCTTTTAGTCGAAACCCATAGAGTGTCCAGGAGGCAGAGGTGAGCAGGGTGGCAATGGTGAGTGAAAAGGAGAGACGCTGGGTTGATTTAGTACGAATGACCTTGGCCTATGGGAAAGGATGAAAGACACTCCTGACCAGGCACATGGTAAATCTCCCACTTTGCCCAGAATTTCGTCAAAAAATAAAAAGGTCAAACAGCCCCCATGATCTTCTGTTACCCAGCCTTTCCCTCCTGCCTCCCACTTACCCAGCCCCACTGCCCTGTCTCCTTCCAGGATTTGGGTCTTCCCTTCCTCTGGACTGAAAGCTACAGTCTCTGTCTGTGGGAGATTTATCTCTCTTACCTCCCCGGACACCCCCACTCACCAAGTCAGCTAGTGGTGAGAGGTACATACTGATGGTGAAGACACTGCAGAAGAGGCCTAGGTGCTGAAGCCGCATCTCAGGGTCAGGCACCAGGAGCCAAAAGTAGGCAAAACCCAGGACAAGGACCCCCAGCAGGGTTGTAGTCTGAAGGAGCACGGCACGCTACAGAAGAGAGAGTAGCCATACTTCTGGATGTGCCAGGAGCCCTCTGACTCTGCTGCTGGAATTAATTCATCCCGCCCTCACCCATGCTCCAGTTGGGGAGCCAGCCTTTGCCTAAGCCTCCAGTATGGCACTTGCCACAGCCTCTTTCCCACCAACGACTTCAGCACAGGTCTGATCTACCCAAACCCTGGAGGTTTCTAAGAGCAGGAAAGTTGTCTATTTTGGGGTGAGCTTGCTACAGAGTAGGAGCTTAATGCTTGTGCGAATGGGGAAGCAGAGTTAATCATCTCATTTGCAGCCACTGGCACTGACTTTGAAGGAACTGTGGAGACAAAAATCTCTTTTCACTCTGTTGGGCAGCAAGGCACTTTCAGGTTTGGCAGAGCTATCAGCTTTGCCAGAATGGGGACAATATGTGAATCTCAGAAGGCTGACTTTATGGCGGAAGGCTGAAGGGGTCTTCCAGGAAAAGGTGGCAGTGCCAGCCTGTTATAGTCTTCTAGGAAAAACAGTGTTTGTCTTGCCAGCAAGGCAGGGCAGGGCGTGCAGCAGAGGAAGGGCCTCTACCTTCCGATGGCAGTAGTGCAGATACACCAAGATATACAGAGTCTGAAGCACAGCACCCACGGCGTTGACGACGATTAGCGTCCAGTTTCCCTTCAAGGCCCCATAACTCAGCCAACTCAGGTTGCTGCAGGGTGCAGGGGAGGGACATTGTCCCGCGGGGTTGAGTGTGAAAGGGGGGGGGGGCGGACCCAAGGGGCCTCGTCCACATTCCTCCTCACCCCTCCCCAGCCTCCCTCAGACAGCCTTTCCCCCCAGCAGGCATCGCCCCCTCTCACTTGACATCCGTGGTGAGAAAGGGCAGGAACTGGACACTGTCCACGCTCCGGGTCATCCGCATGTGCTTGAGGTCCGAGCTGTAACGGGCCCCGAAGGCAGGGGGGAGAGGTGGAAAGGGAGAGCCAGGCTGCTGGGGAGTCGAAATCCCAGATGCCTGTCATCCTTTCCGGACAACCGCAGATCCCCAGCCCTGCCCTCAACTCCCTGGCCTTCTCTCTCAGGTCAAATGGCCAGCCTTGCCCTTGTACCCCGTTCCCCTCGACCCGATTCCATTTTGATCCTAGGTTCCAGATGTAGCCTGACAGAGCGGCCGCGTCTCTGTCCCCTCTCTCTCCTTTCCTGACTTCCTGGTCCTGCCCCAGCCCAGCCCGTCCGCTCTCTCACAGGCCGGTGGAGAACATGCCGAGGGTGAAGAGCACGCAAGCTCCAGAAAGAAGCGAGTCGGCCAATCCGCCCGCCTCCATCCCTCCCCGAGTCGCAGATCCCGCTCTCCGCGCCCGGGGCCAGCTCGCAGGATCCGGAGCCCCAGACGCCGGAGCCCCGCCCCTTCGCGCCCCTGGCTCCGCCCCTGCGCGCTCGGCGGTCCCCCCGGAAACTGAACCGGAACCTGGCCCACCCCTAGAACGTCAAGCTCGAGCTCAGGCCCCGCCTCTCCGAGGGCCTGTCCCGACCCTGCGCAGCGTTTAGGGTCTTCACGTTGCTATTTTCCGTAAGGCCCCTTTCCTAAGGCTCCGCGCGCGGGTTTGTCCTGGCATCAGCGGCTCCACTCTCTCTGCTTACTCCTTGGATCACCTAGACCCCTAGCCTCAACTCTTTCCCCATGGCCAGCGAGCCTACGTGGTAGAACTCGAAACAAAAGCTTGCTAGGCAGACTTCAACATGCTTCCGATGCAGGACCCTAGCTCACAGCTTCAAGTTGGCCAGTTTGGGAGATTTTTCCCCGTTTGCTGAAGCCTGTTTCCGGTTTCTTCCCTAAATAACTGGAACTGCCAGGAATCACCGAGTCTTTGTGAAATGCCCTCCCCCTGCAGCCAACACTGCCAACTTTCTGTGACTTGGCGAATCCACTGGCCAAATGTATCACTGACACCCCCCCCCCCAACTCCGCCCCAGTCCAACCAGCTTGCTGCTGGGAACTTTCCCTCCCAGCCTCCCACACGTCTTTGCTGGTGGGGCTGTGAGGCGGGCCGCATGCCTCAGCTGGCGTTCCAAGCGGCTGCCTTGACTCACCCAACAGCGTGAGTACCTGAAGAGTAAGTATGCCGAAGCCCAGCGCTGAGAGGGTGGGAGTAGGGCAGCGGTTGGACAGAAGGAACTTCCAGAGTGGGGTGCAGCCTGAAACTGCTGTAGGGAGCACTCCTGTCCTGGACAAACCTCAGAGGAGGAAACACCCACCCTTATGGGCTGGTGAAAGGCATTATTTCTAGAGAGAGGAAAAAAACTTCAAATCCCCTTGCTACTGACTTAGTGCAGAGCCTGGCAAGCAGCAGGACTCAATGATCATAAATTAGGAAGGAGGGGCAGAAAATCATGTCCAAAAAAACAAACACATTCCTTTATTTTGAGACAAAGAACACTGTATAAAAAAAAACTCCAGTTGTAGAAATCAGCATAGACACACATCAAGTTCATATACATTCCATACTTGTGGGCCCTGCCCTTCAGGCTACAGACTAGGCATAGACTCTGCACATGGGCACTGCCCTTACAGTTACACTCTTAAGAACAGGTTGGCACAGCCCCCCTGCTGGTGCAGTTCTGCAGAGTGATGTCCCAGGATGAGAGAGGATGCAGTGTCTGACTACAGACCTCCCTGTGGCAGCTCCACAGAGGCAAGTCCTAGGGGAGATGCTGGGTCAACCCAAGCAAGCATGCTGCTTCTCCTGTCCCTGGCTCCCAAGCAGGAAACTGTCTCTTGCTCTTCCTTCAGAGCCATCCTGGCTCTCCATAGAAGGGGCATCTTTGCCAAGCTCAGTGTCCATCTTGTGACCCCCAAGCCCTTTCCAGTTCGGCTCCCACGGTGCCCTTAGGAGGCCATGTCCGTCTAGCTTGTTTCTTTGGCTTAAGGGCAGGAACGGAGGGGAAAGGACTGTCTCCACTTCTTTGTCCATCCCTCTGATGCGGAGCGGGGAATGGCACTCTCAGGCTCTCTGACCTCCTTAGGGTTGAAACCCTAAATATCGACCCGTTTTGAGGCTGCTGGGTGGCAGCTCGAGCATGTGGTGGGAGTGGTTCCCAGGACTGGGGCCCTGGGAGGGGCCCCAGGTAGGTGAGGGAGGCCCGCCTGCCTCCTCAGCCTGGTTCCAGTCCTTACAGTAGATGTGGTGCACACCCTCATGGGATCTGCAGCAGCAGGGATGGCAGGAGCAGCACAGCCCAGGCTACAGGGAAGAGGCGAGGGGCGGCGCTGTGACCGACGCTATGCAGGACCTGCACCTCCGGGTCATCTGCAAGATGAGAGGGCAAAGGCCTCCAAGGTGAGTGGTCCTACTGCTGGCACTGGCCCTCAGTCCAGCGAGGTTTCCCCTGCCCCTGCCTGGCAAAGGAGTCACTTTTCATACCCAGCCTCTTCAAGCAGACCCCGTTTTGTGCCCCAGGCCCAGTTTGCTCCAGCCACCTACCTGCTGGAAGTCTCTTCTCCTGTGCATTGGCATGGGCCTGAGGGCTGTGAGCTGAAAGATAAGGGTGGTTGTAGGTCAGGTAACTTGGTACATGAAGGAAGCAAAGGAGTGGGAGTGCTGGCTGGACTGGGCAACAGGATTTCCCAACCATCCCAGATCTCTCAACCTGGCCCAGGACAGGATGGAGAAAGAAGGCCCACAGGACCCTGACACTCACTGATTTTGCCAGCGATCATCACCTTCAGCCTCAAGCAACGGTCTTCCTGGTTGTGGATGGGCTTGGCTACAAAATAAATCCAGAGAGTTTTAAGGAAGGGAAACTTTGTCGGAAGAAAATATAAGTACAAACGCCTCTGGCCCTGCTTTCTTAGTCCCTACTCATTTTAATCCCTCTTTTCCCTCTGATCTTTGATTTTCACCTTCCCCACTTGCCCAGAAAGTTTCTGCCCACTTTCTACCCCAAGTTCAGTCCAAATTCCCATTCTTGGGAATAACCCTTGACTTTCGAAGTGATGATAAAAAGAACATAGACACTGTCCCTTCCCCACAGTCCGTTCTCCACTCCTCCCAGCCTGAAGCTGGGGTGACCTGCACAGTATGCCCCACTTCCCCAGCCACCATGTCCTTGCTCTCCCTAAGCCCCCTGATAGGGTGAGGCCTGGATCCATTCTACACAAAGTTGATCTTACAGTTCCTAAATTCTGCCCTCAGCATAAAGCCCTTAGCACTTCTTGGGTCCCCATGCCCTAACCTGTGTACTTCTCCAGGCTCCTGTCTCCCCACTTCCAAGTGTCCCTCCTGCCCCAGTCAGTCTGAACCATTTGGAGTTCCCAGAGGATGTCATGCTGTCTTTGTACATGACCTCTTGTCTGTAGCGCCTCTGCTTGCCCTAAGCTCTTGGGTCATCTTCCCCAGGAAGCCTTCTAAGAGGTGCACCCTTCTCCCCCAGACTTGAACACTTGAGGTGTTCAAGTCATTTTCTCAGGGCCCCTGAGCTCATAGCTACCATATCCCCCTGTTCTAATGGTATTAATAGACGTATTTCCCTTTCTAGATTCTGGAGGACAGAGACCCTGCAGTGTTTTATTTATCTCTGTGACTATAGTGCCAAGCAGAGTGCCCAGGACACAATAGAAGCTCACTCTGCATTTATAATGGAATGAATAAAAATAGAATTCAGGATTGGAAGGGGCTGTCTGCTGCTTGCCTCCCCACTAGGCATGTACTGAAGCGTGTGCATCATGTCAGGTGTGTCCCCGAGTCTGTGGACCTGTGCGCATGCCTCGCGGGTACTCACAGATGTAGTAGTAGTTGTGTCCCTCTTTGAAATCCTTGCTCAGGGTAAAACCTGTGAAGCGGTGGAACTTCTCAGACAGCTTCTCCGGGCCGTGCTTGGCTTTGGGATTCTTGCAGAACCAGCGGGCAGGGTCCTTGGGTTGGGGTTGGCACAGCTGGTACTGCTCGTGCTCCACCAGGTACAGTGTGTACTGCTCCATGGCGGCATCTGGCACAGAGTTATCCTCGTAATGAGGACAGATGATGTCCAGGTAGTCATCTATCCGCACATGTACTGTGTAGTCCTCATTCCAAAACCTGGGCATGCGCAAAGGTGGAGAGAGTGGGTGGTCACTCAGAAGCCAGGCCAGAGCCTTTGAGCTTCCGAATATTTACATGACCCCTCACATTTCATACTGGACCCTACCCCAAAGATTTCTTAAAAAGTCTTAACTCCTAGTATTTACTGATCTTGATCTCTGAAATATCTTTCCACTATCTCCAAACATTCCCCCCACCATCATTGTCTGCCTCTAATCCTCTAAATAGCATCCACTTGGTATCTTTCAGGTACCAAAGCTCTTCCCATAACCTTCCTGATATTTACCCAAGGATGGGCTTCTAAATACTTGCTCAGCTCCCTCTTCTACCTATCAATATTTCTCCAACTCTGTTCTACCACTTGTTCCTTTAAATGCTGTTAGACCTCAGCCTGAGACCCTCCTGGCCCATTCAGTAATCAAAATCCACGTAACCTTTTCTCTTTCCCATGCTAGTGCTTGGCACCCAACAATCTGTTTTCACTTTTCTTACCCCTCTCATTTTCCCCTTGACCCACTGACTATATCTCATATTGTTCAACTTAACTTTTCTCCCAATACCCAGGACATCCACGCCCACATATAATGCCCAGTCCTTTTAAGTTAAATTGCTTCCATCAATTCTTCCAGTCCCCTCAAATCCCCCCCTTCTCAAATCAGTGCTCAGCTCTCCTGGTCCACTTCTCTCAAAGCACCCCAAAACCTCTCTTGTTCTTTTGTCTCCAAAAGCCATACATTCACCTCCTGTGAAATGAGCCCTAGAGAAGGCCCTCCTTCTTCCCCAGGTGGAGCCAGCTCCCCTCCCCCAGCCCATTCCCCCCAGGCTCCACAGGCTCCAGCCTGACTGCCCACCGGCCCCTCCCCCACCCAGCTCTAGACACCTGGCTCCAGTCTGGGTGGGGTCCTAGTAGGGGGGAAAAGGGCCTCCCCACCTCCCTCTCCCAAGCCGGTCAGCTTCTCCGAATCCCCCCAAGCACTGCCAGCTAGAGACTTAGCAGAGCTGGCTGCCAACTTGCTTCAAACCAAAGCCAGGGGCATGGGTGGGGGGGTCCGAGCAGGGGTTAGGCCAAGAGGCCTCTGAGGTGGGCACCCACTGCCCAGTCAGCATGACCCTTAAGAGGGTCATGGCCCTACAGGCTCATGCTAGCGCATCAGCTAGGCTTACCAAGGCCCTTCCCCCACCATGGGGAAAAGAGAGAGAGAGGAGCAGAGAGAGGCTTTTAAAATTCCTCTCTGGAGAGATAAACATAGAAGCCATTTCAGAACAGGTATTTCAGCTCTGGGCCTGGCGTCTTTCCTCCATTCCCGTGACGGGCACTGACTCATTCCTCATCTACCTCTGCCACCCGCCCCAGTATTCATGAGAAACTGTGAAAATTTCCCTCATCAAATGTGGTCAGCCCCCAGGACCCCCAGGATGGCCCAGTGCCTACTTCAGGCAAAGGGAGCTGACAGGTCTGAATCAGAGTGGGTGTTCCTGTTCCTGGAGTACTAAGGAGGCCAGCGCACAGTTCAGGCTGCACTGCCCTTCTTCCCACGCTGCCCCCTGCCTGGGGCCTGGAGATCCCAGGGCTGATGCCCACTGCCCTGAGTCACCCCTGCCAGCCTCGCGCCCGCCCAGCTCACTGCCACCTCATGCTTGCCCTCAGGCTGGGCTTGGCTTGGCTGCTTGTGGACTGCTCTGGGCTGGCTTCCCTTTAGTCCTGGGTATAGCAATGTGTGTGTCCAGATGGACAGGGCAGAAGCTACGTTGGGTGGGAGCACCCATCACCCTACTCCTGGGGGTACAATCGGCTCCACTTAGCACTCCTTTGACTCTTGCTCACTATCTGGGAAAGGGGGGGCAGCGGCGTCAGGGAAGGCGGGGAGGGGGGGCAAGGAAGAGGCTCCTTCCTGAAAGAGAGGAAACCTGGGAGCTTGGGAACGGAAAAGGCCAGGGTCCTCCCCCTACTCACGGCTTCCTGTCCCCTCCTCCTCCTGCAGCCAACACCTGGCATGGGCATAAACAGGGACTTTGCTCCCTCCCTCTAGGACAAGATTGGGTCAAAGAAGCAAAGAACAGACCGCAAGAGGTGAGATGGGGGAGCACTGACTACAGTCCTATCAGACCCATGGGCAAGAGGGCATTGCCCCTTTGGCTTGGCAGGTAGCTGTCTGTTCCTTCCCTTCCCAACAGACCCCCCACCAGGCAATGCTGCCCCAAGGTCAGAGGAAACTGGCACAATCTATTTCTCAAGGGGAGTGGGTAGGCCTGCTAGGGCTGGGGGTGGCCCAGCCAAGTGGAGTGTTTTCCCCGACCCCAAGTTGCCTAGCTCTCCTCTCCTTACTCCACCCTACCCACCTCTCCTGTTTTCCCACAAATATTGTTCCCCTAACTTCAGAAAACTCAAGAACAAAGAATCCATGGGAGCTTCTTCCTCCCGGTACCATTTGCCTCACAGCCCTAAATCTGCCCAGGAGAAATTAACTCCTTCCCGCCCAGAGCCCTTTGTAACTCTTTTAACCCCTTCCTGTCCTCCGGAACCATCCCCATGACCTCTGTCTCTCCCCTTCTTTTCAGTTTTACTACCTGAACCTCAGATACAGGTGACTCCTTCAAGCCTACCCACACACAGCATATGCCTTACTCCTGCCACCTCAGAAGACCCTTGGTTGGGGGCGGCATTCCAGGGACACCTTAAAATCACAATAAACACTGAATTCAGGCAAGCCCAGGTCCCTCCTGAAGGGTCTTTCCAGGATTACTCTAAGAATTCTTTACTCCAGATGTCAAGACCTGTCAGTGTAGGTAAATGCCCAAATATATAGAGGCCTTTGTGGTGGAAGGGCTTAGAATAAGAGCCCTGAAGGTCAGAGAGAGTGCCCCTGCCAGAGGCCGGAGGTGTTCAGCCTCGAAAGGACTGACAGTCTAAAGGGTGTAGAGTACCAGACAAGTTACAGCTCAGGTCAGCTCAAGCAGACAGATCTTTTACTACACAGACACTCCTAAGACATGGGAGCAGACTGATCCTCAAAAGAGCCTTCCTTACCCTTCCACTAAGGCTTCGCCCTTTCATACGTCCAGTCTTCTCCTTTTGGTTATGGCGGGTCCAAAGCAGAACTTGTACCCACCACCAGTGAATGAAAGGGAATGCAAACGGGCATACACTCAAGGCCGATTGACAATCGTAAGTCATGTAACAGCAGGCTGTGTTGTTTTTGTCTTCCCATAATTTGGTCTGTTACACTTAGATGTAGAATATTCATGAGCTCTTATTGGGCTCCTAACTGCCTAAGGTTACTTGGAGAAGCCCCTGCGGTTTATTTTGTATCCACTGTGTGCCTAGGGCGCATGTGCAGGCGTTGAAAGGTCTGTGGTTTTTTTGTAGCACATCAGTGAGCTCTCCTGGGTGTGTCTGGGATGGATTTTAGAGATCAGCTTGCATCCCTTTCAGCGAGGCCTCCCGTTGTTGCTCATGTCTAACTTCCCACCTAACACAAGTAACAGCTGTAGCAGAGGGAAGGAAAAGAGGGGCAGAGACCGTGCGGTGCAAGCAGATACGGGCAGGGCCCTGCCCTGGGGTGGAACTCCCGGTTATGGGCGAGAAGAAAATCTATGGGAGCCCTCCCGCCGCTGGTCACCTCCCCAAGACTCAGGTTAGGGGCGGGCGGGACAGTTAACCTGGAAGGGGGGAGCGGTGCCAACCGGGCGTCCAGGCTGTCGGCCGGTGACTCGGGCTTACTTGGGGTTTGAACTGTTCCAGAAGACGGTGTGGCGGTTAGCAGCGGCCAGACTGCAGCACAGACCCAAGAGAGAGGCCCAGAGGAACTCCATAGCGCGGGGCCTGGCCAGGCCGGGCGGGGACGAGGGGCTCCTCCAAGTCTGGATTCCCGCAGGGTTTCTCGGCAGCGCAGTCAGCACGGCGCTCGCAGCTCTGGCCCCTCCGCTTCGCGACTCCGCCTTTTGGGCCGGCGCCGCCCGACACCCCGCCCCGCCCCCGCCCCGCCCGGCGCGCGGCTGCCCGGGGCCTGGGGGCTGGGGAGGTGGAGGAGGGGAGGGGAGGGGAGGGCAGGGGGAGGGGAGGGGAGCGGAGCGCGCACCTCTGCCCGGTAAATCTGCTCGGCGCTGTTTGCTCACTCGTGGGTCCGCGTGAAGCTTTGTGGGTCTGTGTCCCGGGCGCAGTCGCTTGCGGGAGAAGGGAACGCATTCCACATGCGGGTCTGCGAACTTGCGGGTGCCTGGCCTGGCTGGCGGCGCCGCGCGCCGATCTTGGCGGGTGCGAGGCTGTGGACAGGTCCCGCGCCTTTCCCGAGCCTTGTACGCCCGGGCTTGGGCGCCCGCGTTCCCACACTTTCCTCCTACCCACCCCCTTCCCGGACTCTCTGCTCGGCTGCCCCTCCCCACACACGAGGCTGTTTGTTTTTGTTGGGTCTGTCAATGTTGTCTTTGTTCGGGAGATTGTGTCATCGCCTAGATGCTGGGAATAAAGTGCGACCCTGTGTGTGATCAAGTGTGTAACGTGTGCGGCTAGGGCTAAGGGCGCCTCTGACCGTCAGTGCCTGTGAGAGGGAGGAACAAGGGTTCGTGGGCCCCCGAGCGGGTTCGCTCTTGTTTTTAGGGCTCCAAAGGGCACTAGTGACCTGTGTGTGTGTGCGCGCGCCAACACGTGTGTACCATGCGAACAGACTCTGAATATGGACTGAGAATCTCGGCCTGAAGGGTGACAAACTGAAACCACACATGTGCATCTGGCATGTGTAAATACGTGTGATGGCGCGCAAGCGTGAAAGCGTTTGTGAGTAGTATCACAGCCGCCTGTGGGGAAGCGTGTGAAACTTTGACGAACGTATGCTAATGTCTGTGAACGGTGTGTGAAGAGGAGGGGAAAACGTGCACTGGTGAGCCGGGGCTGCGGGCTGAAGGCCCGGAAGGGGTGTTTGTGCGCGGCGTCCCAGGCTGGGTGGCGGCTGTGTCTGGCCCAGTTAGGGCTGGGTCTTCCAGTCCATCGGGCCCCAGTATCCAACTCGGCCCCCTCCCCCCGAGCCGTGTAAACAAACCCGCTGGAATTCGCCTCTCGGGGCTCCTCTCTCCGCCGGGGTCTGCTGCCGTCTGGAGTGGGGGATTGGGGGTGGGGTGTCTGCCTCCCAGCTCTCGGGGCGGAGAGGGCGGGCAGGTGTTTGATTAGGGTTGTGTGTGTGTGTGTGTGTGTGTGTGTGTGTGTGTGAGAGAGAGAGAGAGAGAGAGAGAGAGAATCTGGAGCTGGAGGTCCCAGTGCTGTGTGCCTGCGTGCCTTTGGTGGTTCTTGTGTGCGATTGTGTGACTGTATGCCCGCCCAGAGTTGATTTTGCGAGTCTGTGTGCACCCCTGGCCAGCCCTTCCACGCGGCTGCGCAAAGCGGGAAGCTGCAGACCCGCCCCCCCGCCGCCTCTCCCCCCTTCTGCCCCGAGAAGCTCGGGCCCAGCTTCCCCAGTTCCCAAGCTGTTTCATCCTCTTCTTTTACAGTCCTGGCCACAACGCCTGTAATTACGGGGGTGGGGGGGGTGGGGGGGCGGTGCCGGGACGCCGCGGCTAGTCCGGCGCTGACCCCCTGCCAGGGAGGAGCCTGGGGTTGAGGAAGGGCCCGGGCGGGTCCCACCCCGCGTGGGGCTAAGGCTGCTAGAGGCCCGACTCGTTTCGATTCGTCGCGCGTAGGATAAATATTTACCCCCACGCGGATTAGGTATTTGGCCGGGTAACCCTACGGCCAGGTCCGGGCCAGGCTTTGCGCAAGGCCCCCACCCCCTCGCACGCACCTGCCCCAGGCGACGTGCCCGGCCACGCGTTTATCCCAAGTGCAGCCACCCCTCCCGCCGGGGCCGAAGTCTACCCGCCGATCCGCCCCAGGGCAGTGCACCTCACGCGCGTTTTGCTCACTTGGGAGGACACCTGGGTGTCGTCCACTCACGTGTCCCCGGCGAGATACCCCATCCACCTGCTCTTGTCCCGTAGGCTCGAAGTCCCACGAGGGCAGGGGTTTTTGCTTGTTCACTGCTGTATTGCCAGCGCCTGGCATAGCACCTAGCACACGTAGTAGGCGATCAAGAAATATTTGTTGAGTAAGTGAAATCACTATTCAGTGTTACTTCTGCAAGACGTACTGCTCTGAAAAGAAACCAGAAGGGTTAGAGAAGGAAGGGGTGATGGTGGTTCTTCAGAGAGGGTGGTCCACAACTGCCCCCTGGAGGAGACGGTTTGGGGTACATCCCCCCTCCCCAGTTTTTTTGACCGCCGGGATTTCTGGGCGGGAACGTGTGGGGTCCCTGGGCTGCGCCGCTCAGACCGGGCAGGTTCGGGCTCGCTCGGCCCAGCCCGGCGGGGCCACGTCCGTTCCCGCCCTGCCTGCGTCTAGGACTGGAGCAACCCGGGTGGAGAAGAGGAGGGGGGAAATTCTGGGCACACGAACGGAACGCGGAGCCCTCTTTCCCCAGCTTGGCACTGCCCCCCAAATTCTTTCTTAAGGCTTGGAGCTCATCATTCTTATATTCCTGGGTTTGTGCCTACGGGGATCTTTCATGCGAACTAATGGGGCGCCTCTAGATCATGACTGTTGTGATGAACACCGAGGATAAGGCTGCGTTTAGGATAAAACCCTTGCCGTTGGTTAATCCTTAGGCCAGTAAGGGGAAACAGACAAGCCACCATTTATCAACAAACTTGCTAAGTGGAAAAGCCGAGATTGCAGAGCCACAATGCGCACTCGCGCTGCCTGGACACTTCGAGAGCCGCTGCGACACCTGGTGGACTGGGAGGAGAGTTGCAGGCACTGAGCGATCCAGACCGAGACAGAAGGAACTTTGGCTCGGAGACGGACGGGCAGACCAAGACCAAGTTAGCCCAGTGCCCTCCCTCGTCGCAGCCCCCAGCCTGCCCAGGCGGGTCTGGTCTTGGTTCTTGCTTTGGGTTACCTCTCACCACAAAGTCGTGCGCCTGTGTTGGCTCTCAGCACCGCCACCCTCAGGCGAACATCTGGACTCAGTGGCGGGGAGCTGTCTGAGGTGTCTGTCTGTCTGCCTGCCTGTCTGGGAAATTCCCCTTATGAGTCCTTTCTGGGAATTCCTCAGAGACAGATTAACTCTCTGAGTGCCCTGGGGGAGGCTTGGCCTCTGAGGGAGGTGCTGTCCACCTATGGGGGCACTGTTGGCCTGGAGGTACCATTTCCAGTGTGGAACAGGCAGAGCTACTTGATTGCTACTCCCTTGCTGAGCCCCCTGTGGTTTGGGGTGGGGAAGGACCAAACCACAAGGCCCTGGGGCACAGCTAACCTGGGCAGTGGGGTGATGGGGAGGGTGCAAGGAAGGTGAACCTGAGCTTGGAGCAGCCTCTGCCCCACTCCCCACATCTTTAAAAAAAAAACAAAGTGTATGTTTCCCATTTTATTAGTGATATGTGTGTGTGTTTTTCAAAAGTTGAAAAAGAGGACAGGAGAATAAGGGGAGCTACCAGCTACTGTGAATATCTTCAACCCTTCCCTGCCAGCCTTTAGTCTATGACGTTTTGCTTCTTTGTCTTTAGTAATTGTGTTAAATATGATTCACTTCTATTGTGTAATTCTTTTTCTGCCCTTTATTACAGAAAATATTTTCATGTATAACCTCTTTGTAAACAGTATTTTTAACCACAGCATAGTGTTTCTTTGAATGGTTCAGAGATTGCTGTTGTAATGGGGCAGAGTAGAGATAAATAAACACATCCCCACATTCAAGTAGTCCTCAGCCACTGAGCAATTGAGTTGACTGTTTCCTAGAACTTGCAAATAACTCTGAGGTTGACTTTCATTCAACAAGTTCTTGTGGCACATCTGCTCTGGACCAGGCTTTGAACTGGGGCTGAATCCTCAGTGGAGGACAGTAGGTGAGGGCCCTCCTCTACTGGAGCTTGCAGTTTCAGATGATACCGGGGCATAAGATTATCTGGATTTTGGAGAATTTTCATGGATATGTGTGTGTGCTACGTCGCTTCAGTTGTGTCCAACTCTATACAACCCTGTGGACTGCAGCTTTCCAGGCTCTTCTCTCCATGGGATTCTCCAGGCAAGAGCATTGGAGTGGGTTGCTGTGCCCTTCTCCAGGGGACCTTCCCAACCAAGGGATCGAACTCTTGGGAAATACTTCCAATATTGCCAAACCAAAACCAGATTCTTTTGGCTACTAGTCTAGTTCTCTTAACTGAGGGCCAAAACCTGATGGATCTATCTCTCCTCCACATCCAACTCAAAAGAGGGCCAAACTCTGGAAGAAGATGGAATTCTTCCCTTGGGAGTCCCCTGCAGGGAAAAGGAGGTTGGGCAGGATGGGGAGTGGCAGGGAGATGGGAGGAGTAGTGTTAAAGAAGATGGGGCCGTAATTTCTACCTAGAAAGCAACAGGAAGTTTTTTTGTTTTTTTTTTTTTAATGCTGCCTTGTCCACCAAAAATTAATTAGTCACTTACATCAACTTCTGTACTGGGAAGTCCTGGGGGCTCTGAAACATATCTTTGTCCTAAAGGAATCTAATCTACTTGCAGATATATACTGAGAATATAAAATAAGGATTATAGTAGAGGTATAAATGGAACAACAGGCCGTGGGATCACAGAGGAAGGATGTTTCTTTGGAGTCAAGAGTGCTTCACAAGGAAGGGGATATATATGCTTTTTCCTCTGCCTGCCTTTGAGTCTTTGCCAACCTGGCTGATTCTGGAGGAGATATTTGAAATGGGTTTTGAAAGATAAGTAGAAATTCACATTCAGGGATAAGGGAACAAGAAGCACAAGTAGAGAGGTGAGAGTTGTGCAGTGAATACTCTGGTATAGCTAAAATTACAGAACAGGTCTGGGGCAGTGTGGCAGGAGATGAAAGCAGAAAGTGGTTTGGGGCCATGTTGCCAAGGGCCTTAAATGCCATGCCCAGGATCGTGAGCATTATTCTGTAGTCCATAGATGCTTAAGTAGGAAACCTCAGATTTGTGTTTTAGGAAAATCACCTCAGTTAACAGAATGTGGGTAGAAGAGGAAGCTCAGAGGCAGGGGTGCTGGTTAGGCCTGAGCTGCAGGAGTTCGGTGGAGTGAGGAGGGGCAGAGCGGGGAGAGCAGAGGGCAGACCACAGAGATGCAGGAGCCACGGTGGGCGGGAGACGGGGAGGAGTCTGGGATGCCTGGTGGGTGGGAGTGCCAGTGACATACAGGACATGGAGGCCAGGGGCAGACCCGGGAGGGACAAATGAAGAGGAAAGTTTTGGACATTGTATCTTTAGGAGTGATTTCGGCCGCATAACAGAACGCCCAACTTCTGGCGTTTAAACAAGAGGTTTGGGGACTTCTCTGCAGGTCCAGTGATTAGGATTTGGCGCTTTCACTGCCATGGCCCAGATTCAATCTCTCATCCGGAAACTAAGATTTCACAAGCTGCATGGCGTGGCCAAAAATAATAATAAAAAGATGGTTTATGTTTCCCCCACACCAAAGTCTTTTGATGTGGGTCAGCAGCTCAACAGTGTCGTCAAAGCCCCAATGCTCTCTGCCTCTCTGCTCTGCTGTCCTCATGACTCTGGTTACAGGATGACTATATTAGAGCTACATTCGAGCTACAGGAGCCACAGGATGAAGGGAGGCGGGAAGCAAGAGAGTTTCTCTTCCTAAGGAGCTCTTTTTATCTGATAAGAAAATCTGTCCTAGCAGCTTTCTAGACAACTTACTCTCAGGGGACAGAGCTGTGTCCATGGCTACACCAGCATCTGTGAAGGAGAAGCGACTGTTCTGAAGGGCTGGGGATGAGCCTGGGGCCTCCTCCCCCAAATGGAATCTGCTCTGTTCCCCAAAGAAACAGGGGTCTTGTTAGCCTGGGAGCAGGGATGAGCACTGAACAGTGCCTGTGCAGACATGTTGCATTTGAGGGGTCAGTGGAATTTCCAGGTGGAGGTGTCTAAGGGCAGCAGTGGGAGATGGGAGCCAGGAATCCTTGCCCTGTGATTCTAACCAGAAAGAAATTCTTCCTTCCCAGCTACTCAGCCTGGGTTCTCTGGGGTAGAAAAGCCAGGTGAGGGTGGGCAGGAAGACATTTACCCCAGGTTTATCAGCTGATGATAAACCTCATTTCTACTCCTCTGCCCGCCCATACCTCCCTTCTCCCCAGCCTTTCACTATAACATAGTGTAAAAGCGGGAGTTTAGAAACTTTTATTTCAGAGGTATTATTTTTTTCTTTTCCCAGAGGTATTATTTTTATGTAACTTTATTTTTTCTAATTATGGAAGAAATACATGATCAATGCAGAAAACTTGGAGAAGCACAAATGAAAAACAAAATCACTCATAGAAGTTAAGTCTTAGGAGCAAGCACACTTCACAGTTCTTTTCCCCATGGCTCTGGAAATTTTTATGGTAAATATCTTGGAAGGTTAGTTTAATGCCCATGTGACGGCCAGCTCAGAACCCCTTACATTTGTGTAACATTTTACGATCTTCCAGTGTTTTCAGCTGTGTATTTTATCACGTACTATTTCACCTTTATAGACTCCTACACATTTTGAGGTGGGCAAAGGCCATCACTGGCTAGTTGAGGAAACTGAGGCTCGGAAAGATGATGGTATTCAGCATCCAGATGGCAGGGGTAGCCTCAGTAAGGCTGGGTTCACACTGCTTTATTCCTTCCCCACAACTCACTGCCCAACTGTCCTGGGTATAAAGGAAAGGCCCTGGGCCCAAAGCGATGAATTTGCTGTGGGCAAAAGGAGGGGAGTGTGTATGGAGAAGGGAAAGGAAGAGGGTGGAGAGGGGCAGCTCCTTCCCTCCCCAGAGCCCTTGGAAGAGATGGGGAAGAGGGAGGTGAGAGGGGAGGGGCCTGGGTCAGGCTGATGGCATCCGTCTTCCAGGGCTGCAGCCCGCCCTGGCCTGTCCCTGCAGGCAGTAGATGTCCAGAAAATGGCTCACTTTCCACTTCACCAAACATTTTTTGAGCTCAGGTGTTTGTTTATTAGGTATTCTGTTAGGCACTGCAGGGGCTTCCAAGGTAGCTCAATGGTAAAGAACTCAACTGCCGATGCAGGAGACACTGAAGATGTGGGTTTGATCTCAGTCGGGAAGAGCCGCTGGAGAGGGGAATGACCAGCCCCTCCAGTCTTCTTGCCTGGAGAATCCCATGGACAGGGAAGCCTGGCGGGCTACAGTCCATGGGGTGGCAAAGAGTCAGACACGACTGAGTGACTAAGCACTGAGGTGCTGCGGGGAAAGCTGGGTAAGGCAACCTGTGAGCAGGAGAGAGAGCAGTGCCCTCGAGAGCTGGGTCTGAGTCCTAGCTGTGAAAACTTGGAAAAGATGTTTGATGGCACGGCGCCTCCATTGTTTTCATCTGTAAAATGGGGGCAAGACTGCTTTTCTTCCTTTTTTAAAAAAATTATTTGGATCAAAGGAAATAACAGCTGTGAGGGCCTGGTGCTAAGCCTGGGGGACCAGACTGTCGGTAAGGACTGGTGTGTGTTTTTCTTTCCTGGGCTGACTGGGGAGAGATGTGCTGTGAAGAAATGGGCGTGAAGAGGGGGAGCCAGGAAAGGCAAGGGGGGAGGAGTCTTAGGAATACAAATATTTGTTCTGCCAGGCAGTACTTGATAAATGCCGGAGGGACACAGCAGCCAAGAGCTCTGAGGTGCAGGGGGGCAGAGGTGAATGAGGGAAAAAATCCTTTTGAGGGTTCCCCAGGTAGAGATGGTAGGCGAGGGCATTCCATGCCCAGGGAGACAGTACAGGCCTCTCTCCCCTGACCTGCAGGAGCAAGGGGAAGGAGACGGGGAGTGAATCTGTCCCCTTCCATGTTCTTTATTGCTCCCCCGGCTCCATCTTGTCCCCTCCTTCACCCTCTTCATCCGCTCACTGGGGGTCAGTCACTGCTGGGTCCTAGGGATCCTGAGCTGGGTCTTAAAGAGGTGTAGGGATTGATGAATGATGGGAGAAAGGCACGCAGCATGGAAGGGTGACACAGCTCGGGGCTGGGCACAGGGAAGGGGGCTGGAACCGCGCGGAGAGGAGGGGCAGGAGTGGGCAAAGGGAGGGGGGGAATACAGGCGGAAAGTGCTAAATACCTCAGGGTGTGCTTCTGGTGCCCTTTGACCCAGTGCTGTGTAACTGAAGAAAGAGCTCCTCACGTGAGTGTGAGTCCCCATGTCGGGAGGTGTCTGGACAGACATCCTGGAGGAGGCCCTGTGGGGGTGTGGCTCACAGGGAAACTGCTTTTAACTGGACTGAGGACAGTCCAGACTGGGCTGGAGCAGGCGAACCAGTATGGCCTCAGAGACAAGCGGAGGGAGGGGGTTGTGTTTCCTTGGGGAATCCACCCTAGCCTGAGGGAAGGCAGAGAGAGAGGGGAGGTTTGGAGACCTGGGAGTGGATAGTGGGCAGGTTGCCCTGGGAATAATAACATCAGCTCGCGTTTATGAACATGTTTTCCATCCCAGGCTCATTGGAAGCACTTTGCGTACATTAAACCCTTACACCTCACAATCATCATAAGAGATCAGGAGTATTATCATCCCTTCATTTTACAAATGAGCGAAGTGAAAGCACAGAGAAGTTCCTAACTTCCCCAGGTCACACAGCTAGTAAGTGGCAAAGCGAGAATCTGAAACAAGGCAGTCGGGCTGGTGGATCCTGATTTAACCACTGTACCATACTGTCCCACTGTTTCTAGAGAGAGGCCACTAGTGCAGCCCACTGGGGGCACAGAGAGAGGCAAGACCACTCTGGAAATTATCTCTGCATGACATAGCAGCTGTTTGGAGGCGGCAGAAAGACAAGAGTTGTTAGTTCATCATGTGCAGCCCAGGTGGGAGGCTGGGCCATGAAAGCCTCCAGATAAAATCCTTGCTCTCCCAGTCTTTTCTGTTAGAGCTCAATCAGATGCTTCAACCCAGGGCTCTTGCTATGTATAAAGGAAGGGCCCAGAGATGTGAGGAGTTAGAATTCATTTCTTCTTAGACCCTTCCTTTGATCCTGGCTGTAGTTCTCTACGTTGGGCTGTCCCATGTGCTTTGATCCCTGCCCATCTCCCGAGGTAGGTTCCCAGCCTTTCCGTCCACTGTGTGAACTACTGGAATTCCTTCCAATAAATCATTTTTTCTGCTTTAAGTACAGTCAGTTTCTGTCACTGGCAAGCCAGAACCTGGATGGGTACAGAGCGAGTTGCTGGTGATAGCAAGGTCTAAAGCCTGGGAGACTAGAAGGGTCATTTGCAGTTGTGTACTTTGGGAGACGCTCTGTTTCAGGAGGTTAAGTTTAAAGTGCTTGGGAAAGCCTGGAGAATGGATTGAGAAGTTTCTTACTAGGGACTGAGCCTGAGGACAGTGCTTTGAGCTAGAAGTGTGGTGAAGAAGCAGAGGATTAGGGTTTGAAGCCCTGGAATTGATGTGAGACAGTGGAGAGCTAACTTGAACAGTGCCTGCAGGGAGCCAGGCAGGAATCACGAAAGAGTGAGGGAGCCCAGGTGTATTTGTCAGGAAGGCCAAATGCAGGCTTCAGGCGAGCATCCCATCAGCGTAGTCATCCCCGAAGGAGAACGTCTTTAATGGTTCAGTAAGAGCCCAAAGAGAACTCGCATTGTCTTCACTGGATTACATTCCTATCCCCAGACCAATCCCTGTGGCTGGGGGCTACTGTACTGGGGCAGGCTGGGGCAGGATGGGGCAGGCTGGGGCAGGCTGGGGCAAGCTGGGGCAGGCTGGGGCAGGCTCGAGACACTGGCTGGCTAACAGACCTGGGAGAGAAATCTGGGCCCAGTTATAGATAAAGAGAAGAAAACTGTTGGAGAGGGCCTGGAAATACATTGTGGAAACTGAATAAGCAGGCCCCAGGAAGGATGTGTGGGGATGGGGTTCAGGAGGGAGGGTAGGAGTTCGTCTTGGCCAAGGGAGGAACAGCTGTTTGTGAGTGGAGGCAGGTAGGGAGATGACAGTGGGAAGAGACTGAGAGGTATTGGAAGGAAGTTGTGAGATCCTGTTCCCAGGCCTCACCCAAGCTAAGAGCTTGGGCTTTGGAGGCTGATTATAGAGATTCAAATTCTAACTGTCACTTAGTAGGATGTGACCCTGGTGCCTCAGTTTCCTCTTTTTAATTCAATGAGGATGATAATAGCAGGGCCCACCCAAAGGATCACGGAGAGGATTAAGTGAGATAATGTATGCAAAGTGCTTAGAGTGCTTAGAAAAGCTGGTATGTCTGGCATATGGAAAAACCTCAGGATTAGCTATTATGATGGTAATTATTATGATTTTTATTACGGAGGGCTCACAGTGACAGTAATGAATTCCCACACAACTGGCTCTGGCTCCTACCTGCTGACATTGAACCTCCAGCCCCTGCTAAGTCCCCCTCAAATATTGCTGATGGTCGCCACGGGGCGTTGCACGTGGGCTCATCATCGTGTCTGTGCGTGCTGCGCTGCAGATGTCCTGCTGGGTGCAGGGCTTTTCTGCTGGTAGGGTGTGGGGCGGCAGGCATCTCCCTCTCCTCTCCAGTGCCACCTCCATCCGGGGATGGGGAAGGTCCCGGAGAAAGACTGCTGGCCTTGCCACATGATGTTGTTTGGTGAGTCAGTTCTTCATTCTGCAACTACTTCAGTCTATGAGGCCCGACAGGCTTCCCTGGGGCTAGGCTGAGGATGGTTGGCATATTCGCCACCTTGCCATACGCCTCTCTGAGGACAGCAGCTTTGCCACGGAGCCTTTGGGGCGCTTGTTCAGACCCTCCAGCAAGGGCCCTCCTGTGAGGTGTTCTTTCCCAGCTGCTTGGTGATTGCCAGCTCTGGTGCACACACAAGGCTCTTGGTGAGTGACCTGCTGCAGCCCTTCCTGCCACAGCAGGCCAGCCCAGCCCAGCCGCTCAGCAGAAAGCTCAGGCAAAGAGCTCTGCCCCAGGCCAGGGCAGCCGAGGATAACAGTGAGGGTCAATCCCCAGCTCCAGGCAGAGCTGGGCCCCTGGCAAGGCGGGTGGGGGGTGGGCCCTCTCTCCAATTCTATGCTCAGCTTAGTCACCAAAGGCCTGGAATCAACCCCGAGGCACCAAAGGCCCTTTGTTGTTGTTGTTCACTCATTAAGTGTCTATGTCAGAAGCACACCAGGCTTCCCTGTCCATCACTGTCTTCCTTATCAAAGCCCTTATCAAACCCAGTTATCTGTCTTCTGCCCCTAACCTACTAGGCAAGGATGGACCTCCTCCTCCCTCCACCTAGTCTCTACCTCTTCCCACACTCCTGTTTTAAACAGAACTCTCTCCTCCTTGTCCTTCCAAAAAAGAAAAAAAAAAAAACCCATATGTCATTAGATGCACCTGGGTCCTCTGTAGAATTGGAGAAGGGGAAGGTGCTGGGAGGGAGGCAATGCCTGACACCACCCAGCCAGTGACAATGCTCCTCCAGAAAAGGTTAATTAACTTTCAGCTCAGTTTAGTCGCTCAGTCACGTCCCACTCTGTGACCCCATGGACTGCACCCCAGGCCTCCCTGTCCATCACCAACTCCTGGAGCTTGTTCAAACTCATGTCCATCAAGTCAGTGATGCCATCCAACCATCTCATCCTCTGTCGTCCCCTTCTCCTCCTGCCTTCAATCTTTCCCAGCATCAGGGTCTTTTCCAATGAATCAAGGTCTTTTCTAATTGACTTGAGAACTGGTAGGTAATCTACAGGGACAGAAAGCAGCTCAGTGGTTTCCTGGGATAGGGGCTGAGGGTGGGACTGGGGATACTGACTGGAAGAGAGGCATGAAGGAAGTCTCTTGGGAGATAGAAACGTTCTTTATCTTGACTGGGTGGTGATTACAGGAGTGAATACATTTGTTGAGAAAGTCAATCATATGACTATTATTGTGTGCAAATTATACTGTGTGGATCACAATAAACTGGAAAATTCTGAAAGAGATGTGAATACCAGACCACCTGACCTGCCTCTTGAGAAATCTGTATGCAGGTCAGGAAGCAACAGTTAGAACTGGACATGGAACAACAGACTGGTTCCAAATAGGAAAAGCAGTACGTCAAGGCTGTATATTGTCACCCTGCTTATTTAACTTCTATGCAGAGTACATCATGAGAAACGCTGGACTGGAAGAAGCACAAGCTGGAATCAAGATTGCCAGGAAAAATATCAATAACCTCAGATATGCAGATGACACCGCCCTTACGGCAGAAAGTGAAGAGGAACTAAAAAGCCTCTTGATGAAAGTGAAAGAGGAGAGTGAAAAAGTTGGCCTAAAGCTCAACATTCAGAAAACGAAGATCATGGCATCTGGTCCCATCACTTCATGGGAAATAGATGGGGAAACAGTGGAAACAGTGTCAGACTTTATTTTGGGGGGCTCCAAAATCACTGCAGATGGTGATTGCAGCCATGAAATTAAAAGACACTTACTTCTTGGAAGAAAAGTTATGACCAACCTAGATAGCATATTCAAAAGCAGAGACATTACTTTGCTGACTAAAGTCCGTCTAGTCAAGGCTATGGTTTTTCCAGTGGTCATGTATGGATGTGAGAGTTGGACTGTGAAGAAGGCTGAGTGCCGAAGAATTGATGCTTTTGAAGTGTGGTGTTGGAGAAGACTCTTGAGAGTCCCTTGGACTGCAAGGAGATCCCACCAGTCCATTCTGAAGGAGATCAGCCCTGGGATTTCTTTGGAAGGACTGATGCTAAAGCTGAAACTCCAGTACTTTGGCCACCTCATGTGAAGTGTTGACTCATTGGAAAAGACTCTGATGCTGGGAGGGATTAGGGGCAGGAGGAGAAGGGGATGACAGAGGATGAGATGGCTGGATGGCATCACGGACTTGATGGACGTGAGTCTGAGTGAACTCCAGGAGTTGGTGATGGACAGGGAGGCCTGGCGTGCTGTGATTCTTGGGGTCGCAAAGAGTCAGACACGACTGAGCAACTGAACTGAACTGAAAGGTGATTAAAAGGGCTTCTCTGCTGGCTCAGTGGTAAAGAATCCACTTGCCAATGCAGGGGATGTTGATTTGATCCCTGGGTTGGGACGATCCCCTGGAGAAGGAAATGGCAACCCATTCCCATATTCTTGCTGGGGTAATCCCGTGGACAGAGGAACCTGGCAGGCTACAGTCCATGGAGTCGCAAAGAGTCAGACATGATTGAGTGACTGAAGAAAGACAACAACAAGGGTGATTAAAAAATACAACAAATAACAGCCAAGTTAACTGGAGACTCTGGTTTGTGAACCAGTGAGAGGGAAAGTGAATGAAGCAGCCAGGGGGGCTTCCTGAGGGTCTTCTGCAGATAAAGACACTGGGCCAGAAGCTGGGGGGCTGATAGGGGTTCGTCTCAGCCAGCACCCTCCAGGTGCCCCAGCCTCTGCTCTGAGGTCCTCTCCTTTGGCCGCAGCCACCCTCATTCTAGGAACTGTCCAACTCAAGGTAGGAAACTATATCCTTGAGAAGTTTCCTCGTAAGTCTACCAGGAGCCTGATTAATAGTTTTGTCCTGGGATGCTTGTGTGGCTCATGTCCTGAAAAAGGAACGCTGCTTCTGTCCCATCGGCTACTGGGAGTGCCTATAAAATAAACACGACTGAAAAAGCCAGTGTTCACAGAAGACACAGATGAAATGAAAAAAAGAAAAATCAAAATAAACAAAACCCCCTACACCCACCCTGAGCCTCACATAGAACAAGCAAGATCCCCGAGCTGGGTGGGATGTAGAGCAGGCCTATTTGGGGTGATATTTATACAAGGGTCTTGGTTCTTCCCTCGGGCGAGTAAAGCAAGTTGTAAAATTTGAAGGCACATTTTAAAATTGTTTAAAATCCTCCAAATGTGTTTCCTGTCTGGCACTGCGTATGGGGACTCGGTAATATGTGTGCCTGTGTGGCCTGGAGTATGTGTTAACGAGGGAGTTTAGAGGTAGTGATGCCGAGAAGCAACGAGAATCAGGGGCAAGAAAGGAGTCTGTTGTTGGCCAGGGTATGTGTTTCTCACGATGGAATGTGTATAAAGGGCCCAGGGACCCGGGAGGGTGGTTTAGTCTGGGAAATTAGCATCTTTTTAAAAAACCACCCTGCTTGTACATCATTAGTTAAAGGCCTATAGGGGTAGTCATGCAGGTATGTGATTTTTTTACTTCTGAAGTGAGTAGGTGTGATGATATTTGACAACATAGAATAATTAGAATGTCACCATACACATTTTGATCAATTAGATGATGATCAGTCCTCCTGCACACCATGGCCTTCTACCTTTGCTTAAGCTGTTCCCTCTGCCTGGATGCCTTCACCAGCTGTCAGAGTCCTAGTCACCCTTCCCAGCTGGCTCAGTACCACCTCCCCACAGTGTGAATTAATCACTCCCTCTTCTAGGCCCCCATGACATTTTGTCTCTTACAATGTTTACTTCGTTCCTTCCTTTCTGAAATTTAGCTGAATATGTGTCCGTTCCCTGTCACACATCCTTGGAGGGCCAGAACTGACTTGGCTCCCAGAGTCTTCCTTGCAGTCTGTGCCCAGAGTGGGCTCTTGGATAGTGTTTGTGGAATTAAGCTGCATTTTTTTTTTTTTAAAGAAGATTACTTTGCAGCAAATAAAGACCCTGCATTGGCACAGAACTAATTTGGTAAAAGCCATCACACTTTAGGATATCTTTATTTCATACTCTTTGAACTTTGCCTCATTTAGAGTGTTGCTGTAATTACGCTGCGTATAGAACCAGCGGAATTCAAAGTCTGATTTGAAGAAAATATGGTATTAGGTTATTGTAGTTCTAATACATAACGTTTATCTTCTTAGAGAATCAATCCTTTGTTTCGGGATAGCTTTTGTGGGAGGGCAAGATGACCTGTGGTAAATTTGTCTTTATAACGAAATTTCCTGGCATCTGACTGATGAAGGATGGTGACACTCTAGCAACTGGGCACCATTCCTTGCTGTGGTTTCTGGGATGGATAACATGGAACTCAAAACTGAGAGTGGAAAAAACACTTGATTCATATGAATAATTGAAAGGCACCCCAAATGTATCCTGGTTAAATAGAAATGTTAAAGGGAGGGGCAATCTATAAGCCTAGCTGCTGTATTCAGCTCTCAAAAAAAAAAAAAAATTACAAAAAACAAAAATTGAAGGCTCCTGAGTGTTCAGAAGTGAGGCTGTGTTGGAACAGAGCTGGAACAGATGCGTGGGGTGGGCTCTCTCATGAAGGTGGGTATTCACACTCTTTTTCCTTTGCTTCCTGGCTGCCCCCTGGGAGGATGTGGTGCTTGCAAAGAGACAGGTGTTTAGGAGCCAGGCAGATGGGGTGGGGGTGGGGTGGGGATTTAAGGGGTCTCAGGTCTCAGTTCTTGAGTCTTGAGTCTCAGTTCCCTCATCTGCAGCCGTAATAGAATCTGCCTGCAATACAGGAACCTGGGTTTGATCCCTGAGTCAGGAAGATCCCCTGGAGGAGGGAACGGCTACCCACTCCAGTATTCTTTCCCGGAGAATTCCATGGACAGAGGTGGGCTACAGTCCATGGGGTCGCAGAGTCAGACATGACTGAGAGACTAACACTTTCACTTTCTTTACAAGAGTTTGGGATACTCCTGTAAATGGCTCAGCACAGCACCCGACAGGTGTAAATACATGTCTGGTAGTTCTTCCGCTTAACTTGTGGGGGGTTCCCCATCCTCTTCTTCCATCCCATCTATGCCACCTTTTCTTCCAGATTAGGCTTACCAGATTTAGCAAATAAAAATGGGGCATGCCCAATTAAACTGGAATTTCAGATAAACAATGAAGAATATTTTATTATAATTATGTCCTGTGTAATACTTGGGACATACGTACACTAAGAAAGTATTCATTGCTTATCTGAAATTCCAGTTCAACTGGGGGTTCTGTAGTTTATCTGACAACTCTACGTCAAGTTGCAATTTCCTTCACAAAGTCTCCCAGGTCAACTTAGTAAGCCCCACCCTTTGAACTCCTGTAAACTTTCATGACTTTGATATTTGTTTGACATCTAGGAAACTACCACTTTTACTTATTATCCTTAATAACAGTGACCTTTTGCTGAGCATCTATAATATGTCAGGCATGTAGGGTTACACAACCTGCCAGATTAGCCCTCACACTAACCTTACATGGCTGGAATTAGCATCATCAGAGAGGCCTCAGGAGCATGAATACCACCCAGCTGGTACACAGTGGCGCCATCCTTTCGGTCCACATGGGCAGGAGTGAAGCCATGCCCATGCTGCTGCCCCCTGGGTTTCTGCTAGTTCCTGGCCCACAGCGGCAGCTGCCCACATTTATTGTTATGGATGGTAGTTCTCCAAAGGAGCACCAACCAGGATCAGAATTGATTTGGGGCTGGACTTCCCTGCAAGTGCAGTGGTTAAGACTCCACGTTTCCTTCCACTGGAGGGGGTGTGGGTTCGATCCCTGCTTGGGGAACTAAGATTTCCATGAGCCACGCCAAAAAAAGAGAGTCCTAAACAACATCAAGATAGAGACATGGGTTTTCAGACAAGATCAAGGAAGTTTCTAGACTTCTAGAAATGTCTCAAGTGCCGTTTGTTTTAGTGTGTGGATAACTTAGCTTTGTTCATTCCAATACTGTGAAACTCATCACCAAGCAAAATCCTCTTTGACACCACCTGCCGTAGAGCGTGGTGTAGGATGCTTAGTGTCTACCTAGCATGTGGCAGAGACCTGGGGCTGGCCAGGACTGAGGATACCCATACTCCTCTGGGGTTTTTGTTTTTGGTTTAAGCTCAGGAAGCAACTATAGGAAGCTACCAATGGTAACCCACTGCAGTACTCTTGCCTGGAAAATCCCATGGACAGGGGAGCCTGGTAGGCTGCAGTCCGTGGGGTCGTTAAGAGTCGGACACGACTGAGCAACTTCACTTTTACGCATTAGAGGAGGAAATGGCAACCCACTCCAGTGTTCTCGCCTGGAGAATCCCAGGGACGGGGGAGCCTGGTGGGCTGCTATCTATGGGGTCGCACAGAGTCGGACACAACTGAAGCGACTTAGCAGCAGCAGCAGCGTGGTCCTTTTTGCAAAGATGTTAGGCATAACTGAGCAGCCATTTCCGATATCCAATCTCCATGGGTGTTCTTCACCCAGACTCAGAGGATCTGGGAGTGGGGGTGAGGGCAGATAGATTTATGATCACCAAATGGAAATGCAGCTCCTTGGTGGTTTGGACCTCAGTTATCATATTAATGTCACTTCCTCGCTTGTGCTCCGAGGTTAGACAAGTGCATCATGGTCAAGCACATTTTGTTCCCAGGGAAGAAAGAAGTGACTGATGAGCGGGAATGGTTATAGCTGTGAATACATCTGAGCAAGAGGGTGGACCTTCACCTTCATAGTCTGGCTGGTTCTTTCTTCTCATTCCCCTTTTGTCTATTTTTATTCCCATTCTAACATATGTATTCTGGGGAGCTGCTTTTTTTCTTAATATAATTTTTTTTAACACCAAAATTATTTTGTATTGGGCTATAGCTGATTAACAATGTTGTGACAGTTTCAGGTGGACGATGACGGGACTCAGCCACACACATACACGTATCCGTTCTCCCCCAAACTCCCCGCCCATCCAGGCTGCCACATGACATTTAACAGAGTTCCATGTTGGGGAACTGTTCTATGAGGGGATGGGAGAGCAAGGTACCAACCTTTCCTCATGATTACCAAAGAGTAGGTATCATCTCCATACTAGAGTGGGAAGAAAGTGAAAGTGTTCACTCAGTCGAGTCTTTGCCACCCCATGGACTAGACCCCACCAGGCTCCTCTGTCCATGGAATTCTCCAGGCAAGAATACTAGAGTGGGTTGCCATTCCCTTTTCCAAGGGATCTTCCTGACCAGGGATCGAATCCAGGTCTCCTATATCGAAGTCAGATTCTTTACCATCTGAGCCACCAGAGTGGGGATGGAGGGGGTTAAAAGCCTTTCCAGTCTGGCAAATCTGTAGATGGTGGAGCTGGGACTGGAACTCAGTCTGTCTGACCTTGAATCCTCAGCTTTTTCTGTAGTGACACACAAATCCTGTCCTTCAAAAAGACTTGGGGAAACATGAGGGGTTAATCACACATGTCTATTTCTTAAAACCATACTAGAATGACTGTGAATCATTATATAATAATAATAACATAGCTCCTTCAAGTATGAAAGGTTTAGCACATTTTGGAAGATGAACAAAAGGTGAAGGAGTGGGAACTGATTTTTTGAGAAATGAAAAAGCTCTAAGGCGGATGCCTGCAGAATGAACTCTTGCCAAAGGGTTTTGGAAGAGTATGGCATCTCTCAAGGCACAGTCTGGCCCAGGGCTGGTAATGAAGACAGGTTTAAGGAAGGGGGCCCCCTAGGGCAGTTAGGCACCCAGCTCTTTCCTGCATCCTCAGAAGTGAAACAACTGTACCTCTGCAAGCACTACCCATAGACCGCCAGGGAATCCCTACTCACACATTTATATCTAACCCAAAGCTCCTCTTAATCATCACACTTGCAGATCTGCTGCTTATGTGGCATCTCCATCAGGAAGTCTGATTGGCATCCCATACTCTTGGGATGGTCAAAACACACTCTTGATTTCTACCTCCAAACCTATTCCTCACCTAGCAACTCCTTCCTCAGCAAATGGCACCACCTATTGCCAAAACCAAAACAAGTGAAACAGGAGTTGTCTTCGACTGTCCTCTCTCTCTTCCAGTCCTCATCGAATCTGGTCAGGTCTGCCTTCCAGAATCTGACCTCAACCACTTGGGCAGGGCACCAGCCTAGGTCATAGCCTCCCCTCTGGGCTCCCAGCTTCCACTCTCACTCCTATAATCCTGTTCTGTACAAGACCACCAAGAGATCCTTTTCGATGTAAATTTTATCCTGGGTGCCCCTGGCCAAACCCTCCTGTGGCTCCCAATCACACAGTACAATTTAGGTTCTCACTGTGCTCTATCAACCTGTTCCTTATCTGACCCCTGGCTCCCTCCTCCATCTTATCTCAAACTGTTTTCCTCCTTACTCACCATTGTCCAGCCACACTGGCTTTCTTGATGCTCTTTGACCTCCTTAACTATACTGTTGCCTCAGAGAATTTGTACTTTGAACGTCAGGCTGGAAAACTTTTCCCCAAGATATACACTCAGTCAGTCATTATGTTGCCTCCATTGAGATGTCTTTTATGATAACGAGCCTGCATGAGCTGGAAAGGTCACATACATGCCCTCCTACTCATCTTCATCCTCTCATTTGGCTTTATTTTTCCTCATAGCACCTATCATTATTTGACATTTATATACACACATATATGAATTCATATTTAAAACAGGCTTAATATATTTATTGCACACACACACACACACACACACATATATATATATATATATATGGATCTTCCCTGGATTGGGAAGATCCGCTGGAGAAGGAAATAGCAACTCAACTCCAGTATTCATGCCTGGGAAATCTCATGGACAGAGGAGCCTGGCGGACTACAGTGCATGGGGTCACAAAGAGTCAGACATGACATGGAGACTGAGCAAGCGTGTATATGTTAATATACAAATATATATTCTTTTCTGCTTATGTTTCTTCTCAGTTGATTTTAAGTTTCATGAGTCAAGGACTCTTTCCCCTACTGTAGGGAACATTGCTGGGAAGATGGGATTTGAAAAAATAATCTAGCCTTAGGAGCACCAGGCAAAAATAGGTATAAGGAGCATATGAATAAAAATAATCTGTGTACTGAATGATGCAACCCCTTGCATCTTTCCCTACCTGCTTCCTGAAAGCTAAGTTTGCACTGCCAGGAGCAAAATTAGAGCATTCTTTTCTGGAAGAAGTCCCAGAGAATGGTCCCAAAGAAAAGGCTAACCTTTCAGAAAAGATAAGAAAGCCTCTACTTAGGGCTGTTAGTCACTCAGTTGTGTCTGACTCTTTGTGACCCCATGAACTGTAGCCCCTAGGCTCCTCTGTTCATGGGATTTCCCAGGCAAGAATACTGGAGTGGCTTGCCATTCTCTTCTTCAGAGGATTTTCCTGACCCAGGGATCAAACCCAGGTCCCCTGCATTGTAGGCAGAGTCTTTAGGGCTTCCCTGGTGCCTCAGAGGTTCAAGCGTCTGCCTCCAACGTGGGAAACTCGGGTTCAATCCCTGGGTCGGGAAGATCCCCTGGAGAAGGAAATGGTAACCCACCCCAGTATTCTTACCTGGGGAATCCCATGGACGGAGGAGCCTGGTGGCCTACCGTCTATAGGGTCGCAAAGCGTCGGACACGCTTTTTCTTTCTTTACCATCTGAGCCACCAGGGAAGCTCTCGATGTCTTTCTTTCCCTCCCTCTTTGCTTCTGTCCTCACTCCTTCCATTTTCCCCTCCCTTTCTTCCTTCTACAAATATTTGTTGAGCGTCTACTAGGTGTCAGACAATCTGCTAGGTGCTCTATTTGTAAACAAAGTTGATGTAGACTGTCAACTACAAATTGGCACTTGCCATGGGCACTTGCCATCTCCCTCTACAAGGACTAAATCATGTACTGCTGCAGCTGCTGACCTTCAACTCCCGCTGGAAGGAGTGCAGGGTGGAGAGCAGAGATGAGGCACTCTGTGCTGGTGTGGATGGGGGTGGGGGCGGGGGGACTGGCAAGACAGGTCTTCAGATAGTTAGATATTTTCAGGAGCCAGTTTTATGAGCCCAATTCTGGTATCTCCCTATATCTAGAAAAACACTATAGTCCTTCATGGTGATGACTGTTCCTCGTGACTTGAAAAAGCTTCACAAGACTAGTAGAAACCTTCTGGAAAAATATGTGCTTGGTTCCATGTACTCCCCCTTCACCAAAATCACATATATACTGACCTTTCCCCTCTGCTGCCTCTTTGGAGTAGTTTCTCAGGGCTAAATCTGAGGTGCTGTCTCCAGGCTGCAGTCCTCATTTTTTCCCCAAATAAAATTTATCTCACAACATTCACATTGTGCTTTTTTTTTTTTTTTTTTTTTTAGGTCAACAAGATCTTTGCCTTGAAGAGCTAGTATTCTGTTGGGGTATAGTCAGGACCCAGCTAGTACATACAGTTACCCAACAGATTTTTTTGTGCCTCATGCTGAAATATGAATGGATATCCAAGGATCAGCAGGCATTTGAGGAGGGACTCAGGCCACGGACAGTCAGATGCGACTGAGCACATTCTATCAAAGAAATAATACTAGAAACTTTCTAAGAACCAAAATTTTGGAAAACTGAAAGCGTTAATCTCTTAGTTGCATACAATTCTTTGCGACCACGTTCCACTGTCCATGGATTCTCCAGGCAAGAATACTGGAATGGGTTGCCATGCCCTCCTCCAGGGGATCTTCCTGACCCAGGGATCGAACTGCACTGCAGGCGGATTCTTTACCATCTGAGCTACCAGGGAAGCCCCAAACTTTTAAAGGGAGAGTGATAAAAGATTTACATTCACACAAAGGATCAGGAATTAGTCTTAGATTTCTCAGTAGCAATGCTAGAAACTAGGAGACCTTGATATCCTAAGGGAAAATGTTTCCCAACCTAAGATTCTACTCCAGGTAAACTAGCAATTAGGATGGGATTAGGATCATGAGCAATTCAAGACACTTAAACGCATAAAGCAAAACAAATGTTTCCCAGGAAGTTCTTGGGAATATGTCCACAAAGAAGAAGTAAACAGATGGGATCCAGGAAACAGGGCTCTAACACAGGAAAAAGGGGAAGGGAATTCTCAGACTGTTGGTGAAGGTAAACTCAAAGGTGTAGCTGTGCAGCAGAACCAGGGGCCAGCCAACCCAGATTACAGTAGGAGAGTGAAGGACTCCAGAAGGCTGTCTCCAAAAAAAAGGGTGCTGCCAAGCTACTGAGTGAGTATGACCACATTGAGAGGAAGAGGGTTTGGGGATAAATGAGTAATCAGAAAAAGAAAATAAAAATAAGTCCAGACAATATTTGAAAAGCCCTCCCAGCAATGAAGTCCCAGCACAGCCAAAAAAAGAGCAAAATAAATGACTTTATGCACATGGTTTCCTCCCAAATAAGCAACCATATTATGTTAACTTCTCACAGACACTTCCGATTTTTTTTTTTTTAATTGTGGTAAAAAAAACACATGAAGAATCTGACTGCAGTGCAAAAGACACAGAAGATGTGGGTTCAGTCCTTGGGTCAGGAAGATTCCCTGGAAGATGAAATGGTAACTCACTCCAGTATTCTTGCCTGGAAAATTCCATGGGCAGAGGAGCTTGGCAGGCTATAGCCCATGGGGTGGCAAACAGTCAGACAACTGAGTGACTGAGCATGCACGAAAAACCAAATAAAATTATTATTATAATCATTTTCAAGTGTACAGTTCAGTATGCTAATTATATTCATATTAAGTTCCAGTATTTTTTAAATAAGGTATGTGTCAATATGAATAGACTCTTATTTAATTTTGGGGGGTGCAACGCAGCATGCTGGATCTTAATTCCATGAACCTGAGCTGCCTGCGTTGGAAGGTGGACCACTAGACCCTGGGGAAGTCCTGATACTATCTTATTTTTTAAATACTCTATATACATTGTTCTACACTTTGCTATTTTCATTTTCCATTATATCCTGGAGACCTTTCCGTGGAAAGCATCCTCATTCTTCTGTCAAGTGGCTTAGTGTTCCATTGTGTGGGTGTACAGTAGTTTATTTGACCAGCTCTCTTTAGAAAGACGCTTGGGTTTTTTCCAGCACTTTACTGTTGTAAATGAATGCCACAGTGAATAACTGTATACACACATCGTTTCAAGTGTGTGCTGCTATAGCTGCCGGACAAATTCCCTGAAGTGGGATTGCTGGGTGAAAGGGTAAACGCGTTTGTAATTTTGCTTGATATCTCCAAATCCCGCTCCATGTGAGTTGTGCTGTTTTGCCATCCCACTGGCAATATATGAAAATGCCTGTTCCCTGAAGCCTCATTCACAGACTGTGTTGTAAACTCTTGGATTTTTGCCAAGCTGATAAATGAGAAATGCTATCTCAATGCAGTTTTAATTTTCATTTATCTTATGTGTGAGATTGAGCATCTTTTTAATAATTTAAGAGCCATTTGCATTTCTTTTCTGTGAAATATTTATGTTCTTTGGCCATTTCTCTATGGGGTTGTTGGTCTTTCCGGATAATTATTAACTACAAAGAAAATAAACAGTTTTTGAAGAAATAGAATGGACCATAGTATATTACTTGGCTCAACCGTGAATAATTACTACAGTTTCATAACTATCTAAATACTTAGCATCTATCTAAATGCTAAATATTGAATTGACTTTAAGTTTGGATTTAATGATACTGGGAAAGTAGCAGCAGCGTGCATGTGTTTGTGCGCTGAGGGGTAAGACATGGAGAACTAAATCCTCACCTTCCAGACGAGAAAGTCATAGAGAAAGATTAAAAAAAAGAAAGAGCAAACAGCAGTACTCTCTAAATCAGATTGTTTAGAAATATGAAAGTAAATATCAGAGAAAGCAACTAGAAATTTTGAGGGTGGTTGCCTCTGGGCGTAGGGACTGGGAATTAGGGAGGAGTGTGACAGGGGCTATTGTTTTTCAACAAAGTTATTTAGTCCTATTTGACTTTCTAAACTACGTAATGCACTCCTGCGATAAGACAAAGTTAATTATACACAATTAAAATAGGTGGTGTGGACATTATAATATAAAGCCTCCCCCTTTTCAGTAGGAAGATACAATGGAGTGTGATACACAGGAGTGTTTTTGCTGGTTATTGCAGCCAGAGAAGGCAATGGCAACCCACTCCAATACTCTTGCCTGGAGAATCCCTGGGACAGAGGAGCCTGGTGGGCTGCCATCTATGGGGTCGCACAGAGTCGGACACGACTGAAGCCACTTAGCAGCAGCAGCATTGCAGCCAGAAGGGTTAAAGGGGACTGAAGAAGGCCCAGGAAGCAATCAAAGTCATGTTCACAGCAAAGTCTCAACTGATGCTGAAGTTGCAGCTCCAATCCTTTGGCCGCCTGATGTGAAGAACTGACTCTTTGGAAAAGACCCTGATACTGGGAAAGATTGAAGGCAGGAGGAGAAGGGGACGACAGAGGATGAGATGGTTGGATGGCATCACTGACTCGGTGGACATGAGTTTGAGCAAGCTCTGGGAGGTGGTGATGGACAGGGAAGCCTGGTGTGCCGCAGTCCATGGGGTCGCACAGAGTCGGGCAGGACCGAGCGACGGGACTGACCGACTGACTGGCTCCTCCAAAGGCAGAGCACGCGTGCTCAGTCGCCAAATTGTGTCTGACTTTTTTTGACCCCGTGGACTGTAGCCCACCAGGCTCCTCTGTCCATGGGATTTTCCAGGTAAGAATACTGGAGTGGGTTGCCATTTCCTTCTCAGGGGATCTTCCCAACCCAGAGATCAAACTCACATCTCCCCAGTTCTGCACTGGCAGGAATTTACCACTGAGCCACCAGGGAAGCCCCCCAAAGTCATAGGCCAACTTCTGTCTCCATCCACAGAGGTATAATAGGGACTATCCTCTACTTTTCTGCATCAAACAACTAAAAAATGGATGAGCCATATGAAACAATGATATTCAGACAATGGACAACAGCAGAACAGGATGGTGATCCCTGAGAGACAGAAAACAAACAGGATGAACTCTAAGATTTCCCCAGATTACTGCCTGAAGAGAATTTCCAGGCGGGGATGTGTGTGTGTGGCGGGGGGCGGCCAGGCTGAGCCTGGTGGTCTCCCAGAGTTGAGGAGAGGGAGCTGGGAATGCGGGGAGGCCGTGGTGAGCAGCTCGCAGGCCCAGACACTGAAGAGAAGAGAGCTGCGTGGAGACCGAGTTCTGGAGATCCGCAGAGCATTCGCTCCAGGCCGTCAGCTGTGTGCTGAGCGGTGCACACGTGCAGGGGTAGAGCCACACGGAAGGTGGCCATCCCTTGAGCTCGGTGCACACGTGCAGGGGTAGAGCCACACGGAAGGTGGCCATCCCTTGAGCTCAGACAATCCCAGGCATACTTTGTGTTCCTGTTAACAGAACCAAAATTGGGTCTGCTTGCCTATGCAATGTAAAGCCAGTTGATTGACACCAAGTTGTGGTGAAAGAGGGGGCAGAGTTTATTGTAGGGTACCAAGCAAGGAGTCCAGGCATCTAGTTCTTAAAAGACCTGCACTCCTGGGTGCCTTTCTGAGAAAGGTTTTTCCAGACAGGGTGAGGGAGGGGGGTTGTAGGGTACGTGATCAACTCATGGACATTCTTCTGCTTGGTGGGTGGTGAGGTAATCTGGAGTCAACATCATGAACCTTCTGGTTCCAGCTGGTCTGGGACAGCATATAGTTAACATCTTCCACCTGTGGGGATTTCAGTATCTGCAAAACAGCTCAAAGGATATGGCTCAAGATATTGTCTATAGCCCTAGAGGAGGAACTGAAAGTCCTGGACTTCATTTAATGGCTAAACTATTATTATTTTGTCTTGCTTGACTGTTTTCCTTTGTTTCTACATTTCCTCACTTCTCTAGTTAAATTTATTCTTTGGAACTCAGGGAAAGCCTAGGAGGCTAATGTTTTTCTACAAACAAGAAGGCAAGTGGAGCACGTGGGGCAGGTTTGTCCTGGGCAAGCTCCAAAGCGTCCAACCAGCCAAAGTGAACAGAATGCCTAACAGTTACCATTCTGTGCCAGGTATTCATCTATTGCCTCGAGCTCTAAATTGATTCTTCACTTCCTGCTCTGGGACAGTAGAGATGAACCTTTAAATATATTTTGTTATTTCAAAATTATTTTTTCTTCCAGTTTTGAGATATAATTGACATACAGCATTGTATAAGTTTCAGTTCAGTTCAGTTCAGTCGCTCAGTCGTGTCTGACTCTTTGCGACCTCAGGAATCACAGCACGCCAGGCCTCCCTGTCCATCACCAACTCCCGGAGTTCACTCAGACTCATGTCCATTGAGTCAGTGATGCCATCCAGCCATCTCATCCTTGGTCGTCCCCTTCTCCTCCTGCCCCCAATCCCTCCCAGCATCAGAGTCTTTTCCAATGAGTCAACTCTTCTCATGAGGTGGCCAAAGTACTGGAGTTTCAGCTTTAGCATCA
>NW_024070212.1:14933793-15023384 GCF_014754425.2 Oryx dammah
TCTCCTTGCAGTCCAAGGGACTCTCAAGAGTCTTCTCCAACACCACACTTCAAAAGCATCAATTCTTTGGCACTCAGCCTTCTTCACAGTCCAACTCTCACATCCATACATGACTACTGGAAAAACCATAGCCTTGACTAGATGGACCTTAGTCGGCAAAGTAATATCTCTGCTTTTGAATATGCTATCTAGGTTGGTCATAACTTTTCTTCCAAGAAGTAAGTGTCTTTTAATTTCATGGCTGCAATCACCATCTGCAGTGATTTTGGAGCCCCCCAAAATAAAGTCTGACACTGTTTCCACTGTTTCCCCACCTATTTCTCATGAAGTGATGGGACCAGATGCCATGATCTTTGTTTTATGAATGTTGAGCTTTAAGCCAACTTTTTCACTCTCTTTCACTTTCATCAAGAGGCTTTTTAGTTCCTCTTCACTTTCTGCCATAAGGGTGGTGTCATCTGCATATCTGAGGTTATTGATATTTCTCCCAGCAATCTTGATTCCAGCTTGTGTTTCTTCCAGTCCAGCGTTTCTCATGACGTACTCTGCATAGAAGTTAAATAAGCAGGGTGACGATATACAGCCTTGACGTACTCCTTTTCTTATTTGGAACCAGTCTGTTGTTCCATGTCCAGTTCTAACTGTTGCTTCCTGACCTGCATACAGATTTCTCAAGAGGCAGGTCAGGTGGTCTGGTATTCCCATTTCTCTCAGAATTTTCCAGTTTATTGTGATCCACAAAGTCAAAGGCTTTGGCATAGTCAATAAAGCAGAAATAGATGTTTTCCTGGAACTATCTTGCTTTTTCGATGATCCAGCGGATGTTGGCAATTTGATCTCTGGTTCCTCTGCTTTTTCTAAAACCAGCTTGAACATCAGAAAGTTCACGGTTCACGTATTGCTTAAGCCTGGCTTGGAGAATTTTGAGCATTACTTTGCTAGTGTGTGAGATGAGTAAGGTTGTGTGGTAGTTTGAGCATTCTTTGGCATTGCCTTTCTTTGGGATTGGAATGAAAACTGACCTTTTTCAGTCCTGTGGCCACTGCTGAGTTTTCCAAATTTGCTGGCATATTGAGTGCAGCACTTTCACAGCATCATCTTTCAGGATGGTGTATAGCATAATGATTTGACTTACATACATTATGAAACGATTGCCACAATGAGTTTAGTGAACTTCCATCATCTCATACAGGTACAAACAAAAAAAAAGAAAGAAAAATATTTAAAAAAAAGAAAACTATCTTTTCCTTATGATAAGAACTCTTAGGATTTACTGTTTTAACAACTTTCCTATATAATATATAACAGTATTAATTAGATTAATCATCTTGTACATTATATCCCTAATCTTAAGCTCCTGGAGACCTGCTCAGTCCCCCAGGGCCTAAGGAATCTTATGACTCACAAGGTGAAACAAACAGCACCGTAAAAGTTAAAAAAAAGACTTCCCTGGTGGTACAGTGGATAAGAATTTGCCTGCCCATGCAGGGGACAGGGGCTCATTCCCTGGTTAGGGAAGATTCCACATACCATGGAGCAACTACGCACGTGTGCCACAACTACTAAGCCTGTGCTCTAGAGCCTTTGACCGCAACCACTGAAGCCTATGCACCTGGGGCCCGTGCTCTGCAACGAGAGAAGCCCCTGCAATGAGAAGCCTGTGCACTGCAGTGAAGAGTAGCCCTCACTCACCACACTAGAGAAAAGTCCTAATGCAGGAACGAAGACCCAGCACAACCCAAAATTTAAAAAATACTAAAAATATTTAAAAAAAAGAAAACATGTTGTCTAAAAAAAAGTTAAAGAATAATCAGAGCTGTGTTGTTACGTTGCAGGGAACGCAGGTTCAATCCTTGGTTGGGCAACTAAGATCCTACGTATACTGTGGAGCAACGAAGCCTGTGCGCTGCAACTACTGAGCCCAGGCACTGCAACTAGAGAGTCCGTATACAGCAGTGAAGGCTCCGCATGCGGTGCGGTGAAGATCCTGCGTGCTGCAGCTAAGACCTGATGTGACCAAATAAATTAATTAATTTTAAACAGTGAAACTTTCGGCAAAACAGGTGCATAATACAGCGATCTGATATTTCTTTTTTGGTTAAGATTTACTTATTTGGGGCTGTGCTGGGTCTTCGTTGCTGCCCGTAGGCTTTCCCTCTAGTTGTGTTGATGGGGGGCTCCTCTCTAATTGCAGTGCATGGGATTCTCGTTGCGGTGGCTTCTTTTGCTGCAGAGCACCAGCTCTAGTTGTGTGGGCTTCAGAGGTTGCTGCTCAAGGGTTCTAGAGCACAGGTTCAGTAGTTGTGGTGCGTGCGCTTAGTTGCCTCATGGCATATGGAATCTTCCTGGACCGGGGATTGAACCTGTGTCCCCTGCGTTGGCAGCTGGATTCTTAGCCATTAGACCACCAGGGAAGCCCTGATATTTCGACACAGTCCGCAATGATCAGCTCTGCTTTGGGCATGAGGTTGTGTGTGTGTGCTGCGGTCAGTCGTGTGCAGCTCTTTGCCACCCTGTGGACTGTAGCCCGCCAGGCTCCTCTGTCCATGGAATTTTCCAGGCAAAAATGCTGGAGTGGGTTGCCATTTCCTCCTCCAGAGGATCTTCCGGACCCAGGGATCAAACCCACATCTGTGTCTCCTGTTTTGGCAGGTGGATTCTTTACCACTCCACCACCTGGGAAGCCTGGGCATTGATGTTAAGCTCTGTCAATGGAGGAGCTGGAGAGACAACGCGGGAGGAAGAATTTTTCCTTCTGGATTCTGGTGTGCTGTATCCACAGGCTTCTGTAGTTAATGCAGCTTCTCAGACGTAGCTGGGGGAGGGCTCATTCTTGGAAAGTTTCTCTCAGCCCTAGAAGTAGTGGCTGTTCCTGATAGCTTCTATTCTCGTATGCCTTTCGGAGAAGGTGATAGCACCCCACTCCAGTACTCATGCCTGGAAAATCCCACGGTGGAGGAGCCTGGTGGGCTGCAGTCCATGGGGTCCCTACGAGTCAGACACGACTGAGCGACTTCACTTTTTCACTTTTCACTTTCATGCATTGGAGAAGGAAATGGCAACCCACTCCAGTGTTCTCGCCTGGAGAATCCCAGGGATGGGGGAGCCTGGTGGGCTGCTGTCTATGGGGTCGCACAGAGTCGGACACGACTGAAGTGACTTAGCAGCAGCAGCAGCATATGCCTTTAGAGTTCTGTTTATTTCTTACTAGTGAATGTCTTGTTACAGTTATGTTCCTGGCTGATACATGGGCATCAGGTAGACTTCTCAGAAGAGTATTACCTCAGTGACCAGGCCAAATTAGCCCTAAATGAAAGGCTGTTTTGATCTTGACAAATGGCACTTAAAAGCAAGTTTTAAAAGGTCAATCTGTTTTCAAGTAACTTAGCTGTGTCCATGAATGAGGCTAAAAAATATTCAAAGCAATTTAACAAAAAAGTCCAGTACCAAACATCATAAAATAGTGTCTGACATCCAACTGATAATTACCACACATGCAAAGAAGAGGGGAAATAAGACCCAAAATGAGAAAAATAAACCAACCAAAATAGATCCAGGAGTAACACAGATGATAGAATTAGTAGTCAAAGGATTTTAAGTAACTATTATTAAATATATTCCATGTGTTTGGGAAGATGAAGAAATACAGAAACATGATAAGGAAAGATATGAAAGAGATAAAATTAGATATCAATTGAACTTCTGGAAATGAAAATTGCAGGGACTGGGATGAAAAATACACTGAAGATATATATATATATATTAGCTAAGAAGTGGATTTATTCAGATTCAGAGAGAAGCACGCTCCACAGACAGAGTGTGGGCTGCAAAGGGTGAGTGTGGCCTGGATGGAATTTAAAGCAGATTAGACACCACAGAGAAAAGCTGGGTGAACTTGAAGACTTAGCAATAGAAAGTAGCTAAAATGAAACACAGAGAGGAAAAAGACAGAAGAAGAAAAAGGAGAGGAGGAAGCAGTAGTTGTAGAAGCAGGGATCAGAGAGCCCTGGAATAATATCTAGGAGTACATATACCTGTTTGAAGAGCCAGGAAAGTGGGGAGAGGGGTGACAGAAAACTATTTGAAGAGATAATGGTCAAGAGATTTTGTGCTTTTGACAAAAACTATAAATGCATATATCTAAGAATCTCAGCAAACCCATACGAAATATGAAAGCACATCATAATCTGCCTAATCACTGCTGAACACCACTGATGAAGAGAAAATCTTAAGAGCCGCTAGAGCAAAAAACACATTGAGAAGGAAAAGAGAAGCAGACTTCTCGTCAGAAACCACACAAACCTGAGACAATGGAGCAATGTCTTTAAAATTCTAAAAGATAAAGCTGTCAACCGAGAATTCAGGGGAGATGTCTTTCCAAACTGCAGAGGGAAAAAAGATGCATCCAGACATTCAAAAGCTGAAAGAATTCATCACCAGCAGACCTGCACTATAAGAAAAATTTTAAAGTCCTTCACGCAGAAGAAAAATGATAGCAGATGGAAACCTCTGTCTACACAAAGGAATGAAGAGCTCCAGAAATGATAAATATACGGGTAAATATAAAAGACTATTTTCTTGCTTTAAATTTCTCTTTAAATGCTGGTGGAGGAATTAAAACAAAAATATTAATATGGGTGGGATTTATGGGATATGTAGAAGAAATAAAGTGCAGGACAACATCAGCACAGGCTGGGAGGTGGGAAACAGGCAAGAGTGAGGTGCTTACATGATAAATAAAGTGCACTATAAATAAAGTGGTCTAATATTACTTAAAGAAGATAGTCTATGATATATTAAAGATGTATTCTATAATCCTAGAGGAACCATGCAAAAAAAAAAAAAAAACCCAACGTTTTAAAGTATAACTTAATAAGGTAGTAAAGAAGATAAAATGGAGTCACGGTCACAGGCACCCACAGGGCCTCGCTGGCTGCCCGCTCTGTGGACTGAGCTCTTGGGTTGGGTTCCTCAAGGCAAGAGGGGCGGCAGGGGAGGCGGGTTGTCCCACTGAGCCTCCAGCTGTTTAGGACAGAATGTCAAGTGAAGTGAAGTGAAGTCGCTCAGTCGTGTCCGACTCTTTGCGACCCCATGGACTGTAGCCTACCAGGCTCTTCCGTCCATGGGATAATAAGTACTGTCAAAAAAGAGCTTTCTCTCCTGCCACCTTCTGGCAGTAAATCCAGCCTATTTTTAACTCAGGCCTCTGCTTAAGTGCTTTTGGCTAAAAGAGAACCTGCCACTTCTGGCTCCCCCGCTGTCCCCAGCCCCCGGAGGCTCACGGGCTCCTGAGATACGCCCAGCTGCCCCTCACTCGCTGCGGGTGTCGCTGCCAACACCCGCGGCAGGCGGCCCCTCAGCCCGGGCGCAGATGTGCGAGAAAAACCTCTAGGGGGCGCCATGCACACGGAGACGATGGGCACAGAGCCCACAGGGTAGTCGTGGGAGGGAATTGGACCTCAAACTCGGGCTGGAGAGGGGCGCGCGCGCGTGTGTGTGTGCGCGCCCGCGCGCCCGCGCATAAAGCCGCTCTGTGTGAAAAGGATGTGCTCCGCTGCGAATGTGAATGTTTTTGTGACTGCTTATGCTATGAAACGTAAACAACAGCCTCTGCCCTTTGGGGAGCCGCCCCCTCTGCCTGGCCTGTCTTCCCTCCTAGTCCGCCAGCCAACTCCCACACGCTAGCTGGCGATCTGCCACCCATCCCTCACGCCTCTTGTCTCCCCAAAAGGCTTCTCTGACAGGCCCTGCCTACAGGCCCAGCCAAATGGCCCTTTCACTCTGGGTTGTATACCATAGTGAAGGGTTGTATACCTTGTATAAGGTGTAAGAGTATACCTTAGCACAGGGCCAGGGTGTGCTTAGCCCTCAAGGAATGAGGAATGCTCCCAAGGCGGGTTGTGAGCCCTTCCTAGGGGTCAGACCAGGTCCTGGCCTCAGTACACAGAGAGGTGCCAGGATAACCCTCCAGGCTTGGTCTGGGGCATCTGTGCCCAGAGTGGAAACTGCTGGTGCCCAGAGAGGTGGATGTGGGGACATTGCCCCACACAGAGTGGGACAAGCTCTGTTGGTCCATCCTCATGTAGGTCCCCCAGGCTCAGGGTCTGGTGTGTGTGTGTGTGTGTGTGTGTGTGTGTGTGCGCGCGCGCACACACGTGCAAGGATGTCTGTGTGCAGAGGGGGTCCGTTTCATTGTTGTCTCCCTGTTGAGCAGCCTATGGCAGAAATGGGGGTGTTGCTCAGGGCCCCCTGGGAGGAGCTGTGGTGGGCGTCTGTGTCTAACACCCACGTGGATACGTGTCTCTGTACATATGGCAGTGGGTGAGAAGCCCCTCGCTCTGCATCTGCGAGTGTGTCTGGGCATATCCCGGGGGTCCTGGGGTTTGTGTTTGTGTCCTGTGTGGCTGTTGACTCGACCTGTGGGTTCCAGAGGGTGTGGATGTGGCACTGCTCCCGCCCTTAGACGTCCCCGGACTCCAGACTTAGTCCAGTTGGTTTGGCTGCTTCCCTGCCCGGCAGGAAACACTGTGTGTTTAGTTGGGACTGTCAGAGTGGTCTGTGTTGGCAACTGTCATCTGTCGGATCCCAGTCCTCAAGTGTGTCACCCTGTGTGACCCTGGATACACGTGTGGTTTGCGTGCCTGGGAGCCCCTCCACCTGTGTGTGGGCTTGAGTTCGCTGAGTGTGTTAGACAGTGTGACCTTCCTGTGTGTGCTGGGTGCCTGTGAAGGGTGGGAGTGTGACTTGGAAGTGTGTTGAGCACACACGCCTGAATGTGTGTGGAAGTGGCGAAGGAGTGTGTGTCAGGGGTCTGCCCACGGGGCGGGGGCAGAGGTGGGGGTGCCGCTGGGCCTGCAGTGCCTGGGCTGTTCCCTCAGCCCAGGGAGGCCCCTTCCACTTCAGCTGTGTAAACAGAGGCCCTGCCTTCCTTTCTGAGGCCCCTGCAGGGTTGTCATCCCCCACCGCCGCCCCCTCCTGGAGCAGGGAATTTCATTGACTGTGTGGGGTCGCCAGTTTGTGAAGTTATATGACTGGGTGTGAATTGAAGTGTGCAAAATTGTGTGTGAGCCTGAATGCAAGGCCAGAGTGTCCCCCCTGGCCAACAGCAGCCTCTCAGGGGCAGGTTGGGAGACTCCAGGCCACTTGAACTGAGCTCTCTCCGGTCCCCAGGCCAGTCCGTCCACGGTTTTGTAGCCAAGTATGGTAACAGCCCCCTAATTACCCATGGCCAGAGGCAGTAGAGAAAGCCAAGCGTGTGATGCTGTCCTTCTGGAGGAGGGGCCGCATCTGCCCCTCCTCTCTTCAGCCTCTGTGGAAACCGGAGCACAGGCCTCCCCGGCTCACATCTCAGGTGGCATCACTGGCTCTGCCTGCAGCTGCTCTTCCGGCTCTGGACCTATGGCGTCCTGGCTGGCTCGGGCCTAGCACATCTGGGCTGTTTCTCTGTGTCAGCATCATGCTTGCCAGTCGGACATCTGGGATGAGCTACCCAGCCTGTGGGTCCCCAGCACTTCCCACTTCTGTCCGTCCTGCTAGCCCTTGCCCCTACCTAGCTCATGTCCTTCACACCCCTGCGACCCCCATCCAAGTCACATCTCCTGGTCCCAGCTCATGCCCCTCCATTTCAACCTCTGCCCCAGCCCAGCCCATGTCACTGCCACACCTATCCCATGACCCGTGTTCCCCCGTCCAGCCCATGCTCCTGGGTTTGCCAACTGGGCAGAACAGGGAGGGTAAGGGAGACCACGGAAGGTTTTGGAGCTGAGTAGCTCTAAGCTGGACAGCTGTGGACGGGGCCCAAGTCCTCTTTCAACCCCAAAGCCTCTAGAACTGAAGGGAGGAAGAGAAGGGGGTCAGGGGTCAGAGAAATTCTGAGACGGAAGATGGGTGGGGAGGTATCCACCCTGCCCCAGACTCCAAAACATACTGAGCCCAAAGCAGCCCCCAGGGCAGCCCTCAGGGGCCCCTCAAGAGCCAACACCCACCCTTGCAGGCCCCCAACCCCAGGAACAAGGCTTTGAGCCCAGCCTGGATTGCCAATGGTCCTGCTGACCTCACATCCAGAAGGGCAGGATGTGGCTGGCTCTCTAACCTCGCTCCTCCAGCCAGAGTCTGTGTAGTGCTGTTAGCTGTGGCTGCTGTTTCTTACCCTGGGGACGGTAGGAAGGAAAGGATGTGTGAGCATCTCTGTCTGTTCATGTCTTGGGATGTCCCTTTGAGGACCTTCTGGGAATCCCGGCATGTGTTGATACGACCCTTCTTGAGGTCCGTGTGGAGGCGACCAGAACTGGACATCAAGGAGGAGAGGACCCTGCCAGGGCGGGGGGTATGGGGGAGGTGGTGCCCGGCCATCTGGAGCTGGCTTTGCCAATCTAAAGCCAGCACAGCTCACTAAATTGAACTTCCCTGGCCTTAGGGCCCTGTTCTTTGGGGATGTGGCCAGGACTCCAGTGGTATGTCAGGTCCTGGGGGCACCATCTGGCAGCCATCAGTAGAATCTAGGGTCATCCCAGGTGCTGGAGTGTGGAGCAGGAAGGAAGTGTCTTAGCCTGGCTTCCCCACACCCTGCTGCTGTCCTTCCCCTTCCCCCCAGTATCCTGCTCAGTCCTGTAGCCCAGCTGTGCATGTGGTTCTGCGCTCTCCTTTCCTGCTTTATCTTCTCCATCAGCAGGTATTGAGTCTGGATCATAGGCCCATTTCCTGCCTGCCTGCCACCCCTGCCCTCACTCTCACCTCCAGCCTTTGCTTTCAGTCTGGCCCACCATGGGCTTCATCTCACCTCGGCCTGGGCCAGGATGTGCTGGGCTATGCAGATCTTTGGGCCCCAAGGCAGAGGCCCTGTGCCCGGCAGGCTCAGGGTCATGGTACCTGTGTGTGTAACTGCTGAGTCCTCACCCTCTTACATGCTCTGGAAACTAAAGCCTTGCCTGAAGGGTATCCCAGCAGCATCCCAGAGCTTCCTGAAGCCCCAGCCTGGGGGAAAATGAAGAGATATTGATGCGCGTGGTGCTTCCTCCTTAATCCCTGCCTGTGGGGATTTAAGAGGTTTCAAAGACCAGGCCGCAATTCCTGGGAACATGCAGATCTCTTCTGGGGCATCACAGTCTGGTAGGAAAAATGGGGGCTCAGGATGCCTGAGTTCCAGTCCTGGGTCTGCCGTGGATATCGAAGTGACTGTGGGCAACTCACTTGCTCTCTCAGAGCCTCGGTTTTTATGTATGTAAAATGTGGGCTTCAGATTGGCTCCTCCAGTCCGGGTCTGAGGTCCTTTGATGTCTTTCCCCAAGAACTCTGAGTGACTTTGGTGGATGAGGTGGCAGGAGGCAATCAGGATTTGTGGGGAAGGGCTCCAGGTGGTGGTTCAGGGTCCAATGTTCAGAGCACAGTGACAGGCAACTCCACTTTGAATGCCAACCTTGAGGGACATGGCCTCTTAGACCCTCAAGTTTTCTCATCTGTGCTATTGGTTGAGCAAGACTTCCAAAGGCGCGGTGCACGCAATGCATGTAAAGCAATGGGCAGGGAGCCGGGCCCATAGTAGGTACTGAGTGAATGAAAGCTGGCTTGGTCTAGCTCCTGCTCCACTGACTGGCCTTTTTACAGCCTTCCCATTTTTAGACTTTTTTTTTTAATTTAATTTTTATTTATTTACTTGACTGCTCCAGGTCTTAGTTGCAGCACATGGGATCTTGAGTTGTGGCATGCAGGATTTAGTACTTCAACCAGGGATCGAACCTGGGCCCCCTGCAATGGGAACACAGAGTCTTAGCCACTGGACCACCAGGCAAGTCCCCCAGTCTTGGATTTTTTTAAACCCACTAGGCCCTCCCCATCTCAAGCTGGCCAGCTCCTGCCCCATGTGGCCCTGGGGTTGGAGGGAGCCTGCAGCCTGGGGCCCACAGCTGCGGCTCCTTTATGGGACAAACCCATTCTCCTCAGCCTTCAAGGTCCTCTAGACTGCCCAGCAGGGCCCCAGGTCTGTGTATCTGCTCCTCCTGTGTCCCCAGGGTAGGGTGTGTTTTTTCCGCCAGGTTCCTATAGCCTCCTGGCGTTTACCAGTGTAGCTCCTGATTGTATGTTCATATGTGTGCGTGTTATTGATTCCTCTTCACCTATCATCACACACATATAACCCATGCTGAATTATGATCCTGAGGCTAAAAACTGTCTTCTTTGTATCCTCAGTCCCCAGGATAGGGCCTAGCGCTCAGCAGGTGCCAATAAATGTCTATTGAATCCATGAACAACTGGATCGATGAGCCTAACTTTTCAAGTCTTGTCTTCACATCGGGAGCCTCAGACGTTACTGCGCTGACCTTCCCTGGTCCTTTCCCCATCTGCCCTCCCACCCCCATTCCCTCAGCTCTGCTGGTGGAAAATCTACCCACTCTCCAGGGTCCAGCTGAAATTCCATTTCCTGTGTTGCATGAGTATAGAGGGGGAGAAGACACAGTCCCTGCTGCCCAGAGACTCACAGTGTAGCTGGTAAGAGCCACAGGACACACAAGAGGGGTGCTCACCCAGGACCCGCCTGCCCACATAGTGCCCTGGTTGGGATGGAGTCACAGCTAGGCAATGAAGAAAATGGCACCTGCTCTCAGGCCAGGGACCTTGGCTGAGCAAGGGCCACCTGAATAGATTTTAGCCCCTATCAGCAACCGCTCACTGCCTTCCTAAAGTGCCCACCTGAATAACCCTGACCTCACCTGGCTTGGGAGGGGCTATGACCTTTGACTGCTTCCACCGTGGTCCCATCTTTTTTATTATTATTATTCGGCCACACCATACAGCATGTGGGATCCTATTTCCCTGAACAGGGATTGAACTCATGCCTCCTGCATTGGAATGCAGATTCTTATGCAATGGAATGCATTCCCTGGACTGCCAGGAAGGGCCCTATCCCAGCTTTCACCTTCTGTCCCCTCACTCTCCTGATGGACACAGGAGGCTGTAGTTATGTGAGGCCCCAGCACCAGCAAACTCTCAGCCTTTTGGCCATCATGTTTTCTGTCTTTTTTTGTTGTTTCTTTCTTTATTTTTGGCTGTGCTGAGACTTCATTGCCGCGCGCAGGCTTTCTCTAGTTGCAATGGGAGGGGGCTACTCTCTAGCTGTGTGTGGGCTTTTCACTGTAGTGGCCTCTCTTGTTTGCAGAGCAAGGACTCTGTAGAGTGCGGGCTCAATAGTTGTGTCACATGGGTTCAGTTGCCCCACGGCACATGGAATCTTCCCAGACCATAGATCTAACCCATATCCCCTGCACTGGCAGGTGGATTCTTAACCACCGGACCACTAGGGAAGTCCAGCCGTAACTTTTTAAACGGAAAAAAAAATTGCAAAGGATTATAAAGGAAACCAATTATATTGAAACACAGTTATCAAAACATCTACATTTTTTGGTATAGTAATATATATGCTTCTTTATTAACACATTAAAAACAAGATCTAACAACTACGGTTATTTCAAAGTAGTGATGAGAGTAAATGATATTTTGCGATATCTTCAAAAACTATACCACATTCTGAACACATCTGTGATTTCTGTTGGTTACAAAGTCACAGGCACTCTTAAAACTACTGTGGCTTATTGCCCGTACATAGGAGAATGGTAAATTTCAGTTACAGGTGAGTAAAAGTAAAGATATAACTTTTTCCTATCTAGTTTCACAACCCCCTGAAATCCATAGACCCCAGTCAAGAACTTCTGGTTACAGAATAGAATGGGAAGGAAAGGAGAAAACCATCACCATTGAGCCTTATATTCCCTCTGCCATTTAATCTTTACACCAGTCCTGTGAGAGATATATTATAACCTAGATTTTCTGATGAGATACTTGCGGCTCAGAGAGGTTGAGTGTGTTGCCCAAAGTCATCCAGGCCCTGCTCAGAAGCCTTTATTGCTCTTCCACACAGAGGTGTCTCCTTAGGGGAGATGAGCTACAAAACAAGATGTTCAGCTGACCCTTTGGCCCTAGAGTCCTGTCTCCTCCCCAGGCCTTGTGACCTGTGGGGTTTATTTAACCAGTGTACAGAAGAGTGATGGCCCCTGGAAATCACACACACTCGGTTATTTTTATCTCCAGTTTATTTTTTTTAGACTAAGAGCAGAGTATGAAAGTCACAGCCAAAGCACTTGAAAAAGGCCCAGGAGGATGGGTGGGGGCCACAGAGGATGGGCAGGGCAAGGTCCCGGCTCAGGGCTGGAGGGGGGCATTGTTGTCTCACGGTCTCCAAAAGTGTCTGTGCGTTGCATAGGTCCTGTCTTCACAGAAGACAAAAGAGGGGCCAGGGGGTCCCCCGGGGGGGGCCTAGCCTGGTGGGGAAGGGGTCTGAAGCTGGAGGGGGAAGTCAAGGAAGGTCAGGGGGTTAAGGAAGGGGAGGGACTCTGTCCGTCTGTACATTATATATAGATATATAGAGTCTGTACATGCCTGCCTGGCACCCCAATGCCCACCCCTTGTCACCCTTGTCCACTGTCGGCGGCCCCCCGCAGTGGTGTCTGCTTGTAAACTTGGATTCAATCCAAACCACAATCCTGGGAGTGGGAGTGGGAGGAGGACGTGCTTATTGCTGTAAACAGGGGAGGGGCAGCAGGCGGTGCCACCCCCTCACCCATCTAGTCCCCTCCCTGTGTTCTGGCCCTGGAAGAGAGTGACTGGGGGTGTCTCCCACACTTCAATTTGCTCTCTCTGGGGCACATTTGTCTCTCGGAGGGGGACAAAGGGGGAGGGCACCAGGGGTCACAGAAAGGTACCAGGGGGCAGGGAGTCCTGAGCACTGCCCTTTACAGCTCCCGGGTTTGGTACCAAACATTACCAGAGCCACAAGGCCACTTGGGACCCGTAGCTGTCCCTGTGCCTGGTCCACTACAGTGCCCTACTTGGTGGAGAGGGGACAGAAGGGGTGAGCACAGATGTATGGTGCAGACCCCACTTCCAGCTGTCGGAGGAGGGGTCTAGGCCCCACAGCTAGGCTTCCCTGGAGAGGCCAAAGGTTCCCTGCTCTGACCCAGCCCCGCCCCAACTCTCCCCTCCAAGGGAGGGGGCAGAGCTAGGAGGCCAAGAGTGTCATCAGGAAGAAGGCGATGCCCACCGCCAGGGGCAGATGTTCCCGCTTGGGGCTGGTACCGCTGATGCTCTTCTCAAGCTTGGGCACCTGGGGGTTCTCTCCCTCAAAGTCTTCTGTGGATAGATGAAGAGACAGACTGGTGAGAGCCGGGCTGCGCGCTGGGGAGGGAACACGCGGCAGCGGTAGCAGCAGTGGAGCGGGGGACGTAACCACCACGGGGGTGGTAAGGATCGGTGCCCCCGGGGAAAAGACATGCAAGAGGAGCAGGCACCGGGGAGGGGGCTGCGGTTCCAGCAGTGGCCACCAGAGGGCGCTGCGCAGACTCACCCAGCACGTTGATCTTCACATTGGGGCCCATGGTGAACTGGGGGAGAGTGGGGACCGGCTTCTCCCCGGAGTGCGATGCTGCGGGGTGGGGTGCGGGTGGGGAGAGAGGAGGGGAGAGTCAGGGCCAGGATCCCCTCCCCCTGCTACAGCTGGGGAGCGAGTCCCCCTCGCCTGTGCCCTCCACCTCCACCCCCAGGAAGCCAGGGGAGCCCCAAAGCAGGGGAGCCAAGGATGGGGTCGCGGCTGGGAGCCGATTATACTCACTGGAGGCGCAGCAGACGAACACCTTCATCCTCAGACACTTCCAGTGCAGGTTGTGGGTGGGCGTGGCTGGGGAGGAGACTGGGCCTGAGTCGCTTTTTCTCCAGATGTTCTATCCCGTGCCCTCCTCGCTCAGAAACTCTCCTCACTCCCTCCAGACTGCCCCTCTTGCGCAGTGTCCTTCAGTACCTCCTCCACCCTTTGGGCATTAGTCTTGGTGGCTCTGCCGTTAGCCCTAGAAGCTCCTGGGGTCCTATCCCTCAATAAACTGAACCCTGAGGTCCCTCCTCCGAAATGTCCCTCACAGAAACAGTGACTCTGTGACCTTTGGGAATGCCACTAGACCTCTTTTCTTAGCCTCACGACCCTGAGCTGGAACCCTGAGGGCCCCAGCTCCCACGCCTCATCCTGGGGTATCACTTGGAGCAAAGAGACCTAGCGCCTGCAGCGTTGGCCGGCCCCCGACCCCTCGGGACTCCGCCCCCTAGCACTTAGGCCCCGCCCCGGCCCGCCTCCAGGTCGTCACTTACAGATGTAGTAGTACTCGTGGCCGGCGTGGAACTCGTAGCCCAGAGAGAAGGCGCTGTAGCGCTGGAACTTCTCCGAGAACTTGATGGGGCTGTGGGGGGCGTGCGGTCGGTTGCACTCCCAGCGCTTGGAGCCTTGGCTGGCGTTGCAGGTACGGTAGCCGTCCCGGCTCACCATATACAGCACGTACTGCTCTGCCCCGCCTCCGGGCCCTGGCCCCGCCCCGGGGCCCACCCCTGAGCTGTTGTAGTGCGGGCAGTAAATATCCAAATAATCGTTCACGTTCACCTGCACCGTGTAGCCCTCTCGCCGCAGGCTGTGGGGGAAGGAAGCGGGTCAGAGAGAAGAAACCCAAAGACAACTCGCTTTCCACCTCACCTCTCCGCAGACCTTCCCTAGGGTCCTTAGAGTCTCCAGGCTTTCCTTCTGAGCTTCCTCTCCTCTCAGTCCCTTTCTCTATCCCCAGGGCCCTAGTGCCTCCAATCCCCGCACTATCTTTCCAGGCCCACTCCTGGTTCTGCCCTTCTCCTGGTAGCCACCAGACGGTAGCAGAGACGCAGGGAAGCCCGGCCGGCCTCCAAAGGAAAAGAGGCGGGGGAGAAGGGTGGAGGGAAGAAGGGAACGTATGCTTTGGTTACCACAGAAACGGCGCAGGTCCCTGCGACTCCCAGACCCAGGCCCGGATTTCCTCCGTCCATCCCCCATAATTCACTAGTGGAGAGGAGGGATAGGAGGAATGGAAGTGTGAAAGTGGGAGGGATCCCTTGGAGGGATGCGCACCCTCCATCGCCTCTCCCAGCATGCTTTCCTGATGCTGCCAGTCCACCCCCAAGGCGAGTCCAACAAGACCTGCCCTCACAGACATATGTATGCAGGCTTCATGCATATACACGCACAAGTTCTGTGGCACACACACAAATATGTCCACCACCCACTCACGGGCAGCGTACACATAGAAAAACTAGGTGATACGTGTGCTGGACTGGCACGCCAGTATTGGTTGACCCCAGCAATGTTCAGCTCTCTCCCTGCCCTTCCTATACAGACACACACACTGGCGCATGCTCTCTCTACAGTATGACTGGCCTCTGTACCTTGAGTCTCACTGACCTCCACCCGGAGGGTATGGACAATTAGGTCTCCAACAAAGTGACACACCAGGACTTCCCTGGTGGCTCAGATGGTAAAAAAATCTGCCTACAGTGTAGGAGAGCCAGGTTTGATCCCTGGGTTGGGAAGATCCCCTGGAGAAGGGACTGGCTACCCAGTCCAGTATTTTTGCCTGGAGAATTCCATGGACAGAGGAGCCTGGTAGGCTACAGTCTAAAGGTTGCAAAAAGTTGCTCAGATGACTGAACGACTAACACATATACCAGTGTGACACAATAGATCAGGGAGCAAGGGACTCAATACCAAGGCTCCAGGTGGTGTCATGCCAAAACTGGTATCTCTATACCCCTCTCTCCTCAACCTGACACTAACTCCCCCTTAATGATGCTGAACAGAGTAATGGGCAGAGTGCCCAGACAAGATGGCTGGGCCTCTTACTTCCCTGATCCTTCTATGGGCAGAGAAGCAGATGCTGGGTCCCTTGTAATCCCCACCTGCCTTGCTAGTTATCATCAAAGTGTTGGTCTTAATGCTCTCTCCATGGTGGTATTGAGTGGTGTGGGGATGGGAAAAACATCTGAATGGAGAAAGAAACTCAGAGAAGTAGGCAGGAGTTTCCCCTAATTTTCTTTGCATAGGAATGCACACATCTTGGCAGTGAGAGGGGCGTATAGTGGACACAGGAAGGCATGGGATACTTGGCAAAATGTCAAACCACTGGGGGCTTTGGTTCCTGGGAACTCCCTGAGGGGAGAGACTCGCTCCCCTTGTCACCAGGCACCTCCCAGTTCCACAAACAGTAATTAGATCCATTAGGGAAACGAGCTTGGAGGCCTTTGGATGGGGTGGGGCCTTGAGGGTCCCTCCCCACCCCACCCTACATCCTTGGCCTTGCCTGTGCCACCCCCTCCCCAAACACTCCCTTTCAAGCCTAACAGTAAGGAAGACAGGTAAAAGCCAGTGTTTGAGCTCCCCAGTAAGAATGGGCTCAGCCTCCTTGCGTCATCAAGAATGCCACCAGCCCTACTCGGTTCCCATGGGAGTGATGGGTCACTCTGGCTCCTCCCTGGCCCTGGCACCCAGGTGGGCAGGAGTCTCAGCCTGGGGCACTGGGAGCAGGAAAACGGGTTAGACCAGGCCTAGCTCCCAGCTGCCACCCCAGCTTTACCTCTCTATCCACAAGCTCAAAGTCTACTGTTCCTCGCCCACAGGCTTTGAGGAGGGGGCCCCCAGTGCCAGACCGGGGGCAGCTGCACAGCCTCTGTCCTTGAGTCTCACCGGGTTTCCAGCCCTGAAGCAGTGCCTCCCTAGGGCACTGCGTAGTTTTCCTGCAACACACCCTGGGCTGAGTTGCGTGAATCGCCCCTGAAACGCCCCTACCCTTCCTGCTGGGCATGTGGGAGAAAGAACTGCTGGGGGAATGACTGTGCCCAGTTGGTAGCTGGTGGACGGGGGCAAAAGGCTGGCTGCCAGGAAAACCCAGCCACAACTCCTGGGAGACCTGAGGTGTCTGCTTGGCTTGGGCGCTTTAATTGAATCTGTCATCCTCCCAGTTTTGGCAGTAAAGAGGGAGGTGCCGCTAGGCCCCAGCTTAGCTCCACAGCTAACCTCTCCTTCAGAGCCGCGCCTCCCTAACCTCGAGCCACACCCCGCCACACCCCGCCCCCGCGGGAGAGCCGGGCAGGTTGGGCTCTGCGGGCTGGGTCGCGCCTGCCCCTTCAAACAGTTCTCTACTCTTCCTCACTTCATCCCCTACTGGCCTCCCACTTCCCTCGCAGAAAGGCGAGAGTCAACACACCCCACCTGGAGGGGTGCCCCTCAACCTGGCTTCCGCCGCCCCCAGTGCACATTCCGGCCCCTTTCACTCCTTCTGTGCCCTGTCTGCCGGAGCCTCGTGGGGTGGGCGGCGGGGGAACGGGGAAGGAGCAAACCTCTCCCCCCGGGGCAATTAGGGGCTGGTAAACAGGGTGTCTAACAAGACCAGCGAGTAAGGAAAGGATCCCAAGAGATCCTGAACTTGTTAAATCCCTGCCCCCCACCTCTAAGCGCCAAGATGCAGAGCAACGGAAGTGGAGGAGGGAAAAAGACACCGGACCCCTGTTCTCCCTCCCTCTAGCGCGCGCCCCCGAGGCTGCGCGCCACTCACCCCAGCAGGCGAGGCCGGACCACGTGTGCGCGGCGTGGGGTCCGCGCGCTCGGGCTGGGATGGGTGGTTGGCGAGAAAGCTCGCGGGGCGGCGCGTGCACGGTGACACCCCCGCACCCCTCTGGTGCCCTGGGCCTCCGCACCCCACCGGACTGGGTCTCGCCAGCTAGGGATTCGGCTCCGGGCTTCTCCGGCTGGCGTCGGGTGGGAGAAAATCAGCGCGCCCCACATCCCCGCCCCTCCTCCCTGCGACAGAGGCGGCGGCGGCGGCGAAGGTTTATTGATCTGCAGCGGCGGAGAAGCGCGAGGGACCCGCCGAAAGCGAGACATACAGAAATGGAGTGAGAGGGAGACGCACACCGAAAGGGGGGATGAACAGAGACTGGATTCACCGAGAGGCGAAAGAGAGTGAGACAGTGAGAAAGAGGAATCCAGAAACCGAGAAAGAGATGTTAGAATGAGACGGGAGAGAGGCTTGGAGAAAGGGAGAGCCATAGAGGCCGCTCGAGAGAGGCCCACAGACAGCAAAGACGGAGGCAGGGACGCAAAGGAGAATATCAGGGACAGGCAGCCGGTTCAGGGCAGAGACTCGGTGACAGGAAGAAAAGAGAGAGAAAGACCAACAGGGACGTAGTAGAGCCTCAATAAATATTTGTTGAATGAATGTATGAATGAGAGAGAGATAAGCAACAGAAACATTTAAGAGATAAAGAGACAGGTAGGGAGACAGCTAGAGAAAGATACTCTTCTTGAGATAGGGGCGAATGTCAGCACCCTTGGACAGTTCTGCAAAGAAATGAAGCACAGACCTGGGCGCTTCCATTTGGCCACTGGCCGGTCCCGCCCCCCGCCATTCAGTTCTGGGCTCATGGGACCCCTCGACCTCATACTCTCATGCTTTCTTCCAGTAAGGTTCCCCCATGCTCGGTTTCTGGGCCAGACTGGGAACAGGTCTCCTCTATTCCAGAGGACCAAACGGAGGGACTGAGTGCGGGACAGGGGCAAGATCACGGTCGCTGTGCAGGGTACTGCCCCCAGGTCTGTCAAATAGGCCACCGCACGTGTCCCACCAGTACCCTCCCACGTGACCCCAGGAGGCGGGGTCGCAAGACCCTCTTCACGTGACCCTAGGGGGCAGAGACCCTTGGCACGTGATGGGGGGGTGAGAGTCAGGAGCCCAGCTCACGTGACCGGGGGGAGGGGACACGGGAGCCTGTGGCTCGGCCCGGCCCCGCCCCCAGCTCCCTGGCCCTCTCCACTCCCGGCTCCGGAGCACGTCGCTCTCACGATTTATGGGGCCGCGGCTGCCGCAGTGAGGGAGCCGGGGAGCCCGGGCGCAGCGGCAACAAAGGCGGAGGAAGCGAGGCGGGGGCGGCGGCGGCCTCCGGGCCCGGTACGCGCCCCCTCCCATCTCTACCCGTCCAGACCTGCGGAGGAGCAGGGAAGACAGAAAGGAGGCTCTCGGAACCTGGGCTCCCCCACCCCCTCCCAGGGCTTTCACCTGCGCCCAGGTGTATGCGGGGGAGGGGAACCTGATCAACAACATCCCCCCTTCAGCCCTACCCCCGCCCCATTCCCGCATCCCCTGGCTCCGGCTTATCCTAAGAACGTGAGGGTGCCCTGACCGTGGTGGGGAACCCGGAGCCCCTCACCTGCGTGCTCTCCACTCCCTGCCAGACTCTAGCGGGGCGGGGGGCGGACGTGTGAGTCTGGGGGAGGGAACGAGCTAGATAGAGAAGGGGAGTCAGCCCCTAGAGGCCCCCAGAGTTCTCCGAGTCCCGCTGGGGGGGGGGAGGGGCCGTATCCCCACCCCCGAGGTTTCCATGGGAAGCGAGAGGGGGGCGTCGTTGCCTCATCCCCACCCCCAGTCTGACACTCCGGGCGCGAGGAGGGAGAGAGGGGGAGGCGCAGAGCCCCAAACAACAAAGAGCAGGAGCCGCGAGCGGCAGCCCCTCCCCCGGGAGGTTGGGGGTCGCGGCCGCCCGGCCCTCCCGGTCCCCTCTCGAGGGGCCTCGCCATTTGCTCCCGAGTCGCCCCCTGGGATGGAGAGCCAGAGACAGTGCCGCCGCCGCCGCCTGGGCAGGTGTGACAGTGACCCCCGTGTCCCCAGGGATCCCCCCAACACACAGACACACGGAGGCGGCAGGGGTGATACACACGGCGGCTCGGCGGGGAGGAGAAGACAAGGGCAGCAAGGACTGAGCAGAATGAGAAACTGGCCCCGCAGCCGGCACCCAGCCGCCGCTCCACACACCCCGGGAAACCACACGGCCGCCCTGACACCCGCCCAGACCGCGGCGGCGCCGACAGCCACCCTAGCCCAGACGCGGCCGGCCACGCGGACAGCGACCGCAGCCCCCTCCTCGACCCGTCGCCCGCTCCCACCCCCAGACGATCGCCGACGCAGACACACAAATCACACACTCAGACACACACGCACACTGACAGCCGCGCACGCCCGCTCACACTTGGAGCCACACGCTGTCCCCAGCCCGGGTGTGTGTGTGTGCGTGTGTGACACGCCGACATCTCCTTGCCTTCCTCCCTTTCGCCGGTACCCCATGTTCCTATCCTATCCAAGCGGCACCTCCAGAGCCCCCCAACTTGGCGACCCAGCCCCAGCTCATCCAGCCCCGCTTATCTATACAACCAGGGTAATCCATTCACCTTCCTTCTGAGGAGGTGCTCGCCCGGACTCCTTGCCTCAGCTTTGGACCCCACTTGTTAAAGCAGGAGTCATGCCCAGAACCCCTAGAAACGCTCGCCACTGAAAACAGGTCATCACTGGGCTCCCTAAGTGCGGCGGCCTATCCCCAGCATGCTGGTGCTCCTAAACCCCAGGCCGGCCCGAAGGGGGTGAAGATGGGGGGACTGTCAGTAGAGGGTAAGCTATTCCAGAGGCGGGTGTGTAGAGAAGCCAAGGTGGGGTGGGGTGTTCCCAAGCAGCCTCCTCCGCTCGGCCCAAGCCCTGGTTACTCTACCTTAACAGCCTCTTTCAGACACCCGCTGAGTTTCATAGACGCCTACAGAGTGTGTCCCCCTCTCCCTCGCCTTCTAGCCCCCATCTGTGGTTTCCCAGGACTGCCACCCCAGGTTCCCCCAGGACTTCCCAGGCCTTCCCCTCTCACTGACGCGGGACGCATGGGCTCCCTGGGCCCCCGACTCACTGCTGGTTGGAGCTGTTCCAGTACACCGCATGCCGGTTTCCCAGCGCCCCCCCGGGCCCCTGGGCCAGCAGCGGCAGCAGCGGCACGGGCACGAGCAGCAGCAGCAGCAGCAGCGGAGCCGCCGCCATCCCCGGAGCCGCCGCCGCCGCCGCCCCCCGACTGAGCCCCGCGCTCCCGGCTTCTCGCTTCCCAGCTCCCTGCCGCCGCCGCCGCCGCCGGCCCCCGGAGCCTTAGGCCACGCCCCCAGCCCTTCCCTCCGCCCTCCCGGGCGCGCCCCCAAGGCCCCGCCCCTGGCGCGCTCCCGTCAGGCCCCGCCCCGCTCGGGCCTGGAGCGCGCGCTGCGCGTGGGAGGTGAGAACCGTGCTGCCCCCTCCGGAACAACCGGAGCGCTCCTCGCCTCTACCTCGTAGGTTTAATTTGCTACCGCCGGTCCCATATCTTCTGCTCCCACTAGGGAGGCCAAGACAGGGATCTCAATCTCTTGTCAACATTCATTTCTGGGATGGGAGACTTGAGAAGAAGCTTGGGGTCCAGGATCCTTTAATGAGTAAAACTAGACCTCCCTCCTTTCTGAACAGTCAGGTCCTCTGCTCCCTTCACATCCCTGTTCCCATGTGCGTGAGGAGCCAGATGGGGTCTAGAGGGTGGCTGAGAAGCCCTTTAGCTGCCATCAAGGACCTTATTGCTGTTGCCCTGACCCCCCAGCTGAGGAGGAGGCTTGTTTTTCCTGGCGGTAGAGGAGCTCGGCCAGAGAGTGTCAAGGCTGGGTGCTGGGAGGGCCTTCGGCAGTCCAGGGCCCAAGGCAGAGGAGGGACTGAGGAGAGTCAGCTAGAGCCAAACCGGCTTTCCTGGGACACTGACAAAGGATTCTTCACTCACTCTCAACCAGAGACCCCTCCCAGCACAGCCAGTGGCGTCCCGAGGCAGTCTCACTCCTACTCTCACAGACGTTGATGAGAGCGCGTACAGGCAGAGCACCTTGTACTCCAGTTCTCATCACAGTCATTGTCCTCACAGTGACACCCAAACACAGACATTACATCCACACATTCAGAAGAGGCACAGACACCCAGAAGCAGAGAACACAGAAACACAAGCATATAGACACAGATAACCCTTCAGAGACATAAAGGTATAGGTGTCACTAGGTACCTAGAGATCTGTAGAAACACAGAGATTCAGTGCACAGAGACATTGGAGCACACACACCTAGACACACACAAGCCCATGCACACCCTCTGACATACACACAGTTCTGTACTCTCCTCTTCTCTCTTGTCCTGTGAATTAGAAATTCAGGGAAAGAAAAATCTAGAATCTAGAAAGTGTTAGTCGCTCAGTTGTGTCCGACTCTCTGCAACCCCCCGCCAGGCTCCTCTGTCCATGGGATTCTCCAGACAAGAATACCAGAGTGGGTGGCCATCCCTCTCCAGGGAATCTTCCTGACCCAGGGATCAAACCCTGGTCTCCCACATTGTAGGCAGATTCTTTACCATCTGAGCCACCTGGGAAACCCCGGAGATTGAGGGAAAGGGTCTCAAATCCAGACCTAGGGATTGTCCACTCCTCATCTCCTTTTGTTGGGGATGCTCAGATTAAGAATGATCAGGAGGACCAAGTCTCAGCCCAGACTCTCGAGAACCCAGTCCAACTACCTGAGCCCAGGGTGACAGGAATGATGTGCTTTTCTTCTTACTGCAGGAGAGAGGATATACAAGCACCCTTTATCTGCTTATTGTTGGCAGGACAGGGGTCTTGACCACAATTTGGCCTCAGATGCTGGGTTTGGGGGAGGGGTAGTACCATCCAGAAAAAGCCCTGTGCCTAGCTGCTGTCAGGAGAGAGCAGGCTGTGTCCTCCCTGGGCTCTTCTCCACCCCAGGAGATCTCTTCTCCCTTCTCAGGAGCCAGAAAATAAATTAGGCCCCTTGAGGTGGGAATGGGGGACATTGCAAACAGCTCTCCCTCCCCTCAGACACCTCAGCCCGAGGGAGATTTGTTTCACCCCAATGATGCTGACCTGCCTACTCCAGGTGCCATGCATCGCAGCCTCCTCCCCGCCTACCCACATTCCTATTCTGCAGAAGCAGCATCTCTCTGTAGGTCCCACAGTTGGCAGAGAGGCTGCCGGTATTCATAGGGAGTGGGAGCTTGCTGGTTTGGCCTAGGACTTTAAATTCCATTTTAGAAGCCCTGTTTATAGAATCTGGGTCCCACTTAAGGATTTGGGCTCTTTTCCGTAGGGCTCAGATACTCCTCTTTAGAATCTGGCACACTCCCTCCCAGCCCCTCAATAATAACTGAGCTCTCTTCTCTAGAATTTGGAGCCCTCTCTTGTGGATTTAAGCAGCCCTCTCTATGGGGGTCTAAACCTCTGGCTTTTAAGTTCTGAGACACTCTCTAAAGAGCCTAGGCCTCTGACCATGGGATCTGGTGCTCTCTCTATCTAGGCCTCTAAATCAGCTGCTGGCTGATTTGGGTTTTTGTGTGAATTAGCAAAACCACCCCTCTCTGCAGACCCAGTCCTTAGGGTGCATCTCTTGGCAAGTGGTACCTTTGTGCAAAAACAGAGGTGCCGCTCCTTTCAGTGGGAAGTGGCCCCATGTGTCTCCCCATCTTAGTGAGGGAGCTTGGACTGATTGTCTCTACTACGCATTGTGGGGCTCCTTTATGCCAAGAACAAACAGCACACCCATATGTGGCAGTTCTGAATATAGGAGATGTGCTTCCAGCTGTAGTTTTTAGGCCTGTTGATAGGCCTCTATTCATGGGGTCTGGGCTTCTCTAGGGATGGGGTCTCTTTGTATAAGATCTGGGCCACTGTCTACAAGCTGGGATCTGATCTGAAGCCTATGCCTCTTTATGTGACATCTGGGTCATTGAAGAACCCAGGCTTCCATCAATGGGGTGTAGGGCCTCTGTTTATACCTGTGATTCAAATCTTTCCTGTGACCCACAATAAGATGTATATTTTGCATTTGCCATACAGCAGACACACACACATTCACATATAACTGAAACAACAAGTTTCATGAAACAATACTTAGCCTTATTACAGAGGCTGCACTCTGATATTTTTCTTCTGTTCTACTCTTAAAAAAACAAAAATACGAAGCTCGTTCAGCCCCAGAAAATTGATTCCTTGGTTGTATCATCCCTAATGGGTTACAGTCCACAGTTTGAAATGCTCTAAGGCCTGGGCCGTGACTGTCACCTCTCTGTTGGCTGAGGGCCTCTGTGAAAGCCGAGGTTCTCTCCATGGGGCTGATCCTCTCTCTCTAGGGCCTTGGGCTGCTTTCCCCTCTTCTGCAGGCTCTGCCTACATTTCCCTCTGCCCTCAGCTTGCCATGTTCTCTCCAGGGGCACTGAGCTCAGGCCCCTGGGAGTTATCTGAATGTGGTGCCTCACCCCGCCGCCCCCCCTGCCTCCTGGGGTCAAGGAAGCAAGGAGCTGAACAGGTCGGGGGCAGAGGGAATACTCAGGCTGTGTGGCCGAAGGCAGCTCCTGGGACATCGGGTGGCAACCACAGAGCCGAGCTATGTTCAATAAATCATGGAGGCTAGGGCCTGGGGGCGGGGGAGGCCAGGAGGGAAGGGGGGCCGTGGATAAATAATTCATTAAACAAACAAACAAGGAGCCTGTAAGAGGGAGGATGGGGCACGCATGTGAGCAGGAGAGGCAGCCGCCAGCTCCAGACATGAAATATTCACAGGTTCCACACCTTGCCTAGGGCCCATGTGTGTGTCCTGGTGCAGGCAGCCTGTTGGCATGGTCCTAACATGGGACCCCGGGTGCCAACAAGGAGGGCGATGTATGTGTCTTCTGACTTCCAAGTGTGACATGTGCGTCAGCATGGCTACGTGGTTCTTTAACGCCCTTGAGCTGACATGGAACAACACACATGACTGACAGTGGGGAACTTGGGGCATGGGACACAGGAAGTTAGGATTCAGAGCTTGATGGGTGGGGTCAGAGCGTCATAACCTCTGATTCTAGTTATGCCCTGACCCCTCAAATGAGTCCAGCAAGCTAAGAACCCTGAAGTAGAGAAGCATCTCTGGGGTGTTACACTGGAGGTTTGAGTACGTCCTCTGAATGTGCTTCTTTCTAGAAAAGCTGAGAGGGAGGCAGTTGGGCTTGGCAGTTAACAGGATGGGATTGGGTTCAAATTCCATTTCCACCATTCACAGGCTGTGCTGGTCACCTTAGTTTTCTGAGACTGTATCCTTATCTGTAAACTGGGGATAATAACACCCTTCCTTGAAGAGCTGGTTGCTATGAGGATAAAGATCCGTGTCTGGGAAGCATTGGGCACAGAATTTAGGACCCACAAGGTGCTTGATTGATGGAGGCCTCATCATTATTATTATCCTGAGGTCTGCCAACCTAGACTAGCTCCAGACTCTCTTTTTCATCTTTCTTCCCAGCCATTTCCAAACTTCTCTAATAGCCGTCATAGTGGGAGAGGTGACCTTGGGCTTGGGGAATAGGAATGGGTTAGGAAAAGCTCAGATAGAATGAGGGGGAGTAGAAGTTACAGCCAAAGAGACATTCGCATCCTTGAGAGTGTGAAAATAGAGGTCCTTGACCTTCTCCTCAGACCCCAGAGCCTCTTTTTAGCCCCTAAATCTCTCCTTCAATCCACAGTCTCTTCTCTTTCCTGCCACCAAACTTGCGCTTTCTAGTAAGTGGCTGCAAGAGGACAGAAGGAACTGGGATAGAGTCTCAGAGGAGCATTGTAGTCTCCTCACCCCACCCATCCCCAGGCCAGTCCCCACTGCCATAGCTCTAGCCTCTACCCTCTGCCTACTGGTTGAGCACTTCCCTGGCAAAGATGGCTATGTCTGGGCAAAACCCAGAGAAGTGGCACCCCATAGTGGGTGGGGAGAATCCAGGCTGGAGAGAGCTGCAGAGGGCCAGGGTGGAGTACCTAGGGCCTCCTAGTAGGCCCTAACATTCCCCAGCCCTCTCGTGTCCCCTGGAAAGGATCCGCTCCCAGTGGAGAGAGCCAGCAGACAGGTCTGAGCTGGCCTGCTCCTCCACAGACAGAAGAAGAACAGGCTGGGGGAGGGGGCCTGAGATCTTGGTGGGGAGTGGTGGCTATAACCCCCACATCTATGGGGAGCTGGGGCAGAAGGGACTGTGGCCTGGGCACAGCTTACCATAGCCTGGGGGCCCAACTCTTGTCTCCCTTGGCTAGCCTGCTGCTACTTGGGGTGTCAAGGGTCTGGGCCCCCAGGTGGTGAAGGTGGTGCCTGCCCACCTCTTCCCAGAGAGCCAACACTGGTTCTCCACTTCCCCTCCCCTGGGCTGGGCAGGTTCAGGCTAATCTGCGCCAGAGCTTCACGGCAAACATTGATCTGTAATAAAACCACAATGTGTGTTTGGGAGAAGCGATTCCAGACACAGAAAAATCCAGGCACACATACACACACACACACATACACATGGATGCAAAACATACAGCTCTGAGGAGTGCAGACACCAGCAGTCCTGAAGACACAGCTAAACATGGACCTCTATGCTGAATCAAAAGCATGATTAGCTCTACACTTCCCCTCCATGCCATAAACTTTGTCCTTCAACACCCAAGCCTTCTCTGACAGTTCACTTTCCCTGTGTTCCCATAGCACATTCTGCACAGCTCCATAACGGCATTTGTACTTGGCACTGTAATTATTTGTTGGCCAGTTTTTTCTCCTCAAGTAATCTGAAGATTCCTTAAGGGAAGGGATCCTGACTTAGGCAAGTGTATATCCTCAACATCTAGCATGAAGCCTGGTATTTAGTTAATAGGCATAGGTGAGGTGCTTAATAAATAATTGTGGAATTGATGAACAGAAGAATATATGGATTCTGATAGTGAGACACCCATGCTAAGAATCCCTCAGAAGCACACAGCATAACTAGTACATGCTACTCAGGCCTCTGGTCCCACCTTCTTGTCTCCAGCTCCCCTGACCTTACTGCCTCTTAGCTTCCTCAAAGGCCCTCCTTTTTCCCTCTGCTCAGTGTGAGACCATGAATTTGAGTACCACCTGAGGGCTGGTAGGCAAGGTAAGGGTTAATGGCACATCATTAGTGCTTAATTGGAGGAAGGAAGCTGCCCTGGCACCAGACAGGTGGGCAGGCCTGCCCCTCAGCTGGAAGCAGGCATCCCTAGTTCCAGCACCCTGCCGGGCACGTGGGTGATTTGGCCCTGGAGACCCTCAACTCAGCCCAGGGCACCTCCCCCAACCATTTGCTTTGCCAATGTAGTCTCCAGGCAGTACAGACCAGCCCTCCCCATCTGTCACCAAACATCCAGAGGGACAGGCAGACTTCTTATCCTTTCTCCTTGAGCTAGGCTGTGCCCTCTCTCTCCCCTGGAGAGACTGGAGGCTGGGAGCAGAGGTGGGGTAAGGAACTGGACCACTGAGAGGTAGATTAGAGAGCCAGTGAGGGAGAGATTTGGGATACAGACAAGCGACAGAGCTGGGGATGTGGAGATGTCTGCCCAATTTGACCTTAAATGAAGAGAATGCAAATGAGATGGAGACGATATGCAGATGAACGCGAGGATCTCAGAATTAACATTCTGGGTGGCGGGTGGCTTAAGCTCTGTACCCAGGACCCCCACGCTTTTGCCAATACTCCCCTCCTAACTTCCTCGGCTGAGTGAGTAAAAGGATCTCAAGAAAAATAAGAGCTTGGTTGGGCTAGGACGGCAGGACCTGGGAAACAGGGCTCCGCTCTCTCCTCCCCGCCCCCAACCCAAGCACCACCCAAGCTGCCATTGAAGCACAAGCAGACCACTCTCCAGGTTACGCTCGGACGCACCGTCGGTTGCTATGGGGACCCCCTCCACGTCCAGGCCTGAACCAATGGGCATCACCGCTGATGACCTCATGCCCCAGGCCCAAGGATTCTATTGGTTATTTGGAAGTCAGCGTGCCCCTCTCCAACTGCGTCACCGCTGGGGATCCCCCGACGACCCCAGCTGGTGTAGCCGACTGAAAGAAGAACGCGCTGGGAGCTCACAACTTGCCGAATGAATGAGTAAGGAAAGCAAGGAATTACTGAAAAGGAAGAAGAAAAAACGGTGGGGTTACATAAAAAAGACCAAAACTTTAGGGTTTAGCCTCTGGTGAAAGACTTATAACCCCAGAAAGTGGGGAGCAGGATCGAGGTCAGAGACTGGGGCTCTAAGGTTCTCGGAACAGCGACATAGCTTGATGCGAAGATGAGGGGTTTTTGCATCATTCTGGTGAGACTAGGACAAGCCCAGCAAATTGAGGGCCCCACCCTCGGCCATCTAGCGCCGCTGAGTTTAGGGGAGATCGGTGACGCCTCAAAACCTGCAGGTCTGCCGAGCCTCCTGGAACCACGCCCGGGAACACGCCTCGAGGACTTCTCATGGGTAGGGCCCAGTCCCGGAAGACCGCCCAGAGTCTTCGTCCTGTCTAGGCCCCAGGAGCGGACTTGGCCCTCGCTTTCCTTGGAGACGCGCCCCACAACTGAATCAGTTGTCCACACAAGGCCCAGGCTGGGCGGAAAGTGAGTGTAGGGAGGGGCTGGCTAGAGGCCTGCGGCCGGCGGGCCCGCGTCTCCCCCGCCGCCTCCTCTCCCTCCCCAGCCCAAGTGCGTGGCGGCCCAGGTGTCCACCCTCACACCTGCAGGGAGCTAGGAGCCGGCGAGGGCCTGCCTGTGTCTGTGTCAAGGGTGGGCGTCTGCCTGAGAGGGCGTGTGTCTTGAGTGTGGGGAAAGCCGGTTTGGCCCCGCGTCTCTCTCGCACATGCGTTATCAGCGGCGAGATCCGCGCGCCGGCTACAGGCTCGGGAGCGAGCGCGCCGGGCTTGGTCCGCGAAGGGAGGGTGTCTGCGGCCGCTGGGAGCAGGATGAGAAGCCCGCAGTCCTTAGTGCTGGTCTAACCAGTCATCCCCGGCCTGCGCCGCCTCTGGCTTCACTGGAGAGGGGCGGAGGTAGCAGTACAGTCGGTTTCCACGGCGACAGATAGACACCCTTCTGGTTGGCATAGAGACTGAACTCGAACACAGGACCGAAGACCGAGTCCCTAGCTCAGGCTTCAGCTCAGACTTCGCCCTCTTCACTCTGGCCTCTCGCCCCCGCTAAGAATCGTGTTTTGGGGTGAGGGCCCTGACACGAATACGCAAGCATGCACCTACAGATACGGCATTTTGAAAGTGGCCTTGAATCAGGGGGCGGGTCAACTCATGTAGGCTTTGTCCTGGGTTCTGTCCTCCGCCCCAGGCCTCAGCTAGAGCGATGGAAACAACCCAGAGGGACGGGGTGTGAGCCCCAGGTGTGCAAAGGGGTGGGGCAGGGGTTCGAAAACCTCCAGCATTTCGGCCTGGTCATCAGTCTCTGGACCTCTAGCACCCTCCGCCCACCGCCCCCTCCACGCGCATGTTCACACGCCGCCTCTTGCCGCCGCAGCCCCGCCGAGCTAATCAGCACAACATCCACCTATCGATCGTTGGCTGGGTGCCAGGCGGGCCAGCACCGTGCCAGGGGAAGCTGTGGGGCACCGGGGCGGGTAGAGCATAGCACCGGGGGAAGGGGCACCCCTTCTTTGGCTCCCCCCAGGTCACTGGTCACTGGTTAGTCTTGGGGGGGGGGGCGTCATAGCTTTGCCTGCCAGAGGTGATAGAGACAGAGTGGGGCTGAGAGCAAAGGGGGCCCTCCCTCCTCGGCCCCACCTCCTCCTCCTTATAAAAGCGAAGAACAAAGAGGCCGCTGGGGAAGGAGGCTTTGATCTGACCCCACCTTCTCAGTTCTAGGCCAGGCACCGCCCAGGCTGCCCTTACGGAGTGGGGGGACACCCAGCTCTCAGGGACCCAGGCATTCTGAAACCCAGATGCTCTCTTTCTACTACCCCTTGCCTTTGCCCCAACATCCTGCTTGGTGCTGCCACAGCTTGAGCAGTGCCCCGAGAGTGTATGTGGGGGCTATCAGGAGCACCTGTCCCCTCCCCAGCCCAGGAAACCAGCTAGAGAGGTGGTAGAGGGTACCAAGCTCCACAGCTGCTGCTGGCACCAACCCCACACTGCCCAGAGGGGTGCCCACTGAGGCCTGGCATGGATGGCTTGGGCACAGCTGGCATGGGGGTCAGGCCAAGCCATGCTGAGAGTAGAGGCTTCAGGGAACTCCACTGCTGTTCCACCACCCACCCTGCATCCCGCTCCACCCCCCTCCACCTCCGGGGCCCAGTGTCAGGCAAGGAGCTAGAGGGCAGAGGGCAGTAGGTTGGAAAAAGCAACAAAAAGATGGGTAGTTGGTTTATTGAAGTCCAGACACTTACAAAAATACAAACTGGCATGAAATTCAACCTCATGGTAAGTCCGTCTTCACAGAAGACAAATGAGTGATCCTCTGGGGAGGTGAGGTGCTGCCCCAGGGAAGAGGCCCACAGGGCACCGGGGACAGATGGCAGGCCTGGGCTTCTTGCCTGACCTGGTCCAGCAATCCGCCTGTCCCCAGGTCTTCGCCTTGGACCCCAGCAGGCTCCAGGATGCCATCCCATCAAGTCCCAGCCTTCCCGAGGGCAGGGATTTGAGCATCAAAGCCGCCGATGGAGACCTTATGTTTGTCTTGCCCCTGCCCCAAGGTGCCCAGGGCTGTCCGCTGCTCCCCTGGGGCTCCTCTTCAGCCTGTGATGAGGAGGCCAGTACCTAGAAGGGTCACCTCAGACCTCCCCCATCACTCTTCTATCTTGTCTGTCTGGCTTGGCACTCCCAGCTCAGGTAGGAGGCAGGGGCCCCTCTCCAAGGAGTCTTGGGAGGGCTCTGGTTCCTGGGGGTGTCAGGAAGGGTCCACTTGGCTCAGAGAACTCTCAGGAGTCGCAGAATTGGGAACAGCAGCAGCAGCAAGAGACAGAGGGGACTGGGAGTGGCCCCTCCTTGCCACCCTGACGTGCCACTCTCTCCATGGCTCCCGACAGGATGGGCTGACTCAGGCTCTGTGAGGGGAGGGGTAGCACTGATGGGTCCTCCTGCTTCCACAGCCTCCTTCTTGCTCTGCCCGTTAGTTGGTCACTCCCACCCCTTTGTTCAGGGTCTCTCGAACTAGCCAATCCCTCCCATAATCTGCCACCTCTAAGCCCCGACTTGCAGGTCTTCCTCCCAGGTGCCATTAGAGGCCACCAGTTCAGTGAAGGCCTTGGAGGGCCTTGCCCCTGGAGATGCCATTCCTACTGTGCAGCGGAGGCTCCCACAGGCTAAAGGGGGAAGAAGAGGCCCCCCAGAGTCTAATGCTCCCAGATTCTTCCCACTGCTCCCCCCATTCCCGAGGGCCCCACACTAGCCAGAAGGGTTGCTCCCCTGCCCCAACCCACTCACTGTCCGCCTTGCAGCAGATAGACACCTGGAGCCTCAAGCATTGGCCAGGACTCCCCGGAGTTGGCACTGCTGGGTGGTGGGAAATTGGGAGGAAGAAGTTAGCATGGGCTAGTTTGCATGCTTCAGAGTCACTTTAAAACCCTCCCAACTTCTCCTCTCTCCAATTCCCTGGAAAGCTTTTCCTTATTTTGGGGCTATATCTAGGTGCCACTTGTACCCCTCCTCATGTCACCTTGCCCGGCTCCTCTTCCTCGCCCCGTCTCTTTATCAGCTCACTCTCGATGTCCCCCTACCATGTCCTGGACCCTTGCCCGCTCCTCCCTCCGAGGCCTGGCCGTCCTTTCTCTCCTTTCCCTGCCCTTCAGGCTCTCTGCCTTGACTGCTGGCAATGGCAGGTAGCCCCACTCCCCTCCCTGCCTTCCCCAGGAGGTGGCCAGGGTGCCCATCCTCACTCACAGATGTAGTAGTAGGTCTCTCCAGGCAAGAACTCCATGCCAAGGGAGAAGGGTGTGAAGCGCTGAATCTTCTCTGGAAATCGAACAGGGCCAAAGGGAGCGAAGGGGTGGGAGCACTCCCAGCGCTTGAAGGCACCTGGCCCTTCAGCCCGGCAGGCCTTGTAGCCCGCCCAGTCCACTACGTATAATGCGAATGTCTCGGGGCCCTCAGGGGGCCCTGGACTCTCATAGTGTGGGCAGATGATGTCTAGGTAATCCTTGAAGCCCAGCTCCACCACGGCGTCTCCTCGAAGCAGCCTGCAGGCATAAGGTAGATGAGGGCAGAGGGGCTCCTTGGCACAGCACACCAGGGGCACGAGGGTCAGAGATACCCCTTCCCAATGGTCCCTGCCAGCCAGTCCCCCACCCACTGGAGCGGGAGCAGCTTGGGAAGGTCTTTGAGTTCCCCAGACTGACAACTCTTGAGAGACAAAGAGAGTGCCAGAAATGGATGAGGTAACATGCACAGTTTCAGAGAGGTTAAGGGACTGCAGGGCCTATAACCACGTGGCTCAAATGTGGGAAGGCACTCCCACACTCTAGCTTTTGTGTGGGAGCTGCCACCCCTCTCTAGCTCTCATGCCCAACACAAGGCCTTGGTGTAGTACCTGTGCTTGACAAATGTTAGGTGGATGGCTGCTGTGAAGAAGCTGGGGCACAGAGGCAAGGGACACAGATCCGGGCCCACAGTGCAGTCACAGCCTAGAGATGGAGACTGGGAACAGTATCCTCTTTAACTGATTCACAAAGAGGAAGGCTGCCTTTTTAAGATGTCAATTGGATGCCGAAAGAATGCCATAGTAAGAAAGAAAGAAAAAGAGTGGATGGTGGGAACCTCCCCTCCCCCTCCTTTTTTTGCCAGGACAACAAAGTGCCAGACTTGGAGCCCCCTCCACATATCTCCCACTCTTTGGCCTCCTCAGGACTCCCTTCCACCTCCTGGGAGATGCTGGGGGAGCCAGTATGGGTGGGAGGACCTAGGACAGTCAACCCCTCCTGCATCAAGTAAAGCACGAAAGACTCCCACCCCCATGCTCATCATACACAGAGCCCAACTTGACTTATGAAAGGCCCCCAACTCTCTCTCAATGGGTGGTCTCAAGACCACCTGCATCTGGAGTTGTGATTAAGAATGCAGATTCCTGCAGATTCCTGGGCTCAGCTCAGACCCGCTGGAACATAAGCTGGGCCTTTGTTTAGTTCCACAGCATCCCTAGTGCCTGGAAAAGTGTCAGGTACAAGGAAAATGCTTAATAAATATTTGGGAATGGAATGAATGAGTCAGAAACCTCAGGGTTAGGGGGTAGAAACCTGAATATTTAACCAATCTTCCAAGTCATTCAGAGGCACTGGTCTGGAACACAGAGAGGAATTCAGAGGTAGAAGACAACAACAGCTCTCACCATACAGCATTAGTATTGTAATGACCTGTTCTGAAGCCTGCTCACCCAGGGATCCTTCGGGATCCCAGAGGGCAGAGCCTAGGTCTTATTTCTAACCCCCAGCGCCCTAGCACAAGTCCAGGCACACAGTACACGCTTAATAAATGTTAGTGAGTGACCAAACGAACAGAGTCACAGATTGTTTTAAGTAGAAAATCAGAAAGGAAAACATGGAGAAAGCAGAGAGAGGCAAGGAGAATTGGGGAGGAGCATGGAAACAGGGAAAATACATACAGGTTCCAAAGCAGGCAGATCAGGAAACAGAAAATAGTCGTTTATATCTGTATAGCCTTTACCTCTTGGACACACATGACCTCGGTCTACCTGACTTCCCAGGATACTAGACATTATTACCCCATTTTACAGATGAGATAACTGAGGTTAGGGAGGTCAGATGACTTGCCTAAAGGTGATTCAACTCTAGAAGGGCAGGGCCGAGACTGCACAGAAATAGAAAGGCTAATAATGACTGAGATGAAAGCGTTTTAGAATGAGCTCAGGAGAAAGAGCGAGCGCCAAAGAGGAGGCCAAGCGAGCAGGAGAGTAACCCTCTTTCACAAGAGTAACCACCCCCTCTCCGGCGCCCCGCAAGTCCGCTCGCCCCAGCTTCGGCCGGAGGAACGCTGGGGATCCCCAAGACAGAAGCGAGGGGGGCGGGGCTCGGAGTGCAGGCTGAGGTCCCCCAGCTCCCGGCTCTGAGACCCTACCGATTGCCTTCGGGACTGGGGTCTGCCGCTCGCCTCCAACGCGTGCGGGCGGGCATAGGGGACCCCAGGCGCGCCTCGCCCCTCCCTCCTCCCCCGCCGGCTCAAACAAAGGATCCCCGGCGCGCGGCCGGGTCCAGGCGGCGCCGCGCACAGAGCGAGTGTCGGGCGCGCGCCCGGCCCGGGAGCGTGCAGGCCCGGCTCGCCGCCCGCCGGTTTCGGCCCGGCTACCTGGGGTTACTGGAGTTCCAGTAGACCGCAAGGCGGAGGCCACAGCCCCCTCGCAGAGGGGAGCTGAGGAGCACGGCCCAGAGGACAGTCTGCAGCAGGGGCTGCAGCCGCATCGCCCCCTAGGTCTGGTGTGGTCTGGCCCGGCCCGTCCCGGTCCGCTTCGCCGTCGCGACGAGAAAGGTACAAAGTGCAGAGGAGGTTGGGGTGGGGCTTGCGAGAAGTGGGGTGGGGTGCAGAGACTCACAGGCCACGCCCCTGGATAACTTTTCACCAATGGGGTCGCGTCTCCGCCTCTTCATTCAAAGCCAACTCTTGTTAACCTTCTGGGCGCCGCAACGCTCTCCAGCTTCGGCAAGCTGTTGCTGAGGTTGGGCCCATTTCAAGGAGGCGGCGAGGAGGGACACAGTCTCCTGTCTAGGAGTTGTTTTAGAGAGGTCTTGTCTTTCGTGCTTGTGTTAGTACAGGGTGCTTCCCTGGTGGCTCAGCGGTAAAGAATCCGCCTGCAGTGTAGGAGACGCGGGTTCGATCCCTAGGTTCGATCGCTAGGCACTTGGCGGGCTACAGTCCATGGGGGTCGCAAAGAATCGGACTGAGCGACTAAACAAAAACAATTAATATAGGGTATGTGTGTGTGTGTGTTCAGTTGCTCAGTCGTGTCTGACTCTTTGTGACCCCATGGACTGTAACCCGCCAGGTTCTTCTGTTCTTGGGATTATCTCGGCAAGAATACTGGAGTGGGTTGTCATTTCCTTCTCCAGGGGATCATCCCGACGCAGGGATTGAACCCGCGTCTCTTGCGTCTCCTGCATTGGCAAGTGGATTCTTTGCCACTGCACCACCTGGAAAGCCATAATACAGGGTAGAAAGCCTTATTAAATCTTTGGAAGACTTAAATACGGGCCCACGCCTCTCACCCAGAAAGAGGCAAGTGAGGTGCGGGGCGAGGATCCATGAGGTTTATCCAGACATCTTAGGCACATTGCTCTTTTTTTTTTTTTTTGGACGTCTAGAGATACAGCGAGAGGAGGACAAATCGCCTCCCGGGGACCCCTCACCCCACCCTTTACAGAGCCTCAAGTGGCAAGCTTGATGCTTACCTTGGGATTGGCGCCTGTCCTTTTCCATCCCACACCTTCGTTCTGGGAGAACGAAGGCCACAGTCTCCAAGACGAAGTAATGAGGTGGTTGCAGGCCGGTACAAAGCATCTTTGTTCCCAAACCCTCAGGGGGGGTGGGGGCGGGGGAGGCAGGTGTGCGGCCTCGGAACCGTGGGAGCCGCTGCCCCGCCCTGCCCCAGCTCCGGGGCTCTGAGAACACCAGCTAGTTCCCTTTTCCCCAGCCACTGGCCAGAGGGTGGGGAAGGCGAGTCCAACAGCTTGACGGATTTGTCAGTGGCCGCCGCTAAAGGGCCGCGCAGCGTTGGGGGCGAGAACTTGGCGATTGGGAGTGGTAGAGGGCATACAACGTTCTTTGTGGTACTCGATTATGCAGAGAGACATCACAGGCTAGGCAGAAAGGAGCCGCGAGCATCCCAGGGATCCTCTCACCCAGCCTGGGACGCTCGCCCTCCCTATCCTGTCTTCGTCTGAGGCGGCAGCGTCTCCTGGCGGCCAGACCCGGAATCGCAACAGGGGAGACCCTCCTTCCCAAAGCAGACAAAACTTTAAAGGCGTGCTCCCAAGACCTCGCTTTTATTGTACTCAGCAGACAGGCTGTGCGCACTTCCTTCAGCTCCGTCCAGCTCCCAGACCCTCCCCAACCCCCAGATGCCGCGGCGTGGGCCAGTCCCCAGAGTGCTGTTTGACAGCAAGTGGAGATACCCGGTGCCTTAAGACTCCTGCTCCACAGCGTCCAGGCTCCGGCTCCTTCAGTCACCGTGGGGGGCTTCAGGGGTCAGGTCTGCCTATTGGCATCCTAAGTCCAGGCTGGAGGCAGCAGAACCTCAGGAGAAGTTAGAGGTAGAGCGAGGACGCTGCTGGGGGCGGCGGCGCAGGCCTGGGATGTGGAAAGCGAAGAAAAAAGGTCAGAGGTGCTGTTTTCCCAGACCACTCGCCCAATCCACCCATCCTCCGCCCCTCTCCTCTCCTCTCCTACCTGGAGGGTAGCACTGGGGGCGGGATTCCAGCTCCAGGGCCAGGCAGGTCACCAGAAGGGCGCCGGCCATGAGGGTCAGCAGGCAGTGGCTTTCTCGGGGGTGGGGGCTTGGTGGGCCCCTGTGACTGAGAGAGAGAAGGCCAGCTTGGGAGAGCATATCATGTTGTTCACCTCTGACACACTGATGCTGGGGAGCACCAGCTTGAGAGGTGACACCATAGGTCACCTGTGTCTCCAAACGAACCTGTCACCATTAAAGATGCCACCGGGGTATGTGGCCTCAGGCACAGAGGGCGTCTTGCCACCAGCACCACAGCCCTGGGTGGGGGGAGAGGCTGTGCCCTTCTCTCCCCCCACAGTTACCTTTGGGCGCCTCACCGGGTCAGCGGGCAGAGGGCGGGTGGGGGGATTGGGTCGGTCTGCCAGCTCAGCCTGAACAGAGAGAGGGGCAGTGGCTATGAGAGCACAGCCAAGGGCAGTGGACATGCGATGGGTCTCCCCAAGGGTTCAGGTCAACATGCAAAGTCAGCCAGGGGGGCAGGAGAGAACCGGGGCATGCGCATGGGGCTTGAGCGCATGCCAGGAGAGGCCTCAGGGGAGAAAGGTGGGGGTCACTGGGGGTGTCCCTGGCCAACTGCAGTCCCGCCACTGACCACTAGATGGTGGTAGAAACCAAGGCAGGAGGCTCACCCTTTGCTGCTTCTGGGGCTCTGAAGGCTGAGGGCACCCTGGTCCCCTAATGACGAGTGCTACTGGCAGGGAACAGGGATGAGAGCTGCGGTTGGGCACCAAGCCTCCCACCTGCCCTGGGCCAGGGCTGGGCCTGGCCCAGATTTACCTGGAGTCTCTTGGGCACAGGGTCAGGAGGCAGCGGCCTGGAAGGAGGGGCCGGGAAGCCAAGAGCACTAGCCTGATGAGAGAGCAGGAGGAGCAGACAGGCAGGGGACGGGGGAGGGAGCAGAAAGACAGATGTGGGCAGAGGGGTGTTAGTGCTCAGGGATGGGCAGCCAGGGCCCCAGGGGCAGTGGGGGCTGTGCATGCATGCGGTTATTCAGTTGCATGCAGAGGGGGTGACAAGTGGTGGGGTAGGCATGCGGACCACCTCCACACACGCACTCCTGTCATCAGATCCAGGGGGCTCAGGGCAGAGGCACTCACCAGCCCTTCTACACTTGGTGACCAGGGCCTCATCAGGTCCTGGCACACTGAAGACCACTCTGAGCACCCCCTCATGCCCTCCTGGGGCGCCACTGCTGGGAGCACAGGTAGACCCGCCTTTGAAAGCCACTGGTTTGGCCAGCTCACAGAGCTCAGCGCTCCTAGGTGACTGCCCCTCCCAGTCCAGACTGGACTCTGCTTCTCAGCCTGCAGCAGGGGAGGTGGCGGGAGGGCTGGCCCTGACTCCAGTGACTGACTCGTGGGCGATGCAAGTCTTATCTCTGAGTCCAGAGCCTTGGACACCCCAACCCCAGGGCCCAAGCTGGATTCCTGGCTGGGTCGGGGCCCTCTCTGCTCTGGCATACAGACTTACCTTGGCACCTGGCATCACCAGGGCCCTCTGTGGGGGTCCTGGGCGTTCTGGGGGACCAGACTGGGCTGCCCTGAGCATGGAGAAAGGCAAGGAGGGCGAGGGCTCAGCCTCAGACCATTTTGTGCCCATAGGCAGCCCTGGAGTGGGGTTAATCCTTTGTGGCCCCTTGAAGCATGGTTTAGGCCAAATCAGAGGTGAGGAGGGGAAGCTGCTCAGCCTGAGGGAGGGCCCCACTTATCCAGCCCTGGGGCTCCTGGAGAGAAATGGTCCTAGCAGCGCAGTTGCCCCACCTGGGTCTACAAGTGAGGTGAAGAGTTATGGGGCACAAGTAGGGAAGGGGGTGTATGGGGTGTGGTCTGGGGGCTGCCCAGGGGGTGGGGGCAGGGCTCTGGAGCTGTTGTCCTTAACAGAGATGTTGAGAAAGTTGGGAACAGGGAGGCTGGTACCTGTATTGGCAGCTGGGTCCTTTGAGCTGCCAGAGTCGTTGGCGCAGGCGGGCACGGTGCCAGTAGCTGGCACCAAGGAGCACCAGGACCAGCAACAACAGGAGGCTGAGGGGCAGCCCTGTGGTCAGGGAGCTGGTTGCTGTGGGTGAGGTCAGGTGATCAGTGAAGGTGAAAGGGTCAGGGGTCACAGGGAGTCAAGGAAGCAGCAGTGAAGGGATCAGGAAAAGAGGGGCGATGAAGGACGCCCTCTCAGCTGCCCCTGCCCCCCGCCCCCGCTACCTCTGATGTGGGTGGTGCAGTCTGGGGGTGCCCAGCCCTCCTCACAGTGGCAGCGTCTGTTGCTGTCGCAGACCTAGGATGCACAGGTTGGACAGTGAGGACCTGGGCCCTCTGGGGCTGTGTTTCCCTGTCCTCAGCTTTTCAGGATCTCGCATGTCCTGTCTCCTCCCAGCACAGCTGGGAGGTGTGCTGAGGATGAGGGGGTGGAAGTTGCCACCGCTCTGGAGAGAGGGACTCTATTGGCACCAGTGGCGGAGGAAGTTAGACTGAACTCACACTGTGAGTGCCTTCTATCTGCCGGCCACTGTGCCAGAAGCTAGGGTACTCATCTCGTGTGCCTCAGGAAGTGGGTACTACTATTATACCTGTTAGATGAGGAAACTGAGCTCAGAGAGGTGAATAACCTGCCGGGGTCCCACAGATAAGACATGCTAGAGCAAGGATTAGAACCCAAGTATGTCTGTTTGCAAAGCCCATTATTATTTTCCTTCCCAGAGGCTCCCTGCTCCCCCTTCATCTCCCCCCATGCCAGCTCACCCCATGCCCGTGGCATCTCCTTCGACATTCCTGTGCTCCCAGGACCTCTACTGGCTGGCACTGCTGCTCAACACACACCTGCCCAGTGGGGAGAGAAGAGCAAAGATCACCCTCTCACACGCTTTACTGGCACTGGGAGGCCGAGGTCCACCACGCTTTTACATGGGGACACCAAGGCTCACAGGACCGCAGGACTCTGCTCCATCTGAAGTGAGAATCTGAACTCCCCTCAGAGACTGCACTGTTTGCATTGGTGGTTAATGAGGCCTGGGCACTGCTCACAGCAGTTCAGACATCCCTGCCCACCGAGGCTGCTCACCAGGCCAGGGCCACAGGCTGTGCCAGGCAGAGTCAAGAGGGGCTGGGCCACGTCGTTGCCCAGATCCAGGTGTACCCAGCTGCAGTTCAACTTCAGCTGGGTCCCGTTGGCTTCTAGCATCTCCCAGCGAAGATCCCGGGCTGAGCCCAGCAGAGGCTGGGCCCTCCCGCCCTGGCACTGGAGTTGCCCACACATGGCATCTCTGGGGTGAGGGAGGAGGTGCAGGGTCAGTGTGGTAGAGCCAAGATGCCCACAGACCTAGAGGAGGAGCCAGGTTCCCTCACTTACCGAGGGGCACAGGACACATAACTGCCATCAGGGTTGCGCCCACAGCTCCCAAAGGCGTCCCCTCTAGTATTGGCAGTAAGGAGGCAGAGCGGTGCGGCAGGCTTGGCCCCAGGCCCCCAGAGAGCCTGGCACTGCTGGGCATAGGAGGCACAACGTCCTTGCATGCACACAGCCTGTCCTCCAGCACATGGCTCACCGTCCCCCATGCTGACATCCGGGGGGCACTGGGAGCTGTCTCCTGGGCAGAACTCGGGCAAGTCACAGTCACCTCTGGTGGGGCGACATTTCCAGCCAGCTGGACGCAGCTGTGGAGGGTGAGTGAATGTCAGTGTGGGGGTGGGGCAGATCCAACCAGGCCCTGGTAGTTAGGGTGACCTTTTCCACCCTGGCCCGTGGCAGGTGGGCTCTGGGGGGCCGGTCCAGTCTGTGCCCACCTGGCAATTGTGACAGCAGAGTCCATCAGATGCGCACTGGGCCCCTGGCCTCAGCTGGCAGGTGAAGTAGTCACAGCAGGGATCAGTACAGTCCTGTAGGGAAGGGCACCGACGGCCAGGCATCAGAGTGGGCTGGGCCCGGGACCCCACCCCAACTGCCTCCTGGAGCCTGAACATTTGCACAGCAGATGAGAGCTGGAGCCCCACAGTCTGCCTGCTGCCCCTCAGACAGGCAGGCAGGGAGAGGGGCTCTGGGGGCTGGAGACAGCCGATGAGCCAGGGTGAGGGCACAGAGGTGCAGGGGCCAGGCTCTGGGGGAGGGGCTTACACCTGGGAAGCCACAGTCACACTGCTCGCCGGGCTCCACCAACATATTTCCGCAGACACTGGCCATAGAAGGCAGACCGGACAGCCGTTCAAAGAGGCAGCTGCCCATTCCACCCAGGAGGGCTTTTTCCAGGGCCTGTCGGCTGCAGTTGCTGAAGTTCAAGCCTGGCAGGAAGCTGGGGATGACAGCAAGGAGGTTGGGGCTGCGGACCTGCCCCTGCCCCCTTCTCTCTCCATCCTGCAGTTACTCACTCTGTGGAGGCCTCCATGATGCAGCTCTTGGCTGGGGCTGGACCCGGACAGGGGCAGCTGTTCCCAGGGGAGTCATGGCCCAGGCCCAGGCTGTGTCCCAGCTCGTGGGCTATTGAGGAGGCGACTCCCAGGATGCTCGTGGAGTGGTCCTGTCATTGGGGAGGACATAGCCTAGATCGAGCACCAGCCTGATTGCTCCTGTTCTCTCTTCATCTGACCTCTCGGGCACTGAGCAGGTCCCACCTCCCTCCTTAAGTGCTTCTAAACCAGGAGAGCCCAGGCCTGGGTGGTAGGAAACCTGGGCTCTAGCTCAGCTCTGTTCCCCATATCTCACACTGTATGGCCCTGGGAGAGTACCACTGTCCTTTGGGCCTCAGCTGTCTCCCCCGCCCCCAAGAAATGGGCAGAGCTTCTAGGTGAAGACATGATGAGCTGGCCACAGGCGAGGTACCTTTCCTGTACCCCTGCCCTCTATACCCTCAGCTTGGGGCTGGCAACTTTGCTGGGGGTTTCCGTGAATATATGGCGCCACAGCTGGCAGGACCTGGATGGGGAACAGGGAGATGTTGCCATAGCTCACCATGTTCACGCCTCCTGAAAACTCAGGAGAACAGATGGAGTTCTGAATGGCCATGCCCACCATGGGCCCAGAGAATGAAGTGGCACTGTGGGATTGAGAGGTCAACGGTTAGGGCTTCAAAGTAAAAGTGGCCAGAGCGTCAGGCCCTCAGGGAGGGAGTTGGGGTGTGAAATTGGTCAGGCCAAGGCAGAGCCAGACCCTGCTGGCTGATCCTGGGGGAGGCCTTACGTCACCAGCTGGGCGCTGTCGTGGGGCAACCGAGGCAGCAGGTTTGTCCGGCGCCAGTGGAGGAAGCTGTCTAGTGTGAGACCTGGGTGCTGGCTTATCTCTATCAGGTTGTGCTGGGTCCAGGCCTCCAGGCCCACCAGTGCCACCCGGACATTCATAGGCCTGAAGAACTGAAAGAGAACTGGGACTCAGGAGAGGGGTTCCCAAGGTTGGGGGCCGTAACGATGCTGTCAGGCCTGATGCTCACTGTGTCCAGGAGGAGGGCCACTTCCAGGGTGCGGTTCAGGAGGCTCTGGAAGCCCCGGTGCCTCTGGACCTGTGGGTCAAGAAAGGTGGCCAGGAAAGGTAGCACGGCTGGCAGAGGCCAGGGGAGGGCAGCCAAGGGCCGGCCAGCTCACCTCGGCATGGTCAGCCACAATCACCAGCTCAACAATCTTGGTCTCTGTCACCACGTCCCGCCTCCACTGTGGACAAGAGGAAGGAGCATTAGGCACACCCGCAAGTCACCACCCGCAGCCACGCCCACCTGGCCAGGCTGTGTCCACACCCACCCTGTGTGGTCAGAGTGAAGAGAGTGAAGAGTCCATTTTACAGAGGACCACTGAGAGCCTGGGAGGCCGGGGACTTGCCCAAGTGGACTAAGAATAGGTTATGAAGCTGGGAGTAGAGCCCTGGTTTTCTGGCTTCAAATTCAGTGCTTTTTCCAAATTAGGAAAAAAAAAAAAAAATAGCTGACACCATGAAATACTTAACATATGCCAGACAGATTGGAGTTCTAAGCATTTACATACATATATATATGTATGTAGATTCATTTAATTTTCACAGTAATCCTATAAGGTAAGTAGTTCCATTATCCCCATTGAATAAATTGGGTTCTTACTGCTTGATGATCAGTAACTATGTATTTGCTATATCCAAGTGAGAGCTCTCTGCATTTGGATCATAAGACAGATGAAGGGTTTGAGTCAAGTGCCTGCATCCAAATCCTGGAAATACCATGTATTAGTTGAATGGCCTTGACCAAGTCACTTAACCTCTTAGAGCCAGTTTTCTCACTAAAACAGAGCTATGAATAGCACCTATCCCCCAGGGTTGCTGGGGTGACTGAAGGAGTTAATGTTTACAAAGTGCCTGGTACTGCGAAATCACTCCATGAGCAGGAACTGTCGTTATTATGAGCCAACAGTTCTAAGGGCCAGGGGGCCAACCCGGGGAACAACAAGCCCAGCCCTCCTGCCTTCCCTCCTCACCCGGCGAGTGTGACGCCGTCCCAGGGGGTGCTCCGGTAGAGCCTGAGTGAGCAGAGATGCAGGCCAGCTCAGGGCACAAGTGTGGCGTGGCAGGAGGAGGTCTTGGATCCGGGAGATAACTGGGGGACCCTGAAGGTCCCCGGGCCCCAGCTCCACAGAGTAGCTTCTCTCTGGGGACAGGATCACTAAGCCCCTAAGCAAAGATGCAGGAAGTCAGAAAGCTTACCAACTCCATGCCTCGTTTACCCTCACTCTCTCCACCTTCATGGAATCGACCCCTTGTACCTGAGCCCGGAGCAGGTGCAGAGAGAGGCCCAGGAATGCGCGTGGCCATGCACCCTCCCCTCGTAGCAGCAGTTCTCCTGCAGCAGAGAAACATGAGCGTCAGCCTGAAGGCCAGGCCAGGTCTGAGCCAGGAGGCTGGCTTGTTGGTGAGGATATGCAGTGCCTTCCCATAGTCTGGGGATGCCACCTTCTAGTTGCCCCTTCCCTTATCCCCTTGGGCCAGAAACAGGGCACAAGATGGCCTGACTCACCAGAGTATGTCCCTCACTGACCACTCGGGTGCCATCAGGCTGGTACCACACCAGGGTTGGGCGCCCTGAGACTAGCTCCCTGCGGAATGAAGAAAAAGGAGGGCAGGGTCAGCTGCCTCTCAGGGTGGTGCAGTGACAGCTTGAGGCCTGGAGGTGGCAGAGGGGCAGCTGGGGGCCAGGCAATCCCCCTGACCTTCCTGCTTCCCCTCAAGTAGCAAAATATGGTGGTTGGGCCATAGACTGGCTACAAACCCAGGCTATCTGGGTTCCAATCTAGTTTTTAGCACCCACTAGCTGTGTGACCTTGGGGGAGTTATTTAACCTCTCTGTGCCTTGACTTCTTCATCTATGAGGCCAATAATAATACAAATAGTATCTACTTTATAGAGGTTGTTACGAAGATTTAGTGAGTTCAGGCTCTTAGTACTAAGTACCACATTGTAGTACCACATCATAGATGCTATATGAGTTGTTAGTAGTGTTATTAGTAACGTTACTGCTATCATTATTACCTATTCTGCAGCAGCTCCAGGATATGACTCTCACCATCCAATTCCAGTTTGATCCGCAAAGCCTCAGGCAGACTGGTCTGTGGGCACCAGAGGGCATGTCACCTCCCTGGCCCTGTCTGTAACTCCTATCTTCTCTAACCAGAAAACCTCAGGCCCTTAGGAGAGCACCGACGATTAGATCATTGGTGGGGGGATCCCGAGGGAGGGGCCAGGAAGCCCTGCCTGGCCTGGGGCATTGTTCTGGGGGGTTGTGTGGGGAGGTCAAGGAAGGTATCTGAGCCGCCCCTTCTCGGCTTCCTGCCCGGAGAGGAAGCATCATGGAGGGCCCAGTGCAGGCCCCAGCCCTTCCTCTGACTCAGCTTTAGAATTGGGAGAGGAGGGTATCTAGTGGGGCCCGACCCTCTCCAAATCCCCCCACTGAGAGAACCGGCAACATGAGACCAAGAGAGCAGGTTTGGCCTCAGTGGAGATGGACGACTTGGGTGGGGCTGAGGTAGACAGATGTGTGTGTAGATGCGAGGGGGTGGATAAGTGAAGCCAGGTGCTGAGGTGTACAGGGAGAGGCGGCAGGCCTGGGATGGCCATGCTGCTGTGGAGTCCACTCACCTGCTCTCAGCCTGTCTCTGCCTGGAGACACCTGATTACTCAGGGTGGTGGTGGGGGGTTGCGAGTGTATTGCTTTGAGGGGAGAGAGAGGCTCACCTGAAGCACCTCTGCTAGGCTGAGCGTGAGGTTGTCCTGAAGGATCTGGGGCTCCAGAGGTCCATTCTGGGCCCTCTCTGGTCTTGCCTGCGTCTCCTCAGTGACACCTGCACGGTTCCCGGGACACCCCAAAAGAGTGCTGAGAGAATCAGCGCCAGGGCTGGAGGTGGCTGCTGCCCTCTGACCCACCTGGCTCCCAACCCATCAAGGCTCTTTTCTGCTTGAAGGACTCCTACATTGCATTCTGGGACTTAAAGGAGAATATTGGAGGGTGGGGGCTTCTCTCCAGTTTCTCCCTTTCATCCCACCAACCCATCCACAAGTCCCCAGAGAAAGAAGTTCAGCTTGCCCAGCCTGTTGTCCTTCTCTGTCCCCCTCAGACCAATCCCAGGTTCTCACAGGGACCCTCCCCCTGTTCCCACTCCCTCCCAACCCCCTCCTCCCCTGGAACGCCCCCTCTCAGGACTGGGCGAAGCCCTGTGGCCCAGTGCCCACTCACCCTCCCTTTCCTCACATCAGAGATGCCGGGAACGCCCATTTCTGGGTGAGCATTGCAAACACCCCCCTCCCTAAACACCCCTCATGCCCAGTTAGGCACACCCGCTCCTCACAGCCTCTGCTTCCTCCCGGAGTCCGCCCCCCGCCCCCAATAGCTCGCTCTCCTCCGGACACTCCACCCCCGCCTGCCCTCTCGGCCCCCAGCCCAAGACAGCAGCGGGAAGTGAAAGTTCCAAGGAGGAGTTGGTGTCCCAGCCTCTTTCCTGGCCAATTCTCCCATTCCTGGCTCCTCCCGGGCCCCCTCCCGCTCTGCGAGCTTTCTGGTGGGATCAGCACCAGGGTGAGGGGTGCCGGCGTCTCAGGCCTGGGATGAGGGGCCAGGAAGTATCCTCTTCGCCAAACCCTAGGAGCCGTGCCTACTCGGGGCCCTGGCACCGGGTGGAACGATCAGCTAGGCCCCAGAGGAGCGAAGACGTCAGTCCCGGGAAGCAGAGCCCCGCTATCGCGATCCTGAGGGGGTGCTGGGCGAGGCCCCGCGGTGCCCGGTCCCGGAGCCTGAAAGTGTCCGCGAGGACCCTGCAGAGGATGACCGGCCCGGGGGCGCCGGCATCCCTCCACCGTCCCTCCCCACTCCACCGCCCCGTCGCCGGGTCCTCGGCCCAGAACATCAGACGAGGGCAGGCTGTGCTTTGGATGGGGTCTCTCGGGGTCTCCGGCCGACCCCAGGACCCCAGGGCCTCCCGACTTCCCGCGCGTCCTCCCAGGGCGACCCCCGGCCCACTTCTGGCCAGGCACTCACCTATATCTGGGAGCGGCCGGGAGGGCAATGGGCTGCCCGCGCCCAGGAGCCCCAGGGCCCAGAGCAGCGCCAGGCGCATGGCAGCGCCGCCCGGGGCCGGGCGAGGGCAGCAGGTGCTGGGCCGGGCGCCGAGGAGCCGCGGCTGCCGGGTCGGCTTCTCGCACCTCGCAGCCAGGCGCAGCCACAGGCCCCTCCCAAGCTCCTCCCACCCTGCCCAGAGCCCGGCCCCGCCCCGAAGCCCCGCCCCTGGAAAGGCTCCACCCCCACAGTGCGCCGGGTCCCAAAGAAGTGTGGATCCAGCCCTTGACCGCGACTGCTGACTGCTCACCCTGCTCTGCACAGCCACTTCAGGCTGCTGTGCAGGATGGGAGCCGAGGCCCGGTCCGACCGGCTTAAGAGTCGCGCCTCCACCCGGCCCTGGGTCAGGACGCCTTCGTAGCAGCTTCACTGACCTCCGTTCTCACGACCGCAGCCGGGTTCTGCCGGATCAGGTGGGCTGGTTCTCCCGACTGCCCAGCTCACCCTCCGGTACCGGACGCCTGCGAAGCGCGGGCAGCAGGAGTGTATAAAGGCTTTTATTAAACAGGAAGCAGCGGATGGGAGAGCGAGCAAGACGCCCTTTCACTCCGCGTAGGTAGCATCATCGTTGCTGTCGCTGTAGGCGGAGGAGGAGAGCTCCTCGCGGGGTGTGCAGACCGGGCACCGCTGCCGCATGTCATTCCAGCACGAGCGGCAGTACACTGCCTCGCAGTTCGGTGTAGGGCATACGTAGGACTCGGGCGTCTCGGGTGCTTGGCACACCACGCATCGGCGGCGCAGCCAGGGGCGCAAGAGCGGGCAGCGGCGGTGCAGGATGTCAACCAGATGGCGGCGCTGTTGAGAGACGAGGCGGGTTTAGAGCCGGTTGGGGAGCACGCGAGAAAGATGAGGAGCTGCAGAGCAGCGCTTCTTTTTGGAGAAGCGCTTCTTATCTGAAGTCTCAAAACCTGACTATGCCCATATGTTGGAGGAAGCTGGATTTGGCAAAGAAGAGCCCTGGAGGGCAAGGGTTCTATGGAAGTCGGTCCTGGAGAGCCTCCCTCACTTCGTGGTGGAGAGTCAGAAGATGCAGCCGGTAATAGCAACAACCATCATCACATGTACTCTCCCGTAAATTGTAAATCGTCTTATTTGATTCTCACCGTGAGGCTGAGAAGCCAGTAGGGCAGATAAGACTATCACTACTGTGTTCTCCTGCTTTACAGATGAGAAAGCTGAATCTCATAAATGTTAAATTACTTTCCCAAAGGCACAGACTCAACAGTAAAACCTGTCTGGATCCACGTACCCTTATTCCAAATCACAAGCCTGGCTCATTATGCTCCCTCTGTCTCCCAGCCTCTCTCCACACGTTTTCCAGGAATTCTCAGGCCACCTTATCTGGTCACTCTTTGCTCAAGAAACTCCAGGGCTCCCACTGCCTGCCAAGCAAAGGCAGGACTCCTGGCCTTGGCCTTCTGAGCCTTCCACAATCTGGTCCCTTTCTAGCCTTTGCTCCAACTTACCTCTCCCTGAATTTTACATGTTCTGTGCCAGTTTCTCCTTAGACTTCAAGCCCTGGCACTTGGTTGGCATTTCCTTTGGACTCTGAATCCTTGCACATTCTGCTTCCTCAACTGGGAATGAATGCCCTTCACATTTCCATCTGCCCATCAAAATCCAGTTAACTCCATGATCTGGTCATGGAATCACTTTATGTTCATTTTGAGTGAGTTTCTTGGGAGATCTGGATCAAGACGATGGACTAGAAGGACATGGAGCTCACCTCCTCCCATAGTATCAGTATGTTCATCAGACATTCATCCAGCCTCTACTGCATGTCATGGGAGTTGGGGAGGTCTAGGAGCTTCCCTGGTGGCTCAGAGGGTAAAGTGTCTGCCTGCAATGCAGGAGACCTGGGTTCGATCCCTGGGTCAGGAAGATCTCCTGGAGAAGGAAATGGCAATCTACTCCAGTACTCTTGCCTGGAAAATCCCATGGACAGAGAAGCCTGGCAGACTACAGTCCATGGGATTGCAAAGAGTCGGACATGACTGAGTGACTTCACTTTCACTTTCTTTCACTTTCAGGAGCTGGAGGAAAAATTTAAGCAAACATGGTCTCTCACTTTTATGAGTGTTTCAGGTCTGATTAAATAAGAGTGGCTGCTCCTTGTGTTTTTAAATGATATTGGGCCCCGTACCAAGAAACTGTAAGTAAAGTAATTCAATTCAAACAATAACTGTAAGGCAGATCTCTTTTCAGCTGAAAAAACTGATGGCTTGGAGAGGTGATCATTTTCACACAATGACAACTAACACATATATAGAACTTGCTCTGTACCTGCACTGTGATTAAACGAAACTCATTTAATCCTTACTACAATAGATGGAGTAGTAAAGTCCATTTTACAGAAGGGAAAAACCAAGGCTCAGCATTTAAGTCAGTGGTCAAGATCACACAGTTGTCGCAGTAATAAGGGGAGGGGCCAGGATTCAAACCTATGCTCTCTAGGGATTTCCCTGGTGGTCCAGTGGCTAAGACTCCAAATGCAGGAGGCCTGGGTTCCATCCCTGGTCAGGGAACTAGATCCCACCGCTGCAACTAAGAGTTCACATACCGCAGCTAAAGATGCTGCATACCGCAACTAAGACCTGTCACAGCCAAATAAGTAAACATCCTTTTTAAAAAACAATATCTTTATATTAAAAAAATAAGCTCTCTGGCACCAGACCCTCATACCCGACCACCACTCTACTACTGATCTCTAGTGAGCAGGCCTCATAGATTCGTTCAACCTCCCCATTCTGCAGAGGGAAAAACTGAGGTCCAGTGAAGACCATGGCCAAGGTTACAAAGCTTACTGAGGGCATGTGGACTGGAGCCTGGGTCTGCTGACAGTATGCCCTTTCTGTATACCACACGCCTCTTCACGAGGCCGCCCCGATCCCCAGCCCACCTGAGTCCCCTCACCTATGTCACCTCCTCACACCCGCCACCCCCCCCCCCACCCCTCTGCTGAAACTGCACTGAGCTTCTAATCTGAAATCCTCTCAGAAGAACCTGTGGCTTTCCCTTGGGCCCCTTGTTTCTGATGAACCTGTTTTGCTTTTCTTTGACCCAACTATATCAAATCTGATTCCTCCTTTTTGCCTGCTTCCCTATGGTCCAGGTGGCTCAGTTGGTAAAGAATCCACCTGCAATGCAGGAGACCCTGGTTCGATTCCTGGGTCAGGAAAATTCCCTGGAGAAGGGGTAGGTTACCCAATCAAGTATTCTTGGGCTTCCCTTGTGGCTCAGATAGTAAAGAATCCGCCTGCAATGGAGGAGAGGAGACCTGGATTTGATCCCTGGGTTGGGAAGATCCCCTGGAGGAGGGCATGGCAACCCATTCCAGTATTCTTGCCTGGAGAATTCCATGTATAGAGCAGCCTGGCAGGCTACGGTCCATGGGGTTGCAAAGAGTCGGACATGGCTGAGCGACTAAGCACATCACAGCCCATGGTCCACTTAGGATCTCAGGCTGGGCTGAATCTGGGTGCAGATATGGACACAGCCTTGACCTCCAGGCACTGGATGACCAAGGCCTCTGCATGCATCCCATGAGAACTCACTGAGTGTCAGTAGACTTCGGACCTTGGTAGAGGCTGGATGGACTAAGGGGAGATGCCCCCCGCCCCACTCCAGTTCCTAGACCCAGAGGTGCAGGCCTGGACTTACCGGAGCCCTCTGCTGTCTTGCCCGCCTCACGATGGTAGCCCTCCTCAGCTGGGTGAAGGCTGCTCTCTTCCTCAAGAGATCATTGTAGAGGAACAGGATCCGCTTCTTCTCTCGCTGGGGCCAAGGAGACAGAATAGAGGAGGAAGACATCCCCCAAGGTGGGGCTGATGGGGAGCTGGGTGCAGGCTGGTGTGTGCGCACCTGAGGGTGGAGAGGCTGGGGGCACACCTTGGGGAAGTAGAAGGCTGCGATGACCCTCCGGAGCCGGTAGCCGAAAGCCTGGAGCAGGCAGAGGCATGTTAGGAGGCCACTCGGTAGAGCTGCTTTCAAATAGGCCCTGGTGCTCAGGGGCACGGGCTGGGGCAGGCAGGCTGCGGGAGGAGCCAGGCCTGTCAGGGGCGTGGCCCAGTCTGGCTGGCCGCAACTCTGCCCTGAACTCCCCATGTTCATGGGATGTGGGTTAGGTCTCTGATTACCGTATTATCTTCCTGCCTGCTCCTCACCCTGCAGAGCTGTGTTGTCAGTATTGTGGCCATTAGGCCCAGGAAGCTATTTGTTCAACATGGCACAGATGTAGAAATTTTCCATCATGGCAGAAAGTTCTACTGAACGGCATTGCTCCAGAGGGCTGGGACCTTGGGGAACCCTCTGGACTCCTCTGACCCAAACCTGTCATCCTCCAATCCTTCAAGCTTGACCTGATGTTTCCTACTCTGATTCTCTAATGCAAACACACCGACCCCCATTTCACCATAGCCAAGGCCCAGTCCCCTAATTCTTTGTCTTGGAAACACCCTGCCTGCCTCCTCTCCCCGGCCCCCAGCCTTCAATTCCTCTGATCCAAACTTTCAGCATCACTCACGCATGTTGTTTGAGTCCACCACCATCTCGGAGGAGGTGTTCAGGGCTCCGATGGTATTCCGAAGAAGCCGGGCAAGCATGGAGTCTCCCCCGACTTTCACTTCCAGTTTATGACTGCCTGATGCCAGGATAGGGGTCGTGGTGTGTGTGGGGAGTGGGGGAGTCAGGAGAGAGTTGGAGTTAAGGAGATGAGGCAGGATGGAGACTGAGTGGAGGGGAGAGGTCAAGGCATAGCAATACTTCTCAACTGCACAGGACTTTCCATCCCTTCACTGATTACTAATGCCTCCTTTTGACAGATACAAAGGGGAGTGGCAACTGAGGCTCCCAGTGACAGCTGTCAAGTTGCAGGGCTGATATTTGACCCTAGGTGGGCAGGTAGGGGCTGAGAAGCAGAAGGAAATGACAGAACTGGGGACTTCCTTTGTGGTCCAGTGGTTAAGAGTCTGCCTTCCAGTGCAGGGTTCCATCCCTGGTTGGGGACCTAGGCGCCCACATGCCGTGAAGTAACTAAGCCTGAGAGCCACAGCTACTGAGCCCGTGCTCTGGAAGCCCTGCGCCACAACTGGACAGAAGCCCATGAGCCACAACCAAGACCTAAGCAGCCAAATAAAATAAACTTTTTAAAAATTGGAAGAATTGGGGTGGGGTGGCTGCACAAGGGTGGGAGTTCTCCAGGGGGTGGTCTCCTTGGGCCTGGAGCCTGGAGTGGGGGCAGGGCTCACTGCGGAAGGAGTACTGCACGAAGGAGTGGTGGCGGATGGTGTCGAAGATGGAGTAGAGAGCCCAGTCCAGGCCACAGAGCAGCAGCAGCAGCAGCAGCACGGGCAGTGTCTCCACGAGCTCCCTGAACTGGCCAGGGAGCAGGAGGGGCGGAGCTGGGCAGTGCCACTGGTCCAGGCCTGGAGCCTCCTCTGAGCCCCCTCTGCCCTCCACCCCTCAGATCCCTGCCGCTAGTAGGATCTGGGGTCCTGCCCTCCGTGCCATCCTCACCACATTTCTCATTTCTGCGGTCTGGATCGTGGGGTCCCAGGGGAAGATGACGGTTTTCTTCTCGGCTTTGCGGAGTGGCAGCAGCGTCTGCTTGCCCTGGGAAAAATGTCCCCATGGTGAGAAACACTGAGCACCCTCGCCTCTTCCCTTCTGCCCTCCTGGAGCAGGAAGCCACCCAGGGAACAGGACAGGGCACTCCTGGGCAAGGCTGCACACACTCACTAGCTTCTTCCTGCGTTCATCAATCTGACAGAAGTAGGTGCTGATATAGATGTTGTCGAAGCGGATGTCCCCGTTATAGCTGTCCATGTAGGAGAAGCACCTGTGGATGAGGGTGTCTCCATTGCCTCCAGGTTTACCCACCCCCAACCATGGGCTTCCCTGCTGTGGTCAGTCAGCCGACCACCCAGCATGCACCAAGCCCCATCTATGTCCTCGGAGAAGAAAGCCCTGCCCTGCCCTCCAGCAGCCCCACAGTCCAGTGAAAACCATGCACGCACATTCTGCTGAGACACAACAGAGTGGGGGGGGTGTGTGTAAGTGCATGTGTGTGCCTGGGAGCCTAGGGGAAGCCTTCCCAGGCATGGAACTTTCAGGAAGAATATCAAGCAGAGGAAACATTAGGAGCAAAGGAGGGAGACAAGGAAAATCCCTCAAGGATGCAGAAATCGCCCGATCCACTGACTCCCACGTCCACCTTGCACGCCCCTGTCTCTTGGCTGAGCCCTCAAAACATCTCCTGGGAGCTCACTTGAAGCAAAACTCATTTCAACCATCATTTCCCTTCTCCTCTGATACACCCCTGAGTAAAGCGATGTTTTCTGTGTGAGCGTGTGTGCACACGCAAACGTAGCTTTTCTGTGTATCTCTCAAAGTCCCACATAACGCTTCAGTTTCCTGAGGAAAAATGTTAATTGTTGGAAATGTGTTTAAAACTGTAAAAGTACATTAAATAAGCTCTGTAAACTGTGAAACATGATTTCCAATGCTATTGGTTCTGGGACCCTGTAAAAATCCACATCTTTGCCTTTCAGATAGAAATGTCTGTAAGTGCAAAGAAAGACTGTGAGCGCCCCCTTGTGGGGAGCCCTACCACTGCTGGGTCTGGGCCTGCGGAGCCGGGTGTGCGCCCCTCCCCAGCTCAGACCCTTCAATGAGTGACCTCACCCAGGTTGAAAGACTGGAAGTGGCTTTTGACTCTGTACCTCCTTCCTTCCCTCCGCAAGCCGGCTCTGCACCTTCCCCCACCTCCCTCCATTTCAGGCCAACTTCCTGCCACGCCCCCACCCCCACCTCCGTTCCAGCCTGGCTCCCTAACCTCTGACCCACCTTGGCCTCCCTGCCTCCACACTGCTCCAGTACAGCTGCAACCTTGCCACTGGGGGGCAGTTCAGGGCCCTCCTGCAGGGATTTCCAGACTCTTCTGACTATGCCGGGTCCTCAACCACAGCCTCAGCCTCTGCCTTCCACATCCCATAAATGCTGGATTCCTGACCCAAGAGAATACTTTCCCTCTCCTTGGCTGTGGCTCCCCACCTGCAGCCTTTTGAAGCTCAGTTATGGCCCTTTCAGCGGCACTTCCTCAGTTCCCATATCTGTCCATCGTACAGCCTCTGAATCATCTCTGTCTTGTGGACGCCTCTCCTACCTCCCCTCAACCATGAGCGTCTTGAGGGCAGAACTATGGCTCATTCATCTCTGTCCTCCCACAGGGCTCTGGACACACACAAACACTCACTTGCAGTCTAGGCCCCACGGACAGGGGCAGAAGGAGCAAGAGCCCCTGTGGCCACCCTGGTCCAGCCCCTGCCCATCTCAGGCATGTGGGGCTAGAGACAGGAAACAGAGGGTCCAGAGGTCGGTAGGGAAGCAGAGTGAGGCCCAGGGCAGCCCAGCTGGACGCCAGGCTGGGTGGGGTTGAGGACTTTGGTCCAAATGGAGGGAAAGTAGCTGCCAACACAGCAGGCGGGAGAAAATGAAAGCAGAATTGGACGATAAAAATGGCACAAAGTCAGAGCCAAGGGGAATATGAAGGGCAAGAAAAAAAATCAAAAGTCAAAGCTAAAAGTTAAAAAAAAAAAAAAAGTCAGCGTTGGGATAAAGGCCGGAAGGAGGTAGATAAATGAAGACGATCGCCCTTTTAAGGTGGTGGGAACATGGGGTAACGTTTCTTCTGACAAAATGTCCACATTTCCTTTAACTTTGTGTAAACAACGAACCCAGCTTTGTAAAAAGGCAAAGTCAAAGGCGAAGAGCGTTCAGATTCAGTCGGAGGGGGACTCTGCAGCTCCATTCCTAGGCCCTCCCTCAGGGCGCGGCCGGCAGGAGGCCGGGCTCGGGCAGAGGTTGAGGACTCACGCGTGGAGAACCAGCAGGAAGGTGCAGGAGAGCAGCACGTGCAGCAGCCCCAGGGTCCACTCGAGCTGGGCCTCCTGGCGCCTCACGTAGTCCCGCACCTCGGTGCTCACGTGTTTCCAGCTCGTGTTGAGGCCCAGCACCCCAGCCCGCCTCTCCTCCTGGTGGACGGCACAGGCGCCGCCTCAGAGGTCCAGACCCAGCTTCCCAGGCCGGCTGTGGCTTCCCCCCCGCCGGGGTGCTTCCTCGTGCTCTCCTCCTCCCAGGAACTTCAGGGGGACCTCTGCCTTCTGTTCGCCACCCTCCTTGACACCGTCTTGCTCCTCTGCAGCTCTGTGAGCTGACGCCCTCTCACACCTGGCTGCCCCTTCCCACAGGCTGGACACCCTCCCCACCCGTCACCCAGCGCCTTCACCACTCCCCACCTCGTCCCCTCCCTGGCCAGCCACCTCTCCTGGGTCCTCGCCCAGCTCTTGCTCTGCATCCTGTGCCTGTGGCCTCCTCCTCCCACTCCCTACCTCCCCCCACCTCACACTGCCCGTCTCTTGCCTTGAGGTTAATAGTCGCTGAAAACTCGCCCTCCAGGCCATGAATAGACTGGTTGAGGGAGTCATAGGTCTGCCCAAAGTTGCCTTCCACGGGGATGCGGCTGCGGCACCAAACTTCCATCACTGGTGGGCAGTGGGGCCCGGTCAGGGGCCTCCCTGTGCCCGGCCTCCAGTGCTCCCTTTCCGTGATCCTCTGTTTTTGTCTCTCTGCCCGTGACTTTCTTTCTTTCCTTTCATTTTTTGGTGTGACTTACGGAATCTTAGTTCAGAGGCCAGGGATTGAACCTTGGCTCTTGGCAGTGACAGCTCAGAGTCCTAACTGTTGAAGTCTTAACAACGGGACTAAAAGAGAATTCCCTGCCCATGGCTTTCTACCACCTTGAGTTTTTCCCTTCTTCACTCCCCTTGGATTCTTCCCCCCATTTTTTTCACCTGTCTGTAACCGTACCAAACACTAATTATGATAGCCAACACTTAACAGAGCAGTTCCTCTGTGTGCTGGCTCTGTTAGTTGCTTTACATGTATTATCTCCTTAAATCCTCAAGACCCCTAATGGGCTAACTACTATCATGATGCCCATCTTTCAGATGAAGAGACAAAGCAGGAACTTACCTGAGTCACAAATCTGGTCAGCTGGAGGTGCTGGGCCCTAAGGATGCCGTGTCCTCAGAGCCCAAAGCCTCCCCTCCTGACTGCCTTCCTGCCCGACACCTTCCCAGGGTCCCCCAGGACTCAGATCCCTAGCCCTGGTGCTCCCCACCCTCCTGCCTGTGTGCTCACACTTGGCAATGCTGCAGAAGAACTTGAACTTCATGGGCAGGCAGAGTAGGTGGTTGAGGAGGGGCACCCAGATGCGCTGCATACACACTCCATGCTTCTGGTCAAACCAGCGGCGGCAGCTGAACACGGCCTCGTTCACCACATCTGCAGGAAGGCCCAGCGGGGGTCTGAGGTCCCCAGCCCCTGAGCCGACGCCCGGGCCCCTGCCCTGCCCAGGGACCCCCGCTCACGGGAGCAGCGCAGCTTAGTCTTCAGCTCATACATCTTCTGTGTAGAGAGGTGGTGTCTGAAGGCTGAGGCAGCGGGGGCCTCCTCACCCGGGGCTGTCTCTGAGCCCTCGGCATCCTTGGGTGAGAATCCGCTCTCACTGTTCACCTGGGCATCCAGTTCCTCAAAGGAGTTGGTGATGTTCTGGGTCTCAGCTTTCAGCGACTCTTTGCTGCTCTGGGGTTGGAGGCAGGAAAGGAGTCAGGCATGGCAACTTGGAGCTTCTGTGCCCGACAGCCTGTCTGTCCCCAGCAGCCCAGCCTCGGGCTCTTACGTCCAGCTATAAGGAGCCGAGGCCTGGAGATGGGCTCTCATCTCAGACTCTCCACTGTTTGTAGTCCTTGGGAGCCCTCTCCTCTCCCCAGGTGCCGCTGTTCCACTTACCTCCCAGGCTCCCAGCCCCTCCCAAGGCCTCCCACTCCAGATCCTTGCTAGTCAAGGAAGGTTCCCCAGGTCCTCGACTTTACCCCTCATTGCTCCTCAGGCCACTGTGCCATCTGCACTGTCCCAACTCCGAAGCCCCGAGGTTCTTGTGTCCCCAACTCCTCAACTTTCCAACTTTTCCAGGCCCCAATCTTCAGTTTTCCAGTACCCTATTCCCTCATCCCCCGACCCTCAAAGTTTCCCAACTCCTCAAGGCCAGGGCCCCCAGTTTCCTGACATCCTAGCTCAGTCGCCCAGAGCACTACCTCCTTGGGTGTTTGGGAATGTGTGTGGGATATGCCCCAGGGGCCAGGGGGTAGGAGCTCTTCTGCCATTTGGTGCCCAGAGACCAGGGCAATGTTTGGGAACAGTTCTGCCCAAATGCCAGTACCACTCGCCCTGTTGTGAAACTATATGTCCAGGATCCCAGCTCTCAGCTCAGGTCCTCTAGGCCCTGTGGGGAGAGGGACCCCTAGACCCTGCCGGTGTAGGGTCCTGACCAGCAAGTCCTTGAACACTGCCCGCAGGGGGGCTGTGGAGATACGCCAAGCTGTGCGGGTGTTGTTGATCTGCAGCTCCACGGTGCAGCCAAGCGATGCTATCACCTCGTTGAGGTTGTGCCGCAGGTTGGCCACTGGTCCTGGGGGAAGATGTCCTGGTAGATTACCTCCTTCTAGAGCCAATTAACTTTCTCCGTCCCATCCCGAGCTCCCACTCTGCGGGCGGTGACCACCTTCTAGAACTGTACATTGATGGGGCCCAGAAGCTGGTGAGAGGTCATCTCATTCAACCCCTGATTTTTATTTTTTTTGTAAATGAAAGAGGCTCAGACACTCAGAGGAACTCTCTCAGGGGACACACAAGTCAAAACAGCTGGGATTAGACCCCCCCCCCACTCTTTGTTCTTCACCAAGCCTGGCTCTGAATGGATAGCCCACCCAGAGTCACTGCTTCAGGGTCACTAACTGGTACCTAGGGGAACACACTCACCCTCATAGATGGCGGCCAAGGCATATCCCAGTACAAAGAGCCTGCCCTCTTTGCCCAGCATCTTGGGTATTAGCAGAAGGCTGGCACAGCGAATGTGAGGCGAGGTCCCCCAGCCTACGACCCCCAAGCCTATCAGGAGAGCCCAGCAAGTGGTGAGACAGAGTAAGGAAGCTGCCTCTCTCACCAAGTTTAACAGAGCACCCACCTCCCACAACTCCTTTCTAGAACCATCACCGTACTGCCCTTGTCCCATTCACTCTGGCTCTGATAGGCCTTCAGGCCACTCCTGCATTCATCCATCAAACAGCCATTTATAGAGTTCGACTGTGTGCCAGCCTCCGGAAGGGCTTGGAGAGGAGGCCAGAGATTGAAAAGCCAGGGTCAGTGATTGACTTGGTGCATATATACGAGTGTGTGTGTTTGTGTTAGGGAAGGGGGCCAGCACTTTCCCTTTCCAGGCTGGACTCACAGGTATCCTGGGTACTGAGGGGGCAGAGAGAGCAAGAGGTGAATTCTGGAAATAGGCATTGGTGCTCAGAGCAGTCGGAAGAGAGGTCACAGCCACCCCGATATCCCCTGCTCTCTGACACCTACAGCTCCGTCCCTAATTTTAGCCTTTAGTCGTGTACCTCCTGGTGTGTTTTAGCAGCTTCACATGTGTCTCCCTGTGGTCTCTGCAGGGAGACAGTGAGCTCCTTGAAGCTCATAATCCAGGGAGAGAGACAGACGGGTAAACAGATGACTACAACACCAAGTGCTAAGTGCACAGGGAGGCGCTTATGGAGAGCTGTGGGAGCCCGGGAGGGAGCAGGCATTTCTGTGGGGAGGGGTGGGGCTGGGAAGGCTGGACAAAGGCGGCGATGTGACAGCTGGGCCTGAGCAATGAGTAAGTGTTGTGAGGCATTCCAAGCCAAAGGAGTAGCATAAACTGGTCAGGGAACCCAGAGGATTCCTGTGTGGATGGAGTGTTCTCCCAAAGATGGCCAAGGCAGATCCCTAGTCCGTACCCTTCTCTCCATCTGCTCTGCCCTCATGGAGTCCCCAGCGTCTCTCATGGGAGCTGCCTCGTCCCTTACTTCCTCTCTTGCTAACCTAGATATCAATTTTCTTTAGGCGGCCAGAGTGATCTTACAAAAACAAAAATCTCGGATCATGGTCCCTGTTCTGCTTGAAACCATGCAATGACTTCCCATCTCTGCTTGGGATCAAATCTGGACTCCTCTAACACGATCACCAGACTCTCGTGATCTGGCCCCTTCCCACCTTCTGAGGTGATCTCATCCTATTCAGCCCCTCGCCCACCACGTCTGCCCACACTGGCCGTGTTGCTGTTTCTGGAACTTGCCAAGCTCGCGCGTCCTCCCAGGCCTTGGCCCAGCTGTTCCGTGCCAGGAGCTCTCCTCCCCTGGTCTTCACCTGGCGGCTCTACCTTGCCATACAGGTTTGCTGCAAACCCTGTCAGTGGCACCTCATGGTCTGTTCTCCCTTCTTCCTTGCTAACACAACTTGGGTTTTGTTCCAGGGCAATGGCCTGTCCCTACCCTGGCCCTGGGGGTAAATCTGGATCCGTCTAACCCAAGCATGCTATAGTAGGACATCGAAAGGGAGGTGATTCTGTGGTCTTGGCCTTTTGGCCAAGGCTCAAGCTGAGGACGATAGTTGACAAATAGTCGCCCTACTTTCTGAGGGTGATTGTTGACCGAGAGCTGCTCTACCTTCTAAAGAGAGCCTCATGGAGTTTGCTATCTGGGCATTCCCCAAAGAGCAAAAGTGGTGTCTCAGCCCTCTACCCCAACCAGCCTAGACAAAGACAGGGCCAGAAATCGGAATTATCTGGAAGTGGAGGGAAGTGGTTAGAGCAGGCAGATATAGGAGGAGAGGCTGTGGGGAGGATGGGTGTTCACTTCCCCATGGCAAGTGACAGACTCCAAGAGCACCCTTCTGAGGCTGGTGTTGCAAGAAGGGGAACCCGGCTGACCCCTCCCAACTGGACACCCGCTGAGCTGCAGAGCCTGGCAGGGCCACCCCAGGGCTGCCCCAGAGCAGAGAAAGGGAGGAGCGTTCACAGACGAGGCCAGCAGGGCCTCCCAGGAGTACGGGGGAAGCAGGCACACGGAGCGTGGTACTTCTCATCATGATAGGGGAGGGCCGACTTCAAGGGGGCCTGTGTTCCCCGTTTGGGAGGGCAAGGACGTTTCCTTTGGGACAAGCATACATATAGAGGGCTTGTTAAGTCGCCTCCGTCATCCAGACTCTTTGCGACCCCCATGGACTGTAGCCCTCCAGGCTCCTCTGTCCATGGTATTCTGCAGGCATAAATACTGGAATGGGTTGCTGTGCCCTCCTCTAGGGGATCTTCCCAACCCAGGGATCGAAACTGCTACGTCTCCTGCGTTGGCAAGTGTGTTCTTTACCACTAGCGCCACCTGGGAAATAGAGAGGGCAGCAGGCCTCAAAGCCATCTGTGTGGGTCCCGTCTCAGAGGGCTGCCAGTTTAGGAGGAGGCAACCAAAAATAAGAGTCTGCAGGTGGCCTGTAGGACCTACAGGGAGCTTCGTTCAAGGTCAGTCAAATAGAACTGCCCTCAGCAGGAAACTGGGCCCCGCGCGGTGCACACAGAGCCTCCAGCCAGACCATGAACAGGGCCCCCTGAGACGACCAGGGTGTGAGGGAGTGCAGCACAGAGGCGGGGGAATTCTAACAGTATCGATGACTTCAGACTTTTGTCCCTTTTCCTCTAATTCTTCTAATCCCCTTTCTGACATCAGAAGAGCCAGAAAGGGAAGGAAGTGGAGAAAAAAAGTGAGTGAGCAGGCTGTGCCTCTTGTCCGCCGAAGGACCCCACTCCACGGATCAGGCCTGCGCTTCGGGGCAAGGGCGTGGTCAGCAGGGAAGATGTTTGAGAACGACATGAGATTGAAATCTTGACGTAAGAATGGACTGGACTGGACCTTTTAAGCCCCGAAAATAGTCATAATTACTGAAGCAAGACTGGATCTTCTAGATTTAAATCACCAGAAAGCTAAGGGTCTGTGTGAGAGGTCATCAGTGGGGAGAAACGTTGGAAAACAGTGGTCAGAGAGAAAGTAGTTTCCTGTCGGAGCCGCATCGAGGCGGTTGATTCCGTGAGCTGAGGATGATGCCGCGTCCGTGCCCCTTGCCTGGGAGAGGGTTAGAAAGGACACGTGCTGCAGTTCGGACCAAAGAGGTGTGGGGGAAGTCGGCCGGGGGGTTACAGGAAGCTCTTTGTTCTCATAGGAGACGCGGGGAAGGAATGCGCTCATCTTTTGAGATTGTCATTTGAGATTGTCACGTGGGGACGTGGCGTCTGGATTTGCTGCAGCCATTTTGCGACCTGAAGAGGGATGATCTACCGGCCAAAAATGGCAGAGAAAAAAGTCAAGAGGAAGCTTGGTCCTTGGTGGGTTTACTGAGCTGCCGAATCATCCAAATTCCAAAACTACTTTACCTTGAAAGTTGTTAAATGAGATGATCAATTTCCTCTATGGTTAAACCACTTTTAGGTGGGTTTTCTGCTCCTGTGGCTCAACACGTCTTGATGCAAGGCCTCCCTTCACATGTCACGTTTTCTAAGAAGCCTTCCCTGACTACTCCCAGCTAGCTCCCAATCCCTTTCTATCACATCCCCTTGGTTTACGTTCTTCATACCACTTGTAACCATCCACAATGCTCTTGTTATTTCTTCATTTATTGTCTAACTCTTTCCACTGGAATGTAAACTTGAAAGAGAATGTAAACTCTGAAAAAACTGGGTGTGTGGTGGGGAAGAGTTAAAAATCATTGAGAGGTACAAGCCTCCAGTTATATAATAAATAAGTCAGAGATATATAACAAGGAATTTGGTCAAGAGGATATATGGCCAATATTTTATAATAAGTTTAAATGGAGTATAATCTATAAGGATACTGAATCAAAATGTTGTACACCTGAAACTAATATAACAGTTCAAATTAACTGTACTTCAATTAAAAACAACATGTTCAATAATATTGTAAAAACGTTGTACAGGGGAAAATGGTTCTTAGACTTATTGTGGTGATCATTTTATAATGTATGCAGGTGTCAAATCACTATATCGTACACCTGAAATTAACATAATATTGTATATCAACTATATGTCAATTTAAAAAAATCATTATAAATTTATAGCAGTCACTGCACATACATAATAGACACACATGTAAGCACTATATACCATGATGTATGTATGTGTATGTAATGCATGTTATATATATTATAAACTCTAGGGGACTAAAATGTAAAAAGTGAGCTGAGGGCTTGTCAACCTTGTTCACTGCTGAATGAATCCTCAGCAGGTGCTCAGTTAGTGCTAAATGAATGAGTGAATGAATGAATTGAATTTATCAGAAGCAGGAGGAAGCAAGATCAGAGAGGTCAGGGGAGATGGGGATTATGAATGGTTTTTGGGGTTTATCATGGGGGTTAATCTCTGGAGGAGGAAATGGCAACCCACTCCAGTATTCTTGCCTGGTGAATCCCATGGACAGAGAAGCCTGGCAGGCTACAGTCTGTGGGGTTATGAAGAGTCGGACATGACTGATCACACACATAGCGGTTAATAGGGAGTCCCTCAGACTGGGGAGACTCTTGCGGGCAAGGACTGTGTCTTCTGTAGACTGGGGGCTCTTCCCTCTCATCTCCCCTCAAAGCCCAAGATGAGGCTGAAATTACAAGGGACATTTGGGAACAGAAGAAACAAGAGGAGATTCCTTCCTGGGCACCCAGGGCTGTACTGCATCCCAGCTCTTAGCCCAGCACTAACCCACCAAGCTGTATAACGTCACCATCTTCTGATCTTCATAGATGTTCATAGGGTTCACCAGAAGCTGAAAGAGACCTAAAGATACAGGGTTCAGCCAAAGGTCAAAAGATGCGCCCCACCTCTGACCTCTGCTCGGTACTCACCTATGGCCAGGAGTCCTCCGGTGCCTGCCCCCAGCAGGAAAGCGCTGATGGGAAACTCACCCGGCTGGCGCCAGAGGAATTGGTTACAGGATCTGGGCAGCCCCCAGTTCAGGAACCCCTGCACCGCTGAGGGGTCAAACGGTTTAGCCCAGCAGGGCCAACATACCACTCTTCTGGCTGGGACATGGTTCATTAGGATTAGGGGTGGCAGAGAGGTAGAGGCTGGGGGAACCTGGATGAGAGTGGCCAGAACACAAGGGACCCTGGGGAAGTGAGGCAGACACGAGGGAGGGAAGAAGAAAGGGCTAGGCCAGCAGAGGGTGCTGGATGAGAGGGGTGGAGGCTGGGGTCCCCAAAAGTGGGGGAAGGGGCAGGAGTCCTGGAGGAGAGACTGGGTGAGAGGAGTGAGGGCCAGGAGTTGCTGGAAGTCACTGGGAAGGGTCAGGGTCTCTGGTGACTGACTCACTGGTGTGGGGTAGTTTCCTTTGCCCTTTTGCTCCATTCTGATGAGGTCTGATGGCCATGAGTCTGCTATGGGGAAGTCTCTCGCATTCCAGAAAGCTCCTCGAGGATGTCTTTGGATCAGAGGTTCGGCTTCTGTCTCCGCCTCACCCACAGCCTGTCTGAGGGCTGTGTCTTTTAATCCCTCAGCTGTGAAATGTGGAGGTTAGAGACCTACCTATCCCTTTGCAACTAGATAAAGAATTCCAAGACACACACGGTAAAAGCCCTCCGGAACCTTAGAACATGGTGAGAAATTCTAGGGCCTTTAAAGAGCCACAGAACCTGGTGGGCCTCACCTGGAGACAGGCAAACATTTGGTCTCAGCCATGTCCAAGGTCACGAAGGATGCTGCGCAGCCCTTGGAGGCAGAGCCGCCAAGCATGGCGCGGGCTGTGGTCCGCAGCACAGGGGGCTTTATCCTGGGCTTGTCCCTGGCCACAGCCTACGGGCTGCTGGAGCTGCTGGTGGAAGGGCACAGCCCCTGGGGCTGCCTGGTGGGCACCCTCACTCTGGCCGCCTTCCTTAGTCTGGGCATGGGATTCTCCCGCCAGGTCCGGGTCACTGTCCTTTTGATGCTGCCCCAGGCCTTCTCCAGTGAGTCTGGCGCCCAGTGCAGGGGGTGGGCCCGGTGGAGGGGCTGGAGCAGGAGGGATCTTGCGGGAGAGGGCAGTCGAAGGAAGCCCTGCTGCCTTCCATACGGCACTTGTATATGCTGCCATGGGCAAGGCTGCTGGCTTGGTTCCCATGGTGCTGTCTCCCCAGAGCAGGGCCAGACACTGCTGTTGGTGGCTGCCTTTGGGTTGGTGTTGCAAGGGCCTTGTGCCAACACCCTGCGCAACTTCACCCAGGCCAGCGAGGCTGTGGCCTGTGGGGCAGAACTGGCCCTGAACCAGACCGCCGAAGTGCTGGAGAGGGCCAAGCAGCCCCTCATCAGTAAGGCCACCCACCTCCACGGGCCCCCGAGCTCCCCTCAGCCTGCGCGTTCACAGTCCTCTGGCTCCATTCCTCTCTGTGGTCCTGGGCCTTAACCTCTAAGCATCCAGCAGGACCCCCTGACCCTCGCTCTCTGGCCCGCTCCACTGCCAGACGGACTGTCTCCCAGACCCCAGCATCTGGGCAGCTCCCCCACTCCACTCCCTACTCCAGGGCAATGGTTAGAGCCAGCCTCTAGAGGAGGAGACCCAACCGGAGCCCTGCCTATGCCTCTCAGGTGCTCTGAACAAGATTAAAGCCATCGCTCAGAGAGCCAAGCAGGTGGCTGACCGGGTCCGAAAGTTCTTCCGGTCAATCATGGATGGCGTGAAGCACGTAGGTCAGCACGTTAGCATGTCTGTTTTGGGGGGCCAGGATTTACCCAGTCTCCTCACCCTCACCCCCGTCCAGGACTTCTTGGGCCCTGCCAGAGTGCTAAGTAGACCCCACTGGATAAAGCAGAGCCCGGCCCCTGACCGCGGGCCTTTCCGGGTCCGGGTGCTGCCCTGGTGTTCCCCAAAACCCCCCTGAGAAGATGCTGCAGGACTCCTGGGTACCAGCCCCGCAGCCATTCCCAGCCAGGGCCCTGCGGAACGTGTGGTACTGGCTCCTGCACATTGGCGATGTGTGCAACTCAGAGCTGGGCAACCCCTACCTGAAGTGTGCTCGGGTCTTTGATGACGCCAAGGACAGCTGCATGAAGGTCATACCACAAGCCTACCACCTGTGCTTCGTGCTCATGCCCTTCAAGCTGATGCTCTGTGGACTCGCCAGTGGTGAGAGAACATGGGCTTAGTGGTAGGAATGGAGGCCCGGAAAACGTAGGGATGAGTTGGGTGAGTGGGCCCGGGTGACCAGTAGTGTAGCGTGTGTGTGCTTAGTCGTGTCTGACTCTTCGCGAGTCCATGGACTATAGCCTGCCAGGCTCCTTGGTCCATGGGATTTCCCAGGCAAGAATACTGGAGTGGGTTGCCATTTCCTTCTCCAGGGGATCTTCCTGATCCAGGGATCAAATCCACGTCTCCTGCTTTAGCAGGCAAATTCTTTACCACTGGGCCACCTGGGAAGCCCCCTTCCAGGGGACTAATGAGGGGCAATAAATATGGGACCAACAAGGATGCTGGGCTCCATGCAGGATTAGGGAGCAGGTAGGGGGAAAACCAATGTGGAGGGTGGGGTAGTAAGGAGAAGTCAAAAGGTTTTGAGCTGATGTGGAGGCCAGCAGGAACAGTGAAAAGTTGGGAGGCCCTGTGAGAGCAAGGTCTCTGGAGACTGGAGAGACAGGCTGTGTCTCTTTGCCCCTCCTGACACCCAGTCTTGGCTCTCAGTGGCCCAGGTGTTCTGCATCATCCCTGGCTATATCCAGACCTTCCTGCGAGAGACCATGAGCACCCGTGAGTGGTCCCCACCTAGCCCTACTCATGCGGTGCTCCTCGGAGGCCTCCCTCCCTCATCCCGGCATGTGCCAACCCAGGAGCACTCCTTGTCCACAAATGAGAATTCAGGAAAAGGCCTCCAGAGGTTACCCAGGCCAATGTCCACACCATATAGATTAGGAAATTGAGGCCCAGTGAAGAGAGGGTGCTTCATCAAAGCCTGACTTGAGAGGAGGAGCTGGGGAGAGAAGCAGGGCCCCCTGCAGCCAAGGCAGGTTGTTGAGATGTCCCTTGTGAAGGCAGAAGCCTGGGGCTAAGTGTGCATTGGCCATGGCATAGACTGTGGAGGCTCTGTCCCCTCCTCAGTCCACTGTAGGTCCCAACACTGGGGGTTTCTAGCTGACCTGGGAGTCATGGGACCCCTGGGCTGGCCAGGCCCCTCCAGGGCGCAGCCCTGCCTCCTTGTAACTCTCCTTGCTCGCATCTCCCCTGGACGCGGGGCCTCAGCTATAAGGAATTTGATTAACCGAGTGCGTCAAGAGTTTGAGTTCAACATGACAGCCACCCATTACTTCTTTGTGGATCTCAACGCCTCTCGGAGCCTGTCCCAGGTAGCTCTGGACCTCCACGAAGCCGTCAGCATGAAGCTGTACCGCGTCCGAGAGGCTTTGGCTCTGATGGGCTACACCACACCTCTGCTGCTTCTGCTTCTTTACCTCCAGTGAGGCGCTGGAGGGCCCCGCCAATGCAGGGGTGGGGGCTAGGGCTGTTGGGGGCCAGCTTGTCCCCATGGCATCCTGGGAGGCTGAAGCTCGTGGGCAGGGGTAAGAGTGGGGAGTGTGGTGCCCTGGGATGTCTGGTTGGGGCTGCTGAGGGGCCTCACGTGTGTCCCACCAGAGCCCTGTATTACCGATACGGTTACCTGAACTGGGACAATTTTGACAACATCTACATCACCAGCCGATTCCTGCGCATGGAGGCTGTCCGCTCCAGGGCAGGATTGCCCACGGTGCTGCCGCTGACTGCCCATGAAGCCAGACACTACATCCAGCCAGGCGAGGGCCCCGAGGACCCGGAGATAGGGTCCCTGAGTGGGGCCAGGGTTCCCTCCAACCCCACTGCTCTGCCCAGAAGTGCTGGGCACAGGCCTGGCTCAGGGCAGGGCCAGAGATGGGGGACGACACAGAAAAAGGAAATTTCAGGCTCGGGAGGTGGGGGAGACACAACCCTGTCCTTGGGACGCCTCAGCCTAAAAGAGGGGTGTCTCAGAGCATGGAGACTAAGAGAAGAGTGGAAGGTGATGCTTCTGGGAGCACCCTGGATGTCAAGACAGAGGGAAGGATGGGTGGAGAGTGGATGTGGAGCAAGGGAAGTGAAGCTGGGGAGGCTTTTGGAGGTGGTGAGCAAGAATGTGCATGCGCACTGATACGGGGGTGATGCAGCCGGGGGGAGGTGGGGAGCAGTGCTGTCTCTGAAGTGGGAGGCGGGGAACCACATCAGGGTATCAGGGATGCCTTAGAAGGGGGGATTCCTGGAGAATGAAAACTGGCCACCAGGTCAAGGTGGAGAGACTAGGTGTGTATCTCGAGCCACGGAGGCCCTGCCCAGGAAGAGTGCTTCCTTCCCACTCTTGCACAGGGGTCCTCACAGCCTCCGCATCTTCCAGGTGAGCAGACAGGACCCAGTCTGACGAGGGGCAGGAGCTGCCTCCAGGAGGGAGGTCTCTCTAGGGGCTAGGGTCTGGTGGGAAGGAGACTTGAGGAAAGTCCTGACCAGCCCTCCCCGATGCAGGCTCCATCTTCTTGTCCCGGTGGGAACAGATTTTTTGCATCCTGGCGATCTTCCACCTTGCCCGGCACCTCCTCCTCGTGTTGTTCCTGGTCTTCCTGGACTATGCCGTCTTCTGGGTCCTGGACCTGGCTCGGTACCACCTGCAGGGGGAGGTTGTGGCCCGAAGTGAGTGCCCAAACTTCCCTAGCTTCCTCAGTCCTGGGGGATGGCCTGAATGTCACTGCTACTTACCAGCCCCTGACATTGCCCTTCCTCCAACCCCATCCTCTGCCTGGTAATCCCTGTGCCCAGTTCAAGATTACACCATAACACAGTAGAGGAAAACACAAGCTCTAAAGTCAGACTGGCCTGGGGTCAAATCTCAGCAGTGTCCTTTACCAGATGGTGACCTTGAGCAGTTTGCTCAACCTCCCAGACCTTCAGTTGCCTCATCTGAACCATGGGACAGTAATGGTAGCAGCTTCTCTGGGTGGCTGTACATAGATGAGACCACATGTGTGAGTGCCTGGTGGACCTTGGATTGACAGTGTGCCACAAACCACAGAATAGAGTTAATCTAATCCTGTATACCAGAGGCCCAACAGAAAAAGTAAAAAAACCAAAACTCGAAACAATCGATAAAGCCCTTAGTTCAATACCTGATACACAGTCAGTGCTTAACAAATGCTTTATTTTGAAAAAATTTTTTAAATTTGATTGAAGTACAGTTGACTTACAATGTTTTAATTTATGCTGTATGGCAAAGAGATTCAGTTATATGTGTATATATATATATATTCCTTTTTATATTCTTTTCTATTATGATTTATCACAGGATATTGACTATAGTTCCCTGTGCCACACAGTAGGACCTTGTTTATCCATCCTATATATAATAGCTTGCATCTGCTAATCCCACACTCCCAAACCTTCCCTCCCCCCAACAAATGCTTTAAAATAAATGTTTCTGGGTAGTTATGGAGTCTGGGCATGGACCCACAGGCTATCAAGGTCGTTTCAGATCTGGTGGCCTGAGAAGGCAGACCACATAGGTACCAGTGCCAGCCAGCTCTGGACCATGGAGCCAGGCCTAGTTTCCAGGAGCCAGGGCATGGAGCACCACAAGGGTGTCTGGGGCCTCCGGGGGAGCCTGGGGGCCATCTCTATGCTTTGCACCATCCACCTGCCACCTTCCAGAAGGTGTGGTCTTTTGTGCATGGTGGAGTGGGCAGCTTCCAAGAACAGCCCTCACACAGGGTCTTGGCGCCCAGGCCCTGTGTTCGTATCCATAACCGTGGAAGGCACTGGCTCCACGGGGAAGATTTACCGCGACCTGGTGTCTGCATTCGACGTCCTCCAGCAAGGCAACATCACCGTCCTGTCCCAACGCTGCCGTCTGCATCCCTCAGAGCCCAACTCCACTGGTTACATAGTCATCGGTATCCGCACCTCCGAGGGCACTGGGGGGTCAGACACAGTTCAGGGCATGAGGGGCACAGTCTGCTGAGGGTGAGTGTGGCTGGCACCTGGTGCCCCCCAGCAGCAGCTTACTGGGTCTGCTGTGCCCCCAGGCGTCATGTATGGCCTTTGCTTCTTTGTCACTTTGTTCGGCAACTATGTCAGTCGGCTGCGGCGGCTCATCTGTGCCTCCTACTACCCATCTCGGGAGCAGGTGAGGGGGCTAAGCTCCTGGCTGTCTGTCTTGGATTGTGGGAGTTCAGAAGCCTTCTGCAGCCCAGCTCTCTCCCTCTGGTTGAACTGTTGAACCCCAAAGCAAATGACCTGGACCACAGAAGGGAGAAATGGTGCCCCTTGAGATAAAGCTTGCTTCCAAAGATTTGTTAAAACCCTGGGGAAAGGGACTTCCCTGGTGGTCCAGTGGCTCAGACTCCATGTTCCCAATTCAAGGGGCCCAGGTTTGATTCCTGGTCGGGGAACTGGACCCCACAATGCCAAAACTAAGGATCTGATGCAGCCAAATAAATAAATTAAAAACAAAACAAACAAACAAACAAAAACCCTTGAGGGCAGGAGCCATGCTGGTGTTGAGGTGGGAATGAAAACCTGCCATTTGTTTACTTACTCATGACTCATTGAGCACCTACTGTATGCCAGTCACCATGCTAGCGGCTTCAGGGATGCAGAGGTGAACCAGACACAGTCTGGAGGCAGGTTTTAACAAGACTGTTACAATGAAAAAAGTATTTTTAGGAAATTCCCTGGCCATCTGGTGATTAAGACTCCGAGCTCCCACTGCAGGGGGTGAGAGGGTGAGGGGGCCAGAGGGTGAGGGTACGATCCCTGGTTGGAGAATTAAGACCCCACAAACCTCAGAGCACAGCCAAAACAAAGAGAAAGAAAAAAGTGTTTTTATTAAGGAATAAACAAGTGCTAAGGAAACCCAGAGGAGGGGATGGGTGCGTCCACCTAGGGAAGCCCTGAAGTCTTCCCCCAGGAAGGGGCATTGAGCCAAGCCTACAAGGAGTCATAGGAAATGGACAGAAGGTAAAGGTAAGGGGTAGGGGTGAGTGCAGAGGGCATTCCAGGCAGACAGGATCAAGGGGACCCCATCCTTGACTTCCCCTCCACCAGGAGAGGATCTCCTACCTCTACAATGTACTTCTGAGCCGCCGAACAAAGCTGCTGGCTGCCTTGTACCGATCAGTCAGGAGACGGGCAGCTGACCACGGCCACATGAGCATCCTCCAGGCGCTGGCTGGACGGTAAGCCCATGGTCTTTCCTTATAGGAAGCGGAGTGAGAGGGAGTAGAAAAAGAGCCAGAGGTCAGAATGGATCACTGTCTTTCCTAGGTGTCCAGAGATTTGGTTGAAGAGGGTGCTCATTCATGAATGGATTGGGGGTGACACTCTGTAGGGGTGGGGAGTCAAAGGAGGAGGAGGACAGGAAGAAGGGAGGTTCTTGCTATACTCAGAGGGATGGAGGTTAGACTGTAGGGAGACCTACCTTTGATTTGGAGGGTGATACTGGAGAGGGTGAGGGTTAGTTAGGCAGGCTGGGCTGGCCTGCTTTTAAAAAAAATTAATTTAAAAAGTGTAATATAGCTGATTTACAATTATGTGTTAATTTCTACTGTATTATAGCAAAGTGATTCAGCCATCCACACATATACACTCTTTTTAAAAAAAATATTCTTTTTCGTTATGGTTTATCACAGAATATAGAATAAGTTTCCCTGTGTTATACAGCAGGACTCTGTTATTTACCATTCTGTGTATACTAGTTTGCATCTGCTAACCCAAACCCCCACCCCATCTCTCCCTTGCCCCCTCCCCTTGCAACCACAAGTCCGTTCTCCATGTCTGTGAGTCCGTTCTCCACGTCTGTGAGTCCGTTCCTCCATGTCTGTGAGTCTGTTTCTCCATGTCTGTGAGTCTGTTTCCACATGTCTGTGAGTCCGTTCCTCCATGTCTGTGAGTCTGTTTCTCCATGTCTGTGAGTCTGTTTCCACATGTCTGTGAGTCTGTTCCTCCATGTCTGTGAGTCTGTTCTTCATGTCTGCGAGTCTGTTTCTACATGTCTGTGAGTCCGTTTCTATATGTCTGTGAGTCTGTTTCCACATGTCTGTGAGTCCGTTCCCACATGTCTGTGAGTCCATTTCTCCATGTCTGTGAGTCTGTTTCATAAAAGTTCCTCTGTGTCATATTTTAGATTCCACAAATAAGCGTTATCATATAGTATTTATCTTTCTGTTTCTGACTTCATTTGGTATGAGAATCTCCGGGTGCATCCATGTTGCAGCAAATGGCATTATTTTGTTCTTTTCCTGGCTGAGTGGTACTCCACAGTATATATGCGCCACATCTTCTTTATCTGTTCATCTGTCCATAGACAGTTAGGTTGCTTCCGCGTCTTGGCTGTTGTGAATAGTGCTGCTTTGAGGATAGGGGTGCATGTACCTTTTTGAATTGTATTTTTGTCCAGATATATTGAGCTGACCTACTTAGTGTCTGGGACCCCTCTCCTCAGGTGTTCCTGCCTGGTTCCATTTATCAGCCACTTCAGCCAGCATCAGACCTACTGCCTGGGCTGTGGGCAGCCGCAGGACGAGGGGGACACAGAGAATTCGGTGGCTTGCAGTACCCCAGGCTGCAGAGGTGAGAGTTCTGAGGAGGATGCCTCTCTGCTGGGACTCTCACCATTTGTATATGACAATCAGCTTTTATGGACTTCTGTACCTCACCTTTTGTACCCCTCCCTTCGTTATGACGCATGTCCTCTTTTACACAGAACCCTCAGGTAGCTCATTTTCTCTGTGTGCCTTAATCCTCCAGTGCAAGTAGAATTCCTATGCAAGTGGTATTGCAGCAGTTCCCCAGAGTGCATGGTTTGATGAATGGTCTCCCCCTCGGGTGGAGTTGGGGAGGCAAGGGCTGAAAGCTAGGGAGCACAGTGCTGGGGTGGGGGTGGGGGAACAAGTTCAATTCCTTCCCTCCTGGCCTCCTCCAGGTCTCTTCTGTCTCACCTGCTTCCGTCTCCTGGGCAACACCTGCTCCGTGTGTGCGTCTCCCCTCTCCAACCAGGAGGAACTGGATCTAGAGCTGTGAGTCTCAGGCAACAGGGGGTGGCTGAGACTGTGGGGGCAGAAGGAGTGGCCACCCCTCCTGCAGGACCTCTGTGGGCTACTGAGATGGGAGGCTTCTCCAGGGACTCCAGTGATGAGGAGGGCCCCCGCCTATGGCTGGCTGCTGCCCACCGAAAGGGTCCTGAGCAGGAGGCGCTACTGCGGCAGCGGCTCCAGGAAGCTCTGGGCAGGACCCTCTCATCGGATTCCATGTCGGAATCCAGGTGAGCGGAAAACTTCAGGAGTGGGGACTGGGAGACCTAAGCATGTTCGGTCACATTTATCAAGGGTTTCTTGGCTGCCTGGCCCTCTGCTAGAGCTGGAGAGATAAAAGGGGGAGGGCGGAGAGGGGTTTGCCCCATGCCTGCTGTGTCAGCACCCCTGCCCTGGGGTGAGTGGGGGAGAGTGACATCAAGTAGATAAGTGACAATGTAGAGAGCACCCCAAATGAGGAGTGAAGCAGGCTCTGGGGAGCACAGAGGACAGAAAACCTGGTTTGGGATGGAGGTATATTAATGAAAGCTTCATGAAAGAAGTCAAAAAAATAGATGGGTTTGATTTTCACTCACAGAGAGCCAAGTATATCAAATGCTGTGAGATTATCAAGTAGGATGAAGCCTGGAAGCCAGAGGGTTTGTTAGGCTGAGGAGTGCAAGAGGACATTCCAGGGGGAGGCTTGTGTGAGTCTGGAGAATATGGAACACTTAGAGGTGAGGGGAGGGTCAGGGAGGGGTGTATTTGTGGCTGGGTGGAGACAGCAGAGCATACTGGGAGATGAGGTTGCCCATCAAGGCAGGGAGAGGTGGGAGAGGGCCTCAGTTTACCATCTGAAGATCCTCAGTCAGAAAGTGATGTATTCGTATTTGTCTTTTGGGACAATAAGCTAAGAAGGCAGAGTGGAGGCAGGGTGGGAGCAGGGAGACCAGAGAGGAGGCTGTCTTAGCTCAGGAAAAGTTGGTGACAGCCTCAGGATTGAGGTGCTGAGAATGACAGGGAGCTTGTGTTTGGAACTGGGTGGTGTTAGGGCAAGAGGAGAAACAGGTTCTGCAGAAACAATGGCCCAGTTCTAGACCTTTCTGGTATCTGTAGGGAATCCACTGGGAATGCCCAGGGGACAGTTAGAAAAGGGCAGGGCTCTGGGCCAGAGGTATCTTTTGGGGGGTTGTTGACTTGGAGACTGTGAGAGAGATGAGCTGGATCACCCTGGTGGAGGGCAGGGCAGCAGAGGAGGAGGCAAGGACAGGACCCTAAGGGGCTCCATCACAAACCAAGGAGGGGAGAGACTCAAGAACAGAGAGCCAAGCAGGTCCAATGCTGTGAGATGATCAAGTAGGATGAAGCCTAAAGACTGGTCATCAAATTTGGTGGTCGAGAGATCCTTGGAGTGGCTTGTGGGACTATTTCTCATGGTGTGGGGAAGGCCAAAACCAATTCTCATGGGTTGAGGGGGGTGACTGGTAGAGAAGACTCAGAAACAGGGTACATGGCTCTGTGTCACTGTTGCAAGAAGTTTGGAAATTATTATTATTTTTTTTAACATAACTGCTGTAGTTTAAAAAAGGAAGCTTGATGGTAAAGAGGAGAGAGTTAGCTTCATAGAACAAGAGAGTAGCTTGAAGGGAACCTAAAAGATTTTTCTTTATCCAAGAAAAAGCCTTTTCTTTACCCAAGTATGGGGAGATTTGAGGATTTCAGAGATGAAAAAAGTGTTGAAGAGTGAGAGATGCCGGAGAGATGGGATCTAGGGCCAGGTGAACAGGGCGGCCTCCAATAGGACCGGGCTCGCCCGAGGCAGGAGGGGAGAGGGCACGTCCCTCCCAGCAGAGCTGAGCCCGCTCCAGTCTGATGGCCTTGCTTTTCTCAGGGTGAGGGGGTGGGGTTGGGGACTGGGGGCGGGGATAGGAGGCATGCACACCTGCTGAAACAGTAAAGAATGGGGTTGGGAGTGGAATAAAGGTTTCAAGGAGTGGGTGGTGGAGGTTGAAATGCCTGCCTTGGGGAGTGTGCAAAGGAGCCAACTGGGGAGGTTAAGAGATTTCCAGGGAGCGTTAAAGGCTCAGATGAAGTTGAAAATCATCACATGTAATGACAGACTCCAGCGTGCTTGGTTATGTGGTTTTCTCAAGCAAATGTGGTAGCCATGAATGGGATTCCAGGGTTGAAGGCTTTTTCTGGGCAGGTCAGGAGATAATGGGGTGAGAATTGGGGTGCTTTAGTCAGAGTATCTAAGATGACTGGGGAAGAGAAAGGGGTTGAGACCCCAGGGGGCAGTCCAAGGTCTATGTGTTGCTGGGGTGTTAAAGCAGAGGCCAGGAGGGATGCAGACAATGGGCCAGGCCCAGGAAGAATCCGGGGGATAAATCCAGAGAGTAGCCAAGATTGAGGGTGATGTCCGAGTAGGTGCAGAGAGGAAGGTCATTATGGCCAAGTAGTCTGAGGATTGGAAGGCCAGTGTGTTGGAAGAGCCTGCCCACCAGCGAGAAGGCAGCTGGGCCACAAGAGCAGCTCAAGTCTGGTACCAGCACCCTGGATGGGTATAGCAGGATGTTGGCAGGGCCTGGGGAGATAGGCACAGCCCAGGAGTGTAGCTTCCATGGGAGCCAGGGGCTTTGCAATACGCCACAGGCATGCCAAGTCTGAGAAAGACAAGCAACCTCCACTTGGGAGGACTGAAGAGAAAACTGTCCAGTGGTCACATTCCAGTGTGAATGGGGCACCGGAAGTTAGTAATGAGTTCAGAGGTTGAAGGGGAAGGAAAGTTTTATTTTGAGTGGTTCCAGAGGGCTCAGTGAAGTTAAAAGCTGGGCAGCCAGGGAGGTACACTACAGCCTTGAGTGAGTATTATTTCCGAGGTCACTACTGGTTCTGCCCTTGCAAAGCACATGACCTTGGGCACATCATTGCCCACTCATCTCTCAGCCTAAAGTCGGAAGATATCTACAGACACACGGTGGCTTGCCTTGGAGGGGCCTGTGAGAGCCGCAGTGGCTGGAAGATAACAGGAGCCAAATCTGAATAGACAGGGCAGGTGCAGGAGGAAAGAAGTCACCTGTGAAAACAGAATCCTGGTGACTGGGCCACCCTCTTCCTCTCCTCACTAGTGACCTGGATGAGGAGAAGGGGCCTTGGGAGAGAAGGCACAGGTAGCCACCACCACCTGAGGCCCTGTCTGTCAGCAGCCCCCTCAGCCCCACTGACTGCCTCAGAAATCCTCTGCCCTCAAAGCAGTCCCCATCTCTCATTTCCCTCTCCTCCCCATCCCTCCCACCTACCTCCAAAATAAAGAAATCAAAGTTGGACACAAGCGTGAATCTTAAATTATTATTATTTCTTCCTGTCGCTTACACCCGAGGTGGGGGTCAAGGGAAGGGGAGGGCACAGGAGAGGGGGGACCGCCTCCCCCCTTAAGGCACTGAGTGGAGAAGCCGCAAGGGGGGGGGAGGCCACACTGTCCTCACTCCCCGGGGCTGGGCCCCCCATCACCTGAAATGCAAAGAGGAGGCCCAGAGCAACCTGGCCTCCCTCTACCCCAATATATTACATCATCACTTTTTAAATAGAGACAAGGACTGGTCCCGCTACCCCCTCCCTGTGACCCCCCCCCACTATTGGGGGTACCTGGGCAGCTGTGCAAATGGGCATGGGGGTGCATGGGAGGGAGGGAGAGCACCGGGCACCTGAACCTGCCCCTTTTAAGGAGGGGGGGCCGCCAGGCCAGGGAGGGGAAATAGTGCAAGGCAGAGCCCAGGCCCGAGCGGGGTCCAGCACCCAGCGAGGAAGGGGGGGGGAGATACCCCCACCCCCAGCAGAATTGGGTAGTTAAAAATCTGAAACTAGATTTCAACAAGACCAACAGAAAAGGCTATGTACAGAACAGGGGTGGATTCAATCCTAAGGGAAGAGTGAGGGAATTATTCTCCCCACCCCAACAGGGAGCCCTGGCAGGCAAGGGTCTGAGGGTAGGACTCCTTTCCCACAGGGCCGCAGCCCACTTTCCCTGGGGGCGAGCGAGAAGTTCCGCGCCCCGGCCTTGGCAAGGGGGCGCGGCTCACCCGCTGGGGTGGTGGAGGTGGAGAAGGCGGCTCCCTGGCAGTGGCCGCCAGGGGCGCTCGCCCGCGCAGGGCACAGCCGCCAGATGGCGCCGGCCAGCCCGTTCTCCGCCAGGCTCCCCGCCAGCCCCTCACCCGGTCCCACACCCAGCACCGCGCCAGCCCGGGGGCGGCGTGAGTCAGGGGCGGCAGCAGTGGTGGTGGCGGCTCGCACCTGGGCGGGGAGGAGGTGGGGAGGAGGAGAAGAGGGTAGGACACCGCCCGGCCCGCCCTGCCCTCTGGCCCCGGGGAGGGAGCGGCGGGAACAAGACATTCCCTGCCCGGGGACGCGGGAGGGGAGGGCCGGGGAGGAGAACCGGCAGCGCTCCCCTGGCTGGGCGGGGCCCTCCCGCTGCCCCCAGGGGCGGGCGAGCCAATCAGGCCACCCCGCCCCCTTCTCCAGGACCCCATGACTCAGCGCTGGGAGAAGGGCGGAGGGGGACTGGGATGGCTCCTTCCTTACAGGCCCAGTCCCCGTCTTCCAAGCTTTTACCTTGCTTTCCCCCACTTACCCATCCTCTGCCTCCCCCCTTTGCGTAATTCACTGCCAGGAAAAGGGAACAGAAACCAGGAAGGAGGGGTCTCGAAAGGGAGGGGCAGTCCTTCACCCCCTAACACAGCCAAAACCCCAAGGGGCATGGGGGTGGGGCAAGGCTTTGGTCCCAAGCCCCCCACCCCCTAGAAACCCGCATAGCCGAAGAGGGACCCCACAAATCAGAAATACATGATTGCTTCTGCTCCCCAGGAGCAGCTGGGGACAGGGACCCCACCTTTACAATGGAGCTGTAAATATATACATAATATCATATGTATCACTCCGTGGGAGAGCACCCCAATCTGGGGAGACTCTGCCCCAAAACCTTCTCGGCTTGGAACTGGAATGAGGGCTCTGAGGGAAGGAGCCTATCTCCGATGCCAGGGAGACTCAGTGCCTGAACCCCCAGCGCCGTCTCTGCTGTGTACACTCCCACTGCTTGGCATGGGCCTCCCCGGTCCCCGTGCTGCTCCAGCTCGGCCACTCGTCCCTCTTTAAGAGGTGTCCATGGCACCTTCAGCCTGAGGTGTGGTGGGTGCCCCCTCCTCCTCCTCGTCATCAGGGGGCCCTGGGGTGGAGTCTGGGGGCCCGGTAGGGGCGGACGTCTCCCAGAATCGAGCCAGAGACAGGCGGAAGGTGTCCAAGTGACCGTTGGAGAGGTCGAGGCCAGCAGGGGACGAGGTGGCGGCGGAGGGCGGGGGGTAGTGAGGGGGCGCATCGTCCTTGCGGCGCCGCCGGGTGCGCACCTCCAGGCAGTTCTGGCCCTTGAGGTGGCGCTGCAGGTGGTCCTCCTTGGCGAAAGCCTTGTGGCACAGGTGGCACTCGTAGGGCCGGTCCCCTGTGTGCAGGTGCATGTGGTTCTTGAGGTCGTAGCTGTGCAGGAAGCGGGCTGGGCAGTGCGAGCACGAGTAGGGGCGCTCTCCGGTGTGCTTCCGCATGTGGATCTTCAGCTTGTCGTTCCTGGCGCGGCAGGGAGAGGGCGAAGAGAGCCGTCACAGAGGGTCCCTGGATCGGCCGGTCCCGCCCCCTAGCACTCGTTTCCCTATATCTGCTCCGGGAGACCCTTGCTGACTTAGCCCCAGGTTAACCACCTGCCTCCAGCACAGTCAGATCTTTAAGGCCCCAGACCCACCTTCCTTGCCTTTCTTTCTCCTGGTCTCTCGCCTCAGCCTGGGGACCACCCCACAGTCCCTCCAGGATCCTCTCCCTCCACACCCTGGGTCTCACAACCCCTTTCTCCCTTGTGCCACCCCCCACCCCCCACATGGCCCCTGCTGGGTCTCTTTCCCCTGGTGCTCACCGGGTGAAACGGACACCGCAGACTTCACAGGCGAAGGGCTTCTCACCCGTATGGGTCCTCATGTGGCGTGGCAGTTTGCCCGCCCCGTGGATGATCTTGTGGCAGACTGGGCACTCCTGGGGCATCTGGGAGCGGCGTTTGCGCACTAGCTTGTCCTGGCTGTCCAGGCCTGGAGGCAGGGTGTCCTGGTGCAGGGAGCTGAGGTAGGCCATCAGGTCGGGATCGATGGCATCCTCGTCTGAGCCCAGCTCCTCTGGGGACAGCGGGGGCCCGCCGCCCTGTGCCAGCCCGTAGGGCGGGGGGTACACCAGCTCCTCCTCTTCTTCCTCACCCTCGCAGGCCTCGTAGCTCAGGGGCCCCTCGGGGGGTGAGGCAGCCCCTGTGGGAGGGCTGTAGCTGTCTCCCAGCCCACTGCCCACTCTGCTCGCCTCCTCCTCCTCCTCGTAGGTGAAGGGATGGGTGGGCACCGTGGACACCTCGGGCACCAGGTGGTTGGCCCGGGCCCCCTTGGTCTGCAGGAAAGCTTTGCGGGGCTTGCGGCTGCGGCGGGCAACAGGTCGAGGAGGCGGTGGTGGCGGCGGTGGGAGGGGTGCCTGTGGAGGGCTGTCATCACCGTTGGGGACTCCCGAAGCTGAGGCGCTGGCTGTACAGGCGAAGGCTTCTAGGTACTGCCGCGCGCGCTCACAGTCGTCCTCGTCCGGGCTGGGCGCCTCTAGTCCGCTGCCCTGCAGAATCTCCATGCAGGCCGCGATGACACAGGGGATCTCCAGCAGCCGCGCAGCCTGCAGTACGGCCGGCATGTTGGCGCTGCTGGTGGTCAGGGTGGCTGTGTAGGCAAACTCGAGCAGGGCACCCAGTGCCTCCGGCCCCACGAAGTCCAACTCGCACACGCCGGCCCCTGCACCCCCAGCAGCTGTCCCACCGCCCCCAGCACCCGAGAGCGCACCGCCACCACCCTCAGTGAAGAGCTTCTTGAAGTAGTGGCTGCAGGCAGCCAGCACAGCCCGGTGGGTGCGGTACTCCAGGCCCTGCGTCCGGATGGTGAGGTCACAGAGGTGGCCCAGCTGGCGCTGCTCATTGAGGCAGCTCAGGAGCTCACTGCTGTGGTCTGGGAATGGAATCCCGATCAGGTCATCCTCAGGGCTCCCCATCTTCTCCTGCGGAGCGAAGGAGAAGGGGAGGTTAGGAGCGCTCAGCCCTGCCAGGGCGCGCAGAGACGGAATACCAGCACTGGCCATGAGCATAGGCCCTTCAAGTACTTTACACCCATTTCATCTTCCATGACCTTCTAAAGTAACAATTATCCATTTCACAGGCAGGAACCTGAGGTGCAGACATGTGAAGTGACTTTCTATGGTAAGTGCGGAACAGGTTCAAAGCCAGGCAGCGGCCGAGCCCTGTTCCTAACCACTGTGCAATGTTCTGCCTCAGTGAGCGCGAGAGCTCTGCCTTTCTGGCCTTTCCTAGAGACCCATCTGCTTCACCTGCCCCGTTCCCATCCCTTTGGAAGAAGCACTGGTCTGGGAGAAAGGATGCCTGTGTTCTGGCTCAGGCTTCATGAAGAACTGGCTGAAGGACTCCGGGTGCCTCTTGCAGCCAGCCTCAGGCATCTGAAAAGTGGGGTGACAGTCTCTGTGATGGAACCTCCTCTCACCCCAGAGAGAAGCCAGTGAGAGAGTTCAGATTCACTTTGGGCCAAGGTCTGTTCAAGACAAGGTCAGGTGCTTTAGCTCACATTATCTCCTTAAAGTGTTTGGAGCACTATAAAACACTGCAAACCTGGGAGGTGGCTCCCCAGGACCCCACCTTCTTTCCCACCCACTAAAAGTTCATCTCCCCTTCTAGATCTCCCCCTTGTAGAGGCCAAAAGGGAAACACAGCTCCCAGCATACCTTCCCCCACATCCTCCCCTCCCCCATGGGGCCAAGGAGCAGCCACCCTTTGCTGGGGTGTCGCTGGCGCTGGCGCGGGTGCTTCCTGCCCCGCACCGATAAGCATCGTCCCCACCCCTCCCCCCTGCCAATAGGCCAAGTTCCAGCCCTACCCCTCCTCCACTGGGCTGCCACTGCCAGCTCTCCCTCTCCATTCCTGGCCAGTCAGGAGAGCCCCCCTCTCCAGAAGACCTTCTTCCATCCTCAGTGCTAGCCTTTCCAAGGCACAGCCACAGAAGGCACAGCACTTCGGCAGTCCCAAGGCTGGTGGAGGGAGGCAGCTAGCAGAGTGAGTCTGGTCTGGAAGTGAGGAGATCAGCTTCTAATCCTGGCTCTGCTATCTTGCCAAATGACCTTGGTCAAGTCATTTCTCTCTGTGCTTCTGTCTCCTCATGGTACTCAAGGAGTGGGTGGGGATGAAAGCCACAGGGGCTCGGCCCTTCCACCCTGACATTTGGTGGTCTGGAGCAACTGGAGACAGAGTTGAGGCCTGGAAAGAGCTGGGCTCTGGAGTCATCCAGGCTTGAGTTTGAATCCTCACTCTGCGGCTGATTAGCTCTGTGATCCTTAAACAAGTTGTTTAATCTCTGAACCTTCTTTTCTATAAACATCCCATGTCTATAACATGGGATAACTCCACCTGATTTCTAGGGCTGTGGTGAAGGTTAAATGAACCCGTGGGTGGCACAATGCCTAACACATAGTAGGGGCTCAATAAAAGTTCTGGCCTTGGGAGGGAGAAACCAAGCCTCACCCGGAGGCATGCGCTATACAGATGGTCTCTGCTGGGAGAAAGGTCTGTCTCCCTCCATCAAATCACCCAGGGGGAGTCTGGTTACTACTAGCTACATGACCCTGAACCAGTCACTTTCTTTCCCATTTCCTCATCTGCAAAATTAAAGGCTGACCCGGATGATCCGTAGGGCAAGTCTCACTGACAGTTTGCCAGTCTTCTCTGCCACTCCCACAAACTGCTCAGTCTCGGCCACTGATGGGGAAGGGTTTTGAGGGGGTTGGAGGAGTCGAGGGCTACAGGTTTCCTTTTGAGGACACAAGAACTGCGTCGTCTCTGCCTGCCTCCCCGTCTTCCCTATAGCATCCGGACGCCTGCGTGGAAGCCTTGAGTGAGCAGAACCCATGTGCTGGCTCATAAGCCAGCGTCAGACACCCTCAGATAGCCCACCCCTTCCCACCTTAAGTCCACAAATCACTTCTCTCCCTGAGGGCCAAGCAGTCTGGGAGCACTCCCAGTTTCCTTGGGTTTTCCCACCTGTACTTTACAAATAGTACAAGTGGCAAATAGCCCCAGGACTTAGGAACAAACAAAACCAGGTGGGCAGCAGCAGTGGCCACTCAAGTAGCAGTGGGCACCCTCCTGAGCCCAAAGTGAATCCTGTCCCTCCTGAGGGGGATGGGTGGGGCTGTCCTCCCTGTCCATTGGCCCGGAGCTGTGCACCCGCAGGCACGTGGCTCACCCTGTCCCTCTCCCTTCTTCCCTCCCACCCCACCCATTCCCGCTGCTTAAGCCCGCCTCCCTTCTCCCACCCCAGGGCCATCTCTGTGGCAACTTGGTGTGGCGGGGTTGCTGATTGGCTGACCCTGCTGTCAGGTCACAGGCTCAGGCTGGTTCACGGATGCAGATCACACGGGGCTTGGGCAAGGGTAGGTGTTTAACCCCTAGGGCCTAACTCCAAAGCCCACGGCCACGCAGTAGCAATGAAGGGAGAGAGAGGCAGAGGACCCATTTGGGAAGGGGAGGTGTTCCTATGGGTCTCTAGCTTCTGGGAAACTCCCCTAGCGCTTTCCCAGGGCTCTGGCACCCATGCTGACTTAGGTGCCACCTGGAGCTAGGCTGGTGCCAACCAGGCCAAGGGGGCACTTCAGGCCCCATCATCTGGGAGGGATTGATGGGGAGGAACTCCCCCCTTCTTTCTGCCAGGGTGGGGCACTGATGCCAGGGTGCCCACCCCAACTTGGGCACCCTTCCCACCTCTATATCCCAGAGGGCCCAGCCCCCCAACGCCCATGAGGACGGCCCATCCCCACCCAGCCTGGCATGCCCCCTCTTGCTAAGACCTTGTGGGCATGGGCGTGTGTGGTGGTTGGTGGGGGGGCAGCTGTGCCAGGGAGCCAGGCAAGGTCTGTTTGCCTGGTAGGGGGAAGAACTGGGGGCCCCGCCCCATCTCTCCCCCCTTTCCCGTCACCCCCCCAGGCTCCCCTCACTGTCAGGCCTGCTAGACCGGCCAAGCCGGTGGGCAGCTCTCTTGAAACTGGGCCCTGAGTCAAGCTTGCCCCATCTTTGGTGGGGGGAAGACTTTGGGGATAGAACAGTATGGGAGGGGGCAAAGGTGGGAGCCCCTATCACCTACCCCTCAGTGCCAAAGGCACCTCCCAAGGTGTGTCCACCACCAAGAAACCAAAAGGTAGAGGGCACTGGCCCTGGCACAGGAAGGAAAAGGAGGCTGGAAGTCTTTCCAGGTGTTGACCTCAGGCAGTGTCCAGTGAAGGGCTGGGGGAATACCAGGGCCAACACTGCTGGCTTGAGCCAGCTGAAGAGCTGGGATACGAGGCCCTGAATGGGGCAGCTGAGTAAAGCTGGCCCCCCTTCCCCACACCCTGGGGATTAGGGGAGTGAGGCTTAGTGTGGGGGGCAGCAGGCGGAAACAGGATTAGCGGCGGAGAAAATAGATATGGGCCTGAGACTTAGGCACACAGAGCACCCCCTCCTTAGGCTCAGAGGCCCCCACCTCTGGGCTCTGCCAGAGAGCCCGAGAGGGACCTGGCCAGCTTCTCCAGGTGTAGCAGCTTGGGGTGAGGATGAGGGCCAGGCTGTGATGCCTCCTGCCAGGGTGATGGAGAGGCCTGACGCTCTTCCCACCTTGGCTGGCCACCCTTCCCCCTTACTTCTTTCTCCTTTCTCCCCCCCAACCCCCACCCCAACTCCAGCCTCAGGTTCTCTTCCTGTTTTTTGGAGCGAAGTTTGCACGAAGCCAGGGCTTTGGCCTGTGGCTGGACCAAGGACGGGGGTGGGGAAATAGGACAGCCAGTCCAAAGTCCTCAGGGACCCAGGAATCCTAGCTCCCCAGCTTCTTCCACCCTTTCTTAGGGCCTCTGGGGCCCAGAGCTGAAGCCATCTGGACTGCCCAGTTGGAAAGGCGGGGTGAGAGGTGGAGGTGAATCCCCTGGAGGACTGGAAGGGCTTTGAAGGAGAGGCCCTCGGCCCAGGATGCCCCAGACACGCATGGAGCCTTTTGCTCCCCACCCAGCCCCTCCAAGCTAGTACATGCCTTCCCCATCCCCCATATGCCGCTTCCCCCTCCTAACCTCACCACCCCCAGCACTCACACTTCCTGGGGGCCGAGGCGGGGAAGAGAGACCGCAAGCCACGAAGGGGGAAGGAGGCAAGGGGAGTTGGCTGCTTCCCGGTGCTGTGGGGGTTAAGCCTCTCCTCCCTCAAAATCCCCAATTCCTGGTGCTTTAGCTCTTGACAGGAGGGAGACCTCAGTGTTCCCCCACACTTTCTTTCCATGACACCCGCCCTAGTCCACAGCCTCTGAGATCGCATCAGGGGAAATCTGAGGGAGATAAAAGATGGCGGGGAAAGGAATGGACAACTCCGTCTTCCCTAGTCTTCCCCTCTTTTCCTTTGGGGACGCCTGCCCTCAGCCCCTCTCCACTCTTGGCCCCTTGCCTTGGCCTCTTTCTGTCTCCTTCCCGCCTTCTTGGACCCTTGTCTCCTCTCCCCACGACTCATCCTTTGCTTTCCTCCCTTCAGCCCTTGCAGGGCTCCTGCTTCCTCTCTCTCTACTGAGTCCTTAAGTCCCTAGGTCCCCAAGGAACCATCCCTACCTCTCCTTTCTTTTGGCTTTTGGTTCTCTCGCTCAGGCCTCTCCCACTTCCTCCATTTCGCCCTACTCCAAGCATCTCTTCTCTTCTCCCCAGGCCGATGGTTGGATGCGGTGGAGAGGGGCAGAGGAATTAAATTAAGAAATCGGGCCTGCCCTCCAAGGCCTGGTCTTGCCATGAGATGGTTGCACTTAGGCACCCACGACCCCATTCTGGATGAAGCACAGGACCAAAATCGGGGGGAACAGTTGGCGAAGATGGGTGGGGGGGTGTACAGTGAGAGCGGATGTGGGGTAGGGTTGGGGGACAGCCTAGGCCTCTCTGCCCGTCAGAGTTTCCAGCCCTGGAGCAGCTGGAGTTTCCCCAGAGGCTGCCCACCCAAGGCCAGGCAACCATGCGCCTGGACAGACCCTGGCCATCAGCGCTCCCAGCAGGGGTCTGCCGGAGCAGCGCCAGATCCCCTGAGGGCCTGAGGAGACCTAAAAGGTGCCAGGGTCTGCCCTGTGCCCACCCCCTCCCCCCCAGCCTAGCGTCCCCGGCTGCGTAACCGAGCCGGCTGGTAACCCCACACCCGCCAAGCCGCCAGCAGAAACCTGAGCCCCCCAGCCCCAGAGGACACCCCAGCCCAATCCCCGGAGCCCGGCTCCCTGCCAGCCTGTCCAACCTCCTGTCCTGGCCCAGCAGCCCCTCGGCTCCTGTAGGCCCCTTCTTCTGCTCTCCTGTCCTCCTACGTCCCTCGGACACAGAGGCTCCCCCACGCTCCAGCCCCTCAGCCCCTCAGCTCCCTAAACCAACCCCTGTGAAAATTTGGACACCCTCTTCCTAGCCTGTTTTTCAGTCCCTCTCTGACCCTTGGCCAATTCTAGGCCTCCGAGCCTCCCCTGGGGCCTGATCTCCCAAGCCAGAGCGGGGCCTACTCACCTGAACGCTGAGGGGCCTTGCCGGCAACTCCTCCTGGCCCCTGGGGGGAACAGGTTGGGAGGGGTGGGGGAGGGCCTGGCTGGGGGGCAGGCAGGGTGGCTGTTCCCCGCTCCAGCTCCCTCCTTCAAAGGGGCCGCCCACGACTTGGCCCAGCCCCTCCCCCCTACAGCCTTAACCCTCTGGGTGCTGTCCCCCCTCCCCCCAGATGGAGGGAGGGGTTACCAGAGGCCTGGCAGCGTGGGAGAGGGCCTAGAGTCTCTGCCTGTGGTGCCCGAAGCCCCAGCTATACCCACCCCCGCCTGTCCTGACTCAGTCCTAAAAGGGGAAAAAGGTGAGCGGTAGGAAAGGTAGGAGCTGGGACAGTCCAGGAGGACAGAGGTGAGGAGGAGCAATGGGAGAGGCTGCTGGAGGTGGGACCAGGAGAAGGAAGAAGGGAGGGGAGGGGACAGGAGGCAGCAGTGGCCAGAGAGGGAGGAGGGGAAGCCTGGACAGTCGGTGCCAGGGGTGACAGGTGCCCAGGTCCCAGCCCCTCAGGGCATGGGGACTAACAGGGGACCACAGGGAGGCCCTTCAGACCCCCAGGGGGGCCCTCAGCACCCTTGGGAGCTGGCCGAATTCTCCCCACCCCGTACTGGGCTGGGGCCCTCAGGGGCTGGGCAAGGCAGCACCCCGCCCTCCCCATGCCTCACCCCAAACCCACTCACATACCACAGTTCCTTGCCTGGGCGCCAGCCCCTGCCAACCAGGCCAGGGGGCAGCACTTGTGCCAGCCCCCAGTGGCCAGGGGGACCAGGGGGATAGAGCTGGCCTGAGGTGGGGTGGACAGATGGGGGAGCTGTGGGCACCGAAAGAGGAAGGAGCTGGGAGGGGGCGTCTGCTGGGAAGCGCCCAGCCCCACCCCTTGCGTAAGCTGCTGCCACCCTGGCCGGTTGGCTGGGACCCGCCTGGGCCTGAGGGGCAACTCAGGAGGGCTCTGAGCCTAGAGGAGGGTGGGCCACAAAGTTCCACTTAAACAACCCTGGGGGTCTCTTATTCCTGTAACAACGTGGGCCCTAGGTCCCCCAGCCACTAGGCCATCCCATGTCCTGCTGGGCTGGGAGGGGGGACCACAGAAATGCCCCCTAAAATATCCCCTCCCCTTTCCCCCCAACAGCTGCTGGCTCAATGCCGCTGGCCTGCTGCCCCTCACCAGCTCCCGGCCCGGTTGGCACCTACCCACCAGGATGCTGGCAGTCCTGCCCTCCTCTCCCTCCTACCCCCCTGGCTCCCAGCGCCCCATGCCAACTGTGGGCCTGGGGTGGGGGAGGGTCATCCCTGGGCCTTGGTGCCAGCTAGGCGGGCCCGGGCCCCTAGGTCCTACAGATAAGGCCTGAGACCCTGTTCTCAAGCCATCTCCTCAAGAGGCAGTACACAGTTTAGGGCCTATACAAAGAGAGTCCAAGGGGGCTATGGACAGCTTGATGAACAGTTATCGAAGGTTCTCCTCCCCAAGATGGGGGCCAGTGTCTCCCTGCCGCCAGGTGCTGGCCTCTCGGCAACCCCCTGCCCAAGCATTTGCTTGGGCACCAGAGTCTCTGCAATTCCTGATCACCCTAGTGCCCGCAGCCTGCCAGGGAGTGGGGTGGGGCTGCTCTCTGCCCTTTGATCCCTGTAAAGGGAGGGAACCAGCCTAGAGGGCACGGGGCAGGGAGGGAGTTCATGGGGCCCCTCCATTCCACCCCTGCCAGGGGCAGCAGGGCAGGGTGTGGGCATCTCTTGGGTGGAGCCCTAAGGTGAGAATGGGTAGCATGTCTCAGCTGGGGGTGGGGGGTGGGGTGGATGACAATTATGGATACATGGTGTCCTGGGGGAACAAGATGATGAGGACAAGCTGGGGGGATCCAGCAGGTCCCCAGGTTCCAAGTCATCCCAGTCCACTTTTAGTCCCATCCAGAAAAATTCCAACTTAACCAAACTGAGAGATCAAGGAGGACTACAACTCCCAGTATGCACCACAATTGCTTTGCATGTACCTTGGGAGTTGTAGTTCCCTTGAGAAGCACTGTGCTCTTGCCTTCCCCAGAGCCTCACTGCTGATGGGGTGGGGAAAGCAGAGCAGGGGATGGGAGGTGGTCATGAATCTCCAGGGGGATTGTGTTTAGAAGAGGTAAAAGGCAGGAGGTCTATGGTTGGGGGAGAGGACCCCTGCTCCCAGGCAAAGCGGGAGGAAAGGAGGAAGGAAGGAGGAGAGGATGTCTGTTGAAAGGGGCATATGGGTGGGGAGGAGCTGGGGGGGGGGGGGCGGTGGAAACAGGAAGGAAACTGAAGCCAGAGACATGAGGTCGAAAGTAAGGGCCTGGTGGAGCCCCACTCCGAGGCCGGCAGGGACTGGGAAGGCGTTTCCCCCTGCCGGGCCTCAGGACCATTCTGGTGGCCTAGGGAGGCCTAAGAGGAATTAGTGATGTCAAGTAAAAAGTCAGTTGGCACGTTTGTGGGGGGTCACTGGCTCCATTTACCTGCCACCAGCCCTCTTTTGTCTGGGGCACCATCAGCCCCTGGATCTGGCACGAGTATTTCTGGCTGGAGAGCTCTGAAAGCTGACTCGGCTCTGTGATGCTAGCAAGCAGAGGAAGGGGTTGGGGAAGATTAGGGCCAGGCCTGATGGGTAGTATGGTGGAGAGAGATATATATAGGGTTAGACCCAGGGGTGAGGTCAAGAAATTCTGCTGGTAAATGTGGATTCCACCCTCTAGGGCTGAGGCCACGGTAACTGGGAGGCCTCAGTGAAGAGAGGGCTAAGATGCCAAGGAAGGCCTCTAGCCTCCCACCCACTCCAGGCTGTGGGACAGAATGAAGAGGGAACCATTTTCTGGTGTCCCTGTGGAATTTGCTAAAGGTAGCTTTTCCCCTTGTGTCCCATAGCCTGTGAACATTAAAGGTGGCAACTCAGGGGACCAGAGGGCAGCTGGGTGCCTTTACTTAGTGGGGGTGGAAGTCAGAAGTGGGCAGAGGCTCTGCTTCCAGGCCACTTTCTGTAGGCTCCCCAAGGTTCTGGGACAGATGTTTATAGGTCCCAGCCAAGACTCTTGCCAAGACCTGGGTCTGCCTGGGTCGGGGATCATTTCTGCTTCTCCAGGATCCGTGATGGTGGACAACAGTAGCTCTAACCCCTTCCCCCTAGTCCCCCAGGCCAGCCTTGGCGCCTGGCCGCCTGTGTGTTGGCAGGACTGGTGGTGGTGGGGGGGCGGCGAGGCAACTTCAAACTGTCCGGGCAAAACGTCAAGTTTACTCACGAGTTTACTCAGCAGAAGGAGGGGGAAGAGGCCAGGGCGGGCACACCCCATGCCAGGGTCCTATCCCTCTGCCTGTCCCCACCTTCCTCCCCCACCCTCCTCTTCAGCCCTAGGCCAAAACAGGCATAGGCCCTAAGGCCTGGTAGCAGGGCAGTCTTAACTCTCTGAAGGTCAGGGAGCCAAGCAGGCTGGAGGCAGGAAGCCCCAAAGCAGTCCCAGAGGCTTCTATCAGAGGGCAGTGCCCTGCCTGGACTGGTCCCAGTCACTACCCGTCTTGGGACCTCGGCTTTGGACCAGAACTGGGTCTCTTAGCCACCAAGAAGGAGGTAGTACAGGCCAGGCCTCCTCTATCTGAGCAGTCCCCTGGGCAGTGACTTCTGACCCCAAATGCCCAGTCCTAGGGTGTGCCCCAGGCAGCATGATGCCATCTGGGCAGCCATAGGATCAGGGGCTGGTTCTCTCTGCCCTGGCTTGGGATGGGGGGCCAGCACCCTAGCTGACCTACTTCCCTTTCCTCCCCACCTGCTTTCATTCTCTGCTTCTCTCCCCCAGCCTTCACTGTCCCCACCCCAGAGGCGCTCCGCCCCCCATGCCCGCTGGGCCCCCCTCCCCCACCCTTCCCCAGGGTGCCAAGTGCAAGCACACAAAGGGCCCGATGGTGCATTGTTAGCCCAGCCCCCGCTGCCCGCCGCGCCCTCCCAGGGCAGGCACTAGGCCAAGGAGGAGCTGGGGGCCCTGGGTGCCAGGGGGCACCATGGGGAAGGGGAAAGAGGTCAGCACCTGTCTCCCAGTCACTGGGGTCCATGTCAGCCAGAGCTGAGCAGGGATGAGAGTGCCCCAGTGGAGCAGGCCTCCTTGACACCTGAGCCTAGTGGGCACTGCCTGCTTTCTTCCCCAGAGCCCCTTTTGGATGGTATTAACCCCTTCCTGACCCCTGTACTAAGGTTGAGGGGTGTGGTACCCAAGGGAGGGGACAGTGTCTGGGGGTGCCAGCAGGCTGCGTCGTGCCCACAGCAACCATGTAACAGAGGCACGCTGGGGGAGCCGGGGTCCCGGGGGCCAGGGACAGGCAGCACTGACAGAGATTTCTTCTTGTTTCATCAGCTGCTCCAGGGGGAGCCCCCTGCCCTTCTCCCCAGCCACCAAGGAGGAACACTAACTGCTACCCAAACTCAGTCACAGATATGTCCCTCTCCAGTCCAGCACAATACTCCATATGCCCACTCTCTCTGCCCAACCTGATGCCCACTCCATGCCAGCTCTCCCAGCAGTGCCAGACGGGGACAGGGGTGACCAAACCAGTTGGTGTGTGGGGGGGGAGCAGGAGGCAACCCCATAATCCTCCAGTCCTCACCCCCCCTACACACATGCACCCTCAGGGAAGAGAGAGTTCTCATCCCTGTTTAACCCCTCACTGCCCAATCTGGCTCCCCCTGCGCCTTGATAAACTGTCTCCCTCCTCCAGGAATAAGTTGAGGGAAGCGGGAATAGCTGCGCTGACTCATTCTCATTCTCAGCTGCAGCTCGGGGTCTTCACTGCTTTCGGGTGGGGGTCAATTCAAGAACGCCTTCCACCTGGCCCGGAAGCCAGGACAGCCTGCTGGTCTCCCCCTCTCCCCAGCACCCACTTCCGGTGTCCCAAACTAGGTCAGCAGCGCTCGTTTCCTGTGGGTCAGCTAGCACCCGCGCCTCTGCCCCTCCCCTGCTCCGGACCCAGGCTCCCTGCCCCCCCCCAGGGCGCCCCGAGGTCTCACCACGTCTCAGCCGCCCTTTGATACGTGGGGGTTGTGCGGGGCGGGGGGCAGGGGACCCGCCCTCTCTCCAAACACCAGCAGGGCCGGGGCGCCTGGGCAGGCACGTGTCCGGGCACAACCCGCTGCCCACGCCGCCCCCCCACTCCCGGCCCCCCCTCGCTCTGGCCGGGACACGTCGCTCTCTTACTTCGGGTGGGGTGGGAGGAGAGAGAGAAAACTGGAAATTGAAAGCAGCGCCCCCCACCCCTTTGAATGGCAGCCCTCTGCCAGCCGCGCTCAGACTAGGTCCTACAACAACACAGTAGCGACCCCCACTCCGGGTAGGGGCAGGTGCGCCAGCGCCGGTGGGGAACGGACGATAGGTAGGATTCTTCCTAGTCGCCCACACTCGCTCTTGGGTTCTGGGGGCAGGAGCTGGCTTTGAAAAGGTGGCGGCGGTACTGGAGCCCGAACGAAGAGAGTAGGATTGAGGGGCGGCGGAGAGAGGGGTCGTTCTGTATCGCTCGGAGGTCGTCGCTGAGCCCCACTACCGGCGAAAGAGCGCGGCTGTGGAAGCGCAAGAAACCAAATAGTCCAGCCGGTAACTTTCCCCCAAGCCGCGGCTCCTCCTGTGCTCCCCCCACCCCCCATGCAACTGGCCCGAGTCCAACCCACCGCGCCAGGGGGCGCGGAGGAGGTGGGGGGAGCGTTGTCCTAGTTAGAATCCGTCAGCGTTTCCATTCCCTCAACTCGGTCGGGTCGGGGGTCTACCTCTAAAGTCACGAAGGAGACTAGGGGAGCGCTGGGCGCCGCCTCGCCCTCTCTCCATCCCGGAGCCGCCAGTCTGTCTGATCCCAGAAGTGCATAGAAAGTTTCTGGGGACCCTCCGCCCTGGGTTGGGGGAGGCTGTAGTTCCATCTCTACCTTTCCTCCCCGTTAAAATCAATTCCCAAGACCCGGAGTGTTGGGAAGGCACAGGAAAGGGGAGTGGTGGGAATCTGGTCTGCATGCGCGCGTGTGTGGGGGGGTCCCACTTACAGGACAGACGAAGGACACTGCAGTAATCTCGAGTATGGGGGACCCCTAGCCAGGAGGCAAAAGTGGGGTACACTCACCTCTCCGCCTTTGGGTCCGCTGGCTGGAGCTGCTGAGGCTCCGGGTGTGGGGAGAAGCGCGTCCCCCGCCAGGCCCGGGGGCTTGGGGCCCTGCTCCGGTCCTGGTCAGAAGGCCGCGGTCAGTGGCTCGCCGCTCTCTGCTGGGGGGCTCCTCCTCCGCAGCCCTCTGCCTCCTCCTGCCGCCCGCCCCCCCTCGGCCGCCGAGAACCGTACATTCACCTGGCTCCCACCCGCCCCCCCCCTCAGGGCCCGCCTCACCTGTCCTGCTGTCTCACCTGTCCTCCTGCTTGCTTTCCCCCCATCCCTCCCCTCCCTC